>NC_143440.1:1512500-1850416 GCF_987193195.1 Phasianus colchicus | reverse complement strand
AGATTTCTCCAGTACTAACAGTGAATGCTACATCTTCTGTAAATTATCACAGCTACCACTGATAAATTCAATCTTTTTCACTTAGCTTTATTCAAAGGTATTTGGGAGTACGGATCCCAACTCAGTTACTGGGGTTCTGGATCCAGTTATCCTTAAGAATTCAGAAGTCTCACTGTTAAGGGTGTTATTAAACTGTCAAGATGCTGAAAAATATATAAAAGTATTTCATTGTGGTAGCACTTGGTTGCTTTCTTGTTACAATTGAAATAATTTTGCTCTATTTCTTATTGGTCTGTAATTGACCTTCACAGCCCTCTCCCCTTTCTTTCTTTTTGCTTGTTTTTAAGGTAAAGGTTTACATGCAGCTGAAATGAATTCAACTGTCTGTTCCCAAACTAAGAATATCCAGACTGCTACAAAAAACAGTTGAACTGAAATTTTTGGTTGATAAAATATTTCTCCTCAGCAAGTTTAAATTTTGCTGAATTACAAGATTTATGGAAATAAGAATTTGTAATTGAAATATTAGTTAATATTTAATGTATTATTCTCTAGTATTTCTGTGCTGTGTTAAAAATACCATTTCTGCTTCTGTGACAGACTTGGAAGATCTGTATTTTGTTAAATCACATTTATTCAAGAATAATGTTAACTATGACTTTCTGAAACTTTCATGTAATAACTTTGTATGATCTTGCTATTTGTTCAGAGTATTTATTTTTAAATTTCTTGAAGGTTGCCACTGTTAAAATCCAGTTATGCTTTGTGTTGTACTGACATCTGCTGGTCCTAGCCAAGCATAAGCATGGATTTAGTTTGTCTTGTTGCTGTTAGATCCACTTAGAAAATAAACAGTCTTTCTTTTGTTCAACCAGAACATTGGCTGTTCTTCCAAAAGTGTGCATATGCCTCACTGACTTGGACTTCCAGCCACATCTATCACAAAAAGCATCACACAGATTTCTTTATACTCTTCTCCAGGTAGCAACGCCACCAATGAGTAACACCTGTGGCTTCCCTTTCATGCAACTGGCATTTAACTTTCTTGACTACTGAACACACTTACCTTAACACAGCAGTTATGTGTTTTGTGTGCTTGATCCATATTTGGAACTTTACAGCTCTTATGCAACATTTTGTATTAGATGAAAACACAAACACATACCTGTGTGAAAGGGAGCCAGGGAGAAAGCTGGCTCAGTCTTTTAAGTTTGGCCTTTTGGTTTTGGTTGTTTGTTGGTTTTTTTTTGTTTGTTTTTTAATTGGAGTTTGTTGGTTCGGTTTTTTGTATATTAAATCAGGCAGTCAGCAGTACACATTCTTAAAAACTTAACAAGCTTCTGTCTGTTGAATGTAACTTACTATCATGTTCACAGTTAAGACTTAAAATTCAGTGACTATTAAAGCATTTCTCTTCAATGGAACTCAAGTCCACCAGGAGCTTAAATTGTCCAGAGCCTCTCATTATTAGAAAGTATTTCTGCATCTCTATTATGTCTCTGGTAAGTTAGCATATTCAGTATTTTATTTTACACTAATAATGGTGACTTTTCCCCAGCTAAATCATTCAGATAGTCTTCTAACAGAATATGCAGGGCTGCTTTTTAACCAAGAACCTGTGATAAGTACTGAGTACTGTTATTTGTGCAGAAGCTAAATGAGGCATTGGCTTTTTCCTGTCCAAGAAGTTTTTTTGATGTTGGTTGTTCGGTTGCCTTACTTAGGACCCTCTATTCAGGAGTATTTCCTTAGCATGCCTTGCATGTAGAGCATTATCAAGTTGAATGATCTGTTTTTATACACTACCCATGTCATCCTGCTCTCTTCATCTGTTAAAGGACACGTTGTTCCAAGTCAAATTTTACTATCCTGCTAGATTTATAAGGTTAACAACTATGAATTTTTCTGTAGAACCACACAGGAAGAATTCAAGCCCCTCAAAAACTAATCTCATCAGTATAATCACAAGTTATTTTATTGTGCTCTAAAAATAACGTTCCCAGTAACTAAATGTAGCTTCCCATCTTTCAACTGCTCTACAACTGAGCCTATTAAACAGTATGTCCTATTGAACATAGCCAAAAGAAATAACTTTACATAAAAGGCACAGTCCATAAATCAGGTGTAGCCCCTCAACCCTGCATGCATTTAAGAGAAAGGCCAATATATGCCCTAGTTACTGTGTTAATTTATTGCAAATATCAAAAAGCAGAAGTTTTAATGCCTAGACAAACGACCTATTCAAAAAACAGAAGTTGGTGGCAACAAGATATGTTTCATGAACAATACATCTCACATGGACTAATTTCATTACACAGGGGATCCAGATTTGTGATCTCTTAAGTACAGTGTTAAATACTGTTTTGGTTTTATAGAATCCTAGAAACATTAAGGCTGGAAAAGACCACTAAAATCACCAAATCCAACTATCAAACCATCCTCACCATGCCCACTAACCACGTCCCTCCTCAGTGCCACATCTCTATGGTTCTTTAACACCTTGACGGACGGTGACTCCACCACCTGCCTTGGCAGCCTGTGCCAGTGCCTCACACTCTCTCAAAGAAGAAATTCTTCCTAATATTCAACCTGAACCTCCCCTGGCACAACTTAAGGCCATTCTCTATCATTTGATTGCTGATACCTGGGCAAAGAGGCAGACCCCCACCTCAACACAACCTCCTTTCAGAGTGTTGTACAGAGCCATAAAGTCTCTGCTGAGCTTCCTCCAGACTGAACAATTCCCTTGGCCTCTCCTCATAACATTTGTGCTCCAGACCCCTCCCATTGCCCTTCTCTGAATGCTCCAGGGTCTCAATGGCTTTTTTGTAGTGAGTGACCCAACACTGAACACAGTACTCGAGGTATGGCCTCACCAGAGCTGAGTACAGAGGGATGATCACTTCCCTGCTCCTGCTGCCTGCACTATTTCTGATACAAGTCAGGTTGCCATCAGCCTTCTTGGCCACCTGGGCACACTGCTGGCTCATGATCAGCCCAGTGTCAACCAACACCCTCAAGTCCTTTTCCTCCATGCATCTTTCCAGCCACTGCCCCAAGCCTCTAATGTTGCCTGGGGTTGTTGTGGCCAAAGTGCAGGACTCAGCACTTGGTCTTATTGAAAGTCAGTTGGCCTCAGCTCATCAATCCAGCATCAATCTTGGTCAAAGAGCAAAATTCACATCAAATTTAGAACATGATCAAAAAGTGAACATCTTCTAAAGTCAGCGTGAGTTCTCCTGTGGATTTAGTGAAGATTACTACAAGGCCTCGAAGCCATACCTGAAAGGGGAAGTGCTCCTTTTTTTTTTTTTACCCCCTAAGTGACACATGCCCTAGGAGGCTCCCTGTTAAAGACTCAGACAACAAGCAGTGCACAGAGCACACTCAGGTAACTAGCTCAGAGATTATGCTATAACGACATTTTCAGTACCCATGCCACTAAGAGACATATCTTCGGGAAAGGCTGTGAAGGGAGAATGAATGATGCAAACTAAGAACAGAAAAGAAAAGCGCTCTCCGACCTTGCTATTTCACTGAGCAGATTTTGTGTAACACTCACCTCTGTTGTGAGCTGCCCAGCTCACTCCTGGTTGGGGTCCTGCCCTGGAAGAGCAGCTTTTCATTCAGAAGTTCCTCGTATCCAGCAGAGGGCATCAGCTCACTGCAAACCTGACTATCAGCTTCTGGTGCACTTGAGAGCAGCTGCTGAGGTTGGGGCAGAGATTCCCTTGCTGGACAGGTTCAAGAATTAGGTCCAAGGCATGCCATGCACCACCACGACCGGGAGGCTGAAATACAGCAGGCTCAACTAGTGCTAGATTAGCACTTACTTTTAGGCTGTTAAGTGGAGAACAGCACAGCTCTACAGTTACTTTTACAATTTACTATTCACTACGAAGGATCAAAACATCTTCTGTGGAGTCCAGCCCACATAGAGAAGAAATAAGCACCATAATTTGGTGTGTATATAAAGGTTCTACATAACAATTTGAGTAATGTAACTACTTTGCTTAAAGGTAGAAAATCAAGTTCTACAGATTTTCAGTAATATAACAGATTTCCTAAATTAAGTGCTTTTTGCTCTAGAACATTATTACTGAGGACCTGAGAGTCCAGATGTATTCAAGAGAATGAATTTTCTCACCACAAAATGACCACAGCACGAGCAAAGCTCCAAGTTGCTCCTTTCCTTCTCTCTTATAGCATCTAATTGCTCTGGCAGGTGACTCCCCTGGGGGTTTCTCATCACCTGGGCTGCATCCTATCAGCTGTCTTCAATGCTGCTTTCACCCTCCTCCTGACACCCAGCTCTTTGTAACTGTTACCTTATTAATCAGTGATTATATTTCTGTTTAGTTTTCAGTGCCACTTCCTGGGAGTTTCAGAGAGCTCTCTCTGCAGAAGAGAACATCGGAGTTATTAAATGCACTTATGTGGTGCTCTACACCTCAACTCAGGCTCCTGAATTGCACAGGGTGCTCAGACCTTCACCAGGGGACCTCCAGCTCTCACTGCGCTGTTCTGTCAGCCTGTGTGTCTGTATATCTCTCTGGCAATAGCAAGTTGTTCTGGTCATAACAAACTAGCTGGGTGCAAAGCACAGAGGAATTAACTAACACTAACAAATGTAGGTTATGTCTGCAGGCAACTCCAAAGAATCCATTTTTCTGAAAGGCAGGTTTTGTTCTGATTGTTGTGCTTTGGTTCAGGTTTACTTTTATGAAACAAACAAACAAACAAACAAATAAAAGAGGCACAATTTATCCAGCCTCATCTGTGCCAGCTACCTCTGGTTTATGGCTCCCCCGTGTTAATTTCTTGCCTGTGAACTGCTGACTCTCTGAACTAACACTGTGCTGGATCTGTTTCGGAGCAAATGAGAATACAGAGCTGCTGACAAAGGAAATCCATCATAAGAATCGCTGCAGAAGACATCAGCAGCTTCTCCTATTCCATGTGTGTGTGTGAACTGCAGCATGCTGGGTGCTGCCAGGTACCTCCCCCAGCGTGGAGTGATGCACTGAGCCCCAGCTCTCCTTGCACGCACTGTGACCACCAGAATGGCTGGAGCTCAGCTCTCAGAAACACCAAATGCAAATTACAAGGTATAAGTGCCACCAGAGTAGATTCTCTTGGATCCTCCTAAGAGTTAAGAAAGAAGATGCAAAGACACTTCTCTATAGCTGCACTCTATAGAGTACAACTGAAGGCAACCTGTGTTTCATTGACTTATATTGACCCTAGCAATTACTCAATGGTGAGTAGTAAGGTTTGAAATTATCTTTCTGCATCTTCTGTTTCCATGTGATCTGAAAGGCCCATTTATCACACAATCACAGCTGGTTGCAGGTATGATATTTTGATACTGCCATGTGCAACAGCCAGCTCTACTGAAGGGCTGGGGCTGAGCTCCTTTCCCTCTCACATCCTTCCTCTTCTCCAACTCTGCTCATTTCACAACTGGATTTCTATTGAGTTGAATTGAAACCCCTTGCCCACCAACCAGCACAAGCTGATGGTGTTTTTCACATGTCAGAAATTGTTACTGACATTTCAATTTTGATATATATATATATATTTATAGTGTTACATTTATGTTTGAATAAAAAACAAATAATGCATGTCAAGAGTATGTATCAGGGAACGTCAAATTGTTCTTTTGTGGGTTTTTTTTTTCCCAATTACAATTCTATTTCAAATAGGGCAATGCAATTAAAGTATAATTGCTAAAAAGACAAAGCCAAGGTTATGATCAGAAGTGGTTACCCTTTCATCTTTGAGTCCTGTCTTACTGAATACAATATTCCTGTGCGGCAGCATGCTCTGCACGTCAGCAGGTATCCACGAGCAACCATTTGGCACTGCTAGAAGAGTGGCTACACGTACATTAAGCTACACTTCATGACAGAGGACAAATACAGGTGGCTCCCTACAACCAGATGTAGCCATCAGGACCGACTGCTGTGGTGCTGTGAGGAGAGAGAGGTTTGCAAAACTTTGGCTTTCCTTTTGCAGAGTTGATTCAGTGGGAAAGAAGCGTGGTGCTGCTGGGTCCAGCTAATGGCAGGGTTTCCCTGACGGGAGGCAGGCAGCAGCAGGAGTCAAGCTGAACCAACTGCAGGGAGCTAAAAGTGATTTTCACACGACATAAGTATCCATCATTAACTAGCATGAAGCATTAATTAACATTGCCCTTTGTCAGTCCCAGTGTCATTGCTGGTGCCTGGAACGCCACGGGGCCTGCTGTTATCCTGCTGGCCACAAAGGAGGCCAATGGGAGAGCTGAGAGCAGCCTAAGGAATGGTTACAGGATGAGGCTGCTCCAAGCCATGAACTCAGGCCCCTAAAGGCAGTGGCAATCTGCCTGGTGCAGGAGCAGCCCTGGGAGCTGGGTGGTGGATTGCATCACAGCCACACGGGAAGGGATGTTCTCTGCAGGACACACAGATAGGATGAGCAGCCAAGCTACAGCCTTCCCTCGTTCCTTGGAGATGTGTGCTTATCTCAGTAATTGGATGGATGATAGATAAATAAAAAAAATGAAGCGTCTCATTTAACTACGTTGCTGTTGCTGGAGTCCTTTGTCTGTAGTGCAGGCAGAAAAAACTTCAGGATTGATCCGGAGCGCATGGACCCATTTTCTATTAAAGTGTATTAATGCCAGGTTCTGTGCAATTAGTGAAAAGTCAATTCCCATTACTAGTTAACAGTATTGAGTATCTGCTTTCTTTAATAAAAAGCCATGTCCAGCATAAGACCATAAATCGATAAGCAGCCACTTTCTAAATCCTCCTCCAAAAACGCAGAGAGAGCACTGCAGCTTTGAAGACTAAATAGATGTAGGGAAAGAAACCCCTGCCCTCTGGGGGTAGCCTACACATCCTGGTTTCTCACCTCCTCCTGAACAGCGCTGTGGCTTCTGCTGTGACTCAGCTCTGCAGAAGAGCTTTGCTCAGTTTGGAGAGCAGGGCTCAGCTGAGAGTAGGGCCATGGCCACGGAGGGGCGGATGACTACAGAGCACAGAATAACCAGGAGCTCTTCTCTTTTCTGTCATCACCACTGTCATTTCCCAGGTCATTCTGCAAGCTGACAGCCTCCTGTGACAGCCTGGGGTGGAAGGCTCTCGGCCAGGCTCATTTCTCCATCTCAGTGCTGGTGTTGTGGCTGTGGATCTTCAGAAACTCAAAGGCTTCTGCTGAGATGCCAGTAAAAGGTCTCTCATTGTTGCCAGTAGCTTTTTATTTGTTAACTTTCTACATGCAGAACCAGTGGAGAAGGGGAAGAAGCATGTAGCAGGAGAGATTAAACACAGCTAAGGAACATTTATTTTCTTACTTGACAGAGAAGTGAGGAAATGAAGATCTTTTGCCTGTTTTAATGATCATTTGTCACACATCTGAACAGCTCAGTTCTTAGTTGGCACGCATGCGGATGAATTCGGACACAATAATGTTTGTAGAAACTTGATCTTTATGCACACGTGGATGGTAGTTTCTCCCCAAAGAATTAAATTTTGACGTAGCCAAGGGACAGAAATCGTATCAGATGACTTAATTACATTATTATGATTAACAGTTCAAGTTACAAAACTGACTGGTGACACGGGAAGCAAACCACAGGCTATCTAGTAAGTAAACATTTCTTTTAAATTGTTGACTGAATCTGAATAATGAATAAATCTGAGGAAATTGCAATCTGCTTGTAGAAGTTCCATAAAAGAAAAACGAGCTAAACTCTTACGCTGAATTATTAATGTTGGTATATTTGCTTTGCTCCAGTTATTTGTAACCTAGGAAATGTGAGTTGCGTGTGTACGGTGTACGTCGCTTTAATATTAATCCAGTTGCCAGCACAGATCTAACATAATGAGAGGGACCCAAGTCTCCATTTTCAGACTACTTTTAACACGAGTGAAATCAGACTGGTGCAGCTCTCTGCCCTGAGCCCAAGGACCACGCGTGACCGTGCTGCCCAAGGCCACAGCTCACAGCAACACGGTGCCCCAAGGAGCGCGTGGTCACCTCCCAGCCCACGTGTGCTGTGGTTATGCCTGGAGGGCTCTTGGTCACTGTCAGCTAAAAGGGGATGGATGGTAAAACCGCTGTGTATTTCGACACGGCTGTGTACAGCTGCCAGGACTGAGCCAGAACCGGAGCTCCCGTCCTTGCTGGGACATTACTGCAGAAGGTGGTGTTATACAACTTTGCTTCTTCCCATTCACAGGGCTGCTTTATTATTCATAAATACAAATCTCCATTCCATCTTTTTACCCTGTCTATAAATACCTTCAGTTACACCAAGTGCAGGAATAAAGTTCTATTAAAGGGAATTGTGAATTGCAGTTATATTTTTAGATCTGAGCTTTTTGAACTTTTTGCTAATTTTGTTTCAGTGTTTCCCAGGAACACAGTGATTTCAGTACTTGCAGCTGGGAAGGGTGTGACACACTGGGTGTCGAAGCCCTACATTTATAGCCCTGCACAGACATAGGCCCACCATTGCTGTCCTGGTTTTGCTTTTCACAGAATCACAGAATTTGTAACAGATCTATAGAATAGATTTTATGATGATAGAATTCATTGAATTATAATGATAGAATTTAATAGATTATAGAATTATAATGATAGAATTTGCAGTAGATTTTCAGAGAGTCCCAGCCTAAAGGGGCCATCTCTGGGGCTGAGAAAGTTGTCTAGATCTCCATGGACACATGGACACATTTTCCTTGGAAGATCATGGATCTTATCTGCCTGAAAGAGATGCTAAGGCACATGCAAGATGAGGAACTGATCCGAGATAGTCAGCACAGCTTCACCAATGGCAGATCATGCCTGACCAATCTGGTGGAAAGCATCAGTGGACAAAGGAAGGACAACTGAGGTCATCTACTTGGAGTTGCACAAGGCCTTTGACATCTTTATCTCTAAATTGAAGAGAGATAGTTTTGAAGAATGGACTATTGAGTGGATAAAGAATTGGTTGGATGGTCGTCGCCAGAGGGTTGATGACAGTGGTTCTATATCCGGTGGAGCCGGTCACGAGTGGTGTCCCCTAGGGGTCTATCTTGGGATAGGTATACTTCAACATCTTTGTCAACAACATAAACCATGGGATTGAGCGTATCCTCAGCAAGTTTGCTGATGACACTAAGCTGAGTGGTACAGTTGATAAAGTAGAAGAAAGGGATGGCATCCAGAGGGACCTGGACAGGCTTGAAAAGTGGGCGTATGAGAATCTAGTGAGGTTCAACAAAGCCAAGTGCAAGGTGTTGCACTTGGATTGAGGCAATGCCAGATCTGAGTACAGCCTGTGAGAAGAAGACTTTGAGACCGGTGGAGAAGGGCTTAGGAGTCCTGATGGACAGAAAGCTGGAGATGAGCCAGAGGTATGCTCTTGCAGATCGGAAGGCCAACAATATCCTGGGCTGCATGAAAAGGGCAGAGGCCAGCAGGAAAAGAGAAGGGATTGTCCCCCTCTGCTCTCATGAAGCCCTGGAGTACTGGGGATGGGTTGCATGGGGCCCTGGGCAGACTGATCCAATGGATGGCAACCCTACACACAGCAGGGTGTCTGAACTAAATGTTCTTTTAAGTCCCCACCAACCTTAGCCATCCTATGATTCCATGATTTTACAGGTCTGTTTTTTGTGTTTTGTTGTTTGTTTTTTTTTTTATGGAAGGCAGAAATCTGCGTAGCCTTAAGGCTTTAGGTACTGGAAGAAATTTTTCAAAATGTGGTGCTTACTGTGTTCACTGTTTCTATCAGCGCAATAAAAATGCTCCTCAATATGGGCCCCATTGCTAGAGATTAGAATTTGCAGTTCTAATTGAAGGTTCTCAGCTACACTGTGCTAACCTGTCAGATGCTGTATACCCACCATGACTAATAGTGGTATGAGAATGAAATATTACTCATCTGGTCCAAAATCTGCTCTCCCTGGGACATGTATGGCAGAAACAATAGCAGGAGCTGGCTCTCTTCTTGGGGCTTGTTCCAGGCTTGTGCCAAGTCCCTTGGAAGGATCAACTACAAATGTGTGAAAAGAATGTGTCAGGCAAAATTCAGGTCCAAGCTTCGTGCTGTGAAAGGCTAGTGACTCTGGTGGGGTTCGATCCAAATAAAAATGCCCTTTCTATTAATTCAAAAGGTACAGTACCAGAAGTGAGGTCACTGCAGAGCTTGCAGAGCTCCTCTTTTAAAAGGCTGGCATGGTTGCACAGCGCGCGTTGTCTTGGGGTGGATCTGGCTCTCAGACTGAGCTCATATTGCTGAGCTGCTCTGCACAGAGACCAGGAGGATGCTAGTTTCTGAAAGGCTGAGAAGTTTCCCCTCTTCTTATTTCCTGACTGTGTATGCCCCAGAGGCTTCTTAACAGCAGAGCCCAGCATCAAAAATTAAAAGTAAAAAAGGAAGGGGGGAGAGGAGGGATGAGAATAACAAGACATACCTGCTGCAGTCCTGGCTGTATATTCCCTCTGTGTCCCACTGACGGTGTCATGTGGAAGGGAAATTGTTCTATCAGTGACTGTGTTAGATTCATGACCCCACCACAACCTTGAATTGGCCTTTAGTTGTCGCTGATGGGAACTGAAGAACAGCTCCTGTCGACATGATTGCTGCTCTCCAATGAATCAGAACACGCAGGGCACAGAGCAGCACATTAAACTAGCAACAGAAATATATCACTGTACTTTTATATAGATGTATTGCTTTTGCCCAGGCATATAAATGATTGGGCTATCCACTTATTTTTTTTCCAAGGACTATAAATTAAAAATAAGCTAAGGGTTTTGAAATTATGTTCTCTTTCTCACCCTCTTTTTTTTTTTCCTTCCCCTTCTCTTTTTTTTTTTCCTTTTTTTTTTTTTTTAAAGCTGGGTAGCTATTTTAGGTCCACAGTAAAACATTTTAAAGGTAATCTTACAGCCTGTGTCTATTTGAGCAGCCTTTTTTTTCTGAAAGAAATCTACTACTGCTGTTCTAGCTCAGGTAATTTAACACTTTGGTTTGTTGCAATAAATGCACACATCCCTGTGCTTCTTTTGCAGCTAATGAATGCTTACCGGGCTGTATTGTTTAATATACTATAATAAGTATTTTAGAAGGCAAAATCTAAGTGTATCATATGTTGTTTTTTTCACACCAACAAATATTTCATAAACTAGGATTATTTCAATTTGCATTAAGCAAAGGTCACTCTGACTTGAAAATTCATTTGATGTATGGCTGCGTAATTTAACGTAGCGCCTCCAAAATTTAAACATTTCACCATCAAACTGCTTTTAATTTTTGTAACATTCTCTGCTTGTTGATTTGGTTATCTTTAAAATTACCACTTAATTCAAAGGCGATGTCACCAAACTTGCCATATTATACCTGCAGGAGATTCTGATATGTTTTGCCCATGGGCCATTTCCAGCTCTTGGTGTGCAGTTCATACCAAGTTAGCAGCGAGATGCAGAAAGAATAAGCAACCTGTTTCCCTTGCAATCTTTCCACTTCTCATTTTTCTGGGGGACAAAATGCAGAACAAAAATCATCAGTCCATTTTTTTATGGTAGGAGGCTGAGGCACTATCACAGTTTTTGTTCCAATGGAAAGAAAAATGCCCTGCAGCTCAGCACTGGAAATTCTTGCAGATGCAAGCAGCCCCTTGTCTTGGGGAGCTGAACAACTGACTGGCATGAGGTAAAGTTTTCCTACAAGGATCTGTAGGACTGAGCCTGCCAGATCACCTACTGCTCATTTTCTGAACATGCCATAACCATAACTTCTTACCATTCACTTTTCTTGGAGTAGCTGCTGAAGAAGTTCAGCTTTAGCTGTGTGTCTGTCTACTGGATTGAACGAGCTCCTGATCCACCAACATGTGACCTGGTCAAAGAAAACAGAACTGATTACAGCTATTTTCCTGCCAAAGTGTCATATGCCATTCTTAAGTATCTTTTTACCAAGCATCAAATGACTGAGTCTTTATACCACGTGCTATCAAAACTAGTATGGTATAAATAATTGCATTGCTTTCTTTTGAAAAGACCTGTAATTTCTAGATCTTATGATAATGTGGTCATTCAACATTTTGAAGCTTTCAGCCAACTGCTATTCCTGGCAGTAACACTTCACCACACCATGATTTTGGCAGTATTTAAAACTAGATTCATTTCAGGCCTCCCGAGCAGCGTGGGATATCAGGAAACAGATTTAAAGCCTCTGCAGTGTGGGAGGGTGGGCAGTGCATGACAGGCTGAGCACCTAACTGCTTAGGAAGGAACAAGACCTCAGCCCCCTGCTCAGCTGCCTCTGAGCCACTGTGCTTTAATTCCTTAGGTGCCTATCAATAAATCTTGCTAAATGCTGCTGGCATAGTCAGAGTTAGCCGGGATCTTTAGAGCTGTGCACTCCAATACTGGCTTGTGCTAAACTTCCACCAAGAGCCATGTTAACCCACAGACTATTGGCTGATGGAAGGAGGGGTGATCTCCTCTTCTTTGCTTTCCCAAGGAAGGGAAATACAGGAGAAAGGCTGCCTAGCTGCAATCTAAGTGGAGACAGATGCTTAGCTCTCCGAAGCAAAATGCTGAGACTGGGGCTCGATGTTTTGTCTCTTGCCAGCTTGGGGAGCTCTGTGTTGAGTGTGCTGGCCTCCAACCCACAGGACCAGTGGCCTCTGGAGCCCTGCCAATGGGGGTTTTGGGGTGCTGTCAGTCAGACACAGCTGTTCCTTGACAGCTTTTGAGCCCAGATCAACATCTATTCGTGTCTGACCTCATCCTTAAGATAATCTGGATAACAGATGCTGACAACCTGTTCTCCAGATTATTATTTAAAAAGTGAAATCATTTTATTCCAAGGAAAAGATGCTTGCTTTGGGGCTGCAATACTGCACAGAAGTATTTGGCTCCCTTTGCTGGTACACATGCAGTTTGCCACATGGCCTTGAAAAACCCAATTAGCTGCTGCTTGATTGCTTGAGCTGGGAATAAGAAGTTTTTTCTTTGCTGTTTTATAGAGCTGCTGTAAGCCCTGACTCTCTGATAGCTTTAACACACACTAATTGTTTACAAATTAACTTCCAAGCATGACCAGTGCTGTATCTTGGGCCTAATGAATTTCCACATCGGAGGGCTCCCACCTGAGATACTTTAGGCTGCAGGGTGAGTCTGTTTGCCTTTACCTGCAGGGGCAATCCTGCTGGAGGGGAAAGATGGGGGCATGGCAGTCACCAAGGCAGAGCTGGAGAAAGGCCACGTTGTTCCTTGGAAGGAAGGAGGGATGGAGACCGACAACTGCTGTGAGGCCACTGAGCCACAGCCAACTCCTGCATGTTGTTTTCTTTGTTAAAGTTCTGAGTCATCCTCTAATCTGGTCTGAAAAGGCAGGGGAGAAGCTCGTGTGAGTAGCCATGGAGAAGACAGAAAATTAGAAACTGTCAGTGCTGGCTGTCTCAGACAGGAGCAGCAGCAATCAGAGCACAGCACAGATCCCAGTTGGGCATTCCAACTTACACCGAGCTACCACCCAAAGCTTGCCACCTAAGTGAGGTGAAGTTTAAGTTATCAGCTGCCTTGTCACCTCTGAACTCAGAGAAACTGAAAATACTCCCACCCTGCAAGTATGAATGGAACCTGAAGGACACGTGGAAAGTCATTACTGAAGGGTGCTAACTTTTCTGATAATAAATTAGTTTTCTGACTCCTTGAACATTCTGTCAGCCAGGACAGTGGATTGTTTTATGGCCCGGGTCTGGTGTGCTGTTTGCTTATGGATGTTATGAATGTCTGTGATTTTATTTAGGGCTTAGGTTATCGCCAGATGTTGAGATTGCACAGAAAAAAAAAAAAAAAAAAAAATCTTGATATGTCCTGGGCTGATCTGTTCATCCAGCAGCTTACATGGAGGCGAAGGTTGACAAATTTCTGATATCAAACCCAGCTGTCAGAACAACACGGGGTAATAGCTGTCCTTGTCAAACGCGCCAATTAATTCACTAGACTGTCAATGTGGGGATAATTGATAGATTCCACAATCTGGCTGAGTAATGAAAGTCGGATGCATTACTAAGTCCACTTCACCTCCTAAGAGATCTCCTAATGTAACCTGAGCTGTCAGCGCTGTGGCAAGGGATGCTTGGATAAAAAACCCAAAACAACAGTTTTCTGCAATGGCAAGCAGAGGTTTCATAGGAATCCTTATTTGAAGGGTAGAAAAATATTATGCGAAGGAAAAAAAAAAAAAGAATATGACACAGTGGAATAATATTGTAGAGTGGCAGTTTTATCCAAATACTCTCTGGAGTGGAATGGAAAATATGAATTTCTCTGTGGGAATCTGTGTTGTGAGGGTCATTGTTCTGACGAGCTGTTTCTAGAAGAAAACATGGCCATTGTCTTAAAGGCTGCAGCTGTCAGAAGGAAGCATCAACTAAACATGCTCATCAGCACAATCGTTTGTCTGATCTACTGCTTTTTGTTAAGAACTTCCAGAACAAAACATTTGCTGTTAGACTTCTCTGACTGCTGTGCTAGCTTGTCTACTTCCAATATAGACTATATTTTGAATAAACAGTTTAATAAGCAGTTGAGCTTTCTGAATTTAGAGGGTGATTTTCGTTTAAAAAGTAAAGCAAAGTTGTCTTCCTTACTGCCACAGCCCAAGGATCAGGTGGTTAAACCTATTGCTGTGGTGTGTGCAAGTCAGAACTGCTCTCATAGCCATGGACTACGACAACAACAGCATAATAAAATACAGAATACAATCTTGATGGAGAAATCCAAAAGCCATGTACACAAGCAAGATCATAGCGTGACAAAAAATAAGCCTGATGGTCAACAAAAACCTCAGAGTAGAACTGATATTGCCTTTTTGAACCACCTCGTCTGCTGCTGCCAGTGCAAAGGAAGGAGGGATGAGTGCCTGATGGCCCTGTCACCCCTAATGCACAGCCCAACAGGAATGCACAGCCCATGCAGGAATACATAATGCACCCAAACCCCCCTGTGGAATGAGGAAGTACGTAACTACACTGAGCCAAGAAACGTAACTCACCTTCTTTCAGCACACCTTGATTTTCCAGGGTATCACAACTAGAGGACACTGCAAATGTATCAAGAACCATCCAGATCATCTAAACGTACTTCAGAAACAGCTGCCTGCTGCAAAGAGCAGGGGGCAACGCCAGGCCTGCTCCTCTGTGCTCAGGAGTGGTACAAATTAAACCAGGGAGTCATAGGGAGGGAAATAAGTCACCTGGGAATTCAGTGCATGAATTTCATAGGGAGGGCCATAGCACTGCTCCTTTATGCAGTTCAGGAGACGACAAAATACATTACAACTGCTGGCAAAGATGAGAAAAGCAAGTTTAAAAGGCCTGCCTGTGCTGCGTAGCCCAGCTTTCCTATGTCTTATGATTTATGTACTTATGGATGAATTTAATACTCCATGATCAAGAGTTCAAATAGTGGCTGTATTAATGATTTCAAAATAACCTCTAAATCCCAGGATGGCGGTAGAAATTTTCAGCTTGGTCTTAATCTTCTGACACTTTTTATTAAGAGCTAAATTAAGTGCTGTTGCCTTATGATAAAGCAGCTTACAGGAGTGTGAGCTGCAGCGTTGTCCCTGTAGCGTATTTACAGCGTGTGCTCTGAGCTCAATTTCTGCTTAGACAGACTAGATCTTTCCCAAAAGTGAATCACCAAAGGGAAAATTTCCTGTCTGATTTCTTCTCACATTTGGTTGATATTTGATTAATCCTTACCTAGTGTTACCTAGTCTAAGTTTTGAGGGCGGTGTACCTTATTACCTATGTTTAATAGAGTATTACTGATGCAGATGTCTCAGAATAGAAGAACCCAAGTCCTCCAGACCATGAAGAGTCACTTTGGCTCATAACTGCCACTCTTTCTTCCCTTTTTTCCCAATAAATGACACTCACAGGGCCTCTAGCTCACAAGTGTTATGCATTTTGCTGCAAAGATCTACCTTATTCTGAAGTTTAGGTCTGCAGATTGTGACCAAGGCAATATTAATAGGTATCAAAGAAATATGAGAATCATCTCACCATTACTCTTTCTCTCTTCCTCCAACCTGTTCCCTAAAGTATATTGATCTGTAATGTGCTTGTTTTCTTGAGCCAGTATCAAGAGAGTGTGTCTGAATCAGGGACAGAAATAAGTGATGTCTGAAGCTGTTTTGAAACTCCAGTTTATTCATACACTGTGACTCAATCCCAAAGATGCTGCAGTTTCTAAATCAGAGGTAGTTTTACCTGTTAATTAAAGGTAATACTATCCCCAAAGACCAAACGTGTCATCCCTAGTCTTCATTTTGTAACTATAAAGTATCAGAAGAGCTGATATTGAATGCTTGAGATGTACTACAGAGACTCTGACAAGCCATAGCATTCCTCCCCATATGTTACCATCAGGGCTGCTCAGGACACTCCTACTGCTGATAATACAGAATTTGCTGACAATACAGAGGCCAGCTAGTGCCTTTTTGTGCCTCAAAGTTTTCATCCACACCCACTCAAACTCCTTGTTGGCTGTTAAGCTTCATGTCTGTGTATTATTTGAGCTCTCAAAGTAATCCTAAAGCTACAACCGAACGAGAAAAGTAGAAAAGGTGGGAAAGGAGTGATGCTCGTGCTGGTGGCAATCACAGCCCATGAGAAGCAGCTACAGCAATACTGGGCTTTGCCATGAGCACAGTAGGATGAGAACATGAGTGTGACAACAAGTGATAAACACTACCATAGGCAGGCTGGGAAGCACGGCCCTGGTAGCCAGGGTGAGAGGGTGCAGAGTTGCAAGTGAAAAGCAGGCAATGGAGCTGCCAGTAGAAAGCCTTATCCATGCAAAGGCAAAGGCACCTACTGCTGCTCTATTCAGCTAGATCTTGAATAGAAATGTACAACATCTCTGAGTAACTTGTACCACTGCTCTGTTTTCATGGTGAAAAAGACTTTCTTCTACCACTCAGAACCTCTCAGATTTCAATTTAAGACAGTTCTTGTCCTTCCACTGTGCACCCCTTTGAAGAGCCAGGCACCACTTGTTTGTTTTCTTGGGGAGCTGCTGCTAGATTCCATCACATCTGTCTCTTCTCCAAGTCCAACAAGAGCAGCTTCTCCACCCAGGGCAGGTGTTCCAGCCCTGGATCATCTCAGCCATCCTCACTTCATCCTATCTTGTGCTGGAAGTCTCTCGCAAGTGCCCACATTTTCTTCCAGCCTGGTGTTCACCACACCTGCTTCAACAGGCAAGTTCCTTCTAGGCTCAAAGCTTTGCGTGTGTACTTGCTGAACTTCAGGAGGCTCCTGTTCTTCCAGTTTAAGTCCCCTTTAAATACTGAGAGATCTCCGGACTGGAAGTGAAATGCTAACGTTATTTTAACCATCTCCTGGGCACTGTGAGGAATGCAGGGTGTTATGCTAGCAGATGCTATTTCTTACAGTGCATTTGGGTATATCCAGAGAGGAAAAAAAAATGGAAGTGAGGGAGATGCACAGAGTATCCCACTGCATCCCGACCTGAGGTTAGCTGATTGCCTGTTTGGTACAAGACTTGTGGCAACACTATCTTAATGTTGTGGCCTTCAGAGAATGCAAGATTTAAGACTTGAAGGAAAGAAAAGCATAGATACTCAGAGTGATGAACAGCTGGCAGTTTCATCTGAATACTTTCTGCTACAGAAATTTGACATTTTTTTTTTTCCAAGGGCACATGCCAGAGAAAAGAATGAGAAGACTTCTTCATCTGAATACCTGCATCTCCAGCAGGAAGCGGGTGTGCTTGCTGCAGGCTAGCAGAGCAAGAAATGCTGCATGCTGAGCACCCAAGTCCCAGAGAGGAAGAGTGGGAATGCAACCTGGTCCTGACCTCAGCAGGAGCTGAGAGCAATGCGATGTGCTTTGCTGGGTGAGGTGCAAGACACGATGTTCCCAGCTGGCAACTGATGGTAACTTAATACCCCCAGATGGAGGCTGGGGGCGATACGATATTCCCAGCTGGTAGCCAAGGCCTGCCTCAGTGCATTCCCATTTGTGCACGCGGCTTCTCCATACAATGAGAAGGGGTGGGCAAAGTGCAATAAAGCAGCTGGTCTATTAGAAGATAAGCTTTGTGGGGAATAACACAAACATGCAGAATCCCCTTAATCTTAAACTTTATTACCCTAGATAATAGGCTTTGGTAGTGACAACAATCGGTTGAAATGCAGAATTGTCTTGGCTCCCGCGGCACCTGCCGTGTCAGTCAGTCAAAAGCCATCTTCTCCCACACAAAAAGGTGGCTGTTTGCTACAAGCAGGCTACAAGTTTTGTTCATCTCTTTTGAAAAGGCCAAGGAAAGCTGACTATCTGCTCACTGTGGATTTAAGATGCACTCTGAACTCGCTTCTAGGGGAAAAGCTGAAGTCCTGTGAAAGCCTGCTGTCTTTCTTTACCATAGAGGAGTAAGGGCAAGCCATCTTTTGTCTGCTGAAGCCAACTGGAAAGAGCAGGGTTGTTACGCCTGCTCTGAACAAAGTAATGTTTTCCAATATTCAACCAATGATGAGAAAGAGAAATATGATATTTTTCTGTATAATCTCCATTTGTGCCATTTGCAATATCTCTGACATAAAACTAATTTGGTTATCCATAACACAATCCAGAAGAATTTTCTTTTTGGCAGAAAACTCAGAAGTTCCACGCACACTTGCAATGTGCACTGCAATCAGTGCTGCAATCAGGCAGGTAAGGCAAGCTTGCAAATAGAAAATAGTTTTACTTTATAAATGGCCTTGGATTTATTAATATTTCTCTGTTATGTGGTTGCTTTTTTTTTAAGTTAGTTTTTCACCTACAGCTCTACTTTCAAACTGTTGGGCAAAAAATTTCAGTATGAACTGCGTTAAAAGAATAACTACAAGGTGACAGGGGGCAATATTTAATGGAGAAGAAATAAAAGCAGTTTTAATTAAAAAACAAAACTGTGCCAATTATTTCAACTTTTAAAATGTCCTCTAGCATAGCTGCAACAAGTACTACAGCAGAAGTTCACAGTGAAAGATACTTAAGGTAGAAAATGGAGCTCAATTAGGGGAGCTTATACAGGTCAGGCAGGACAGTTAAATAGGCCTAAGTATGATGAATAGTAAGGCTGGTTCTATGCAATTCATAGTTTTGCCCATGAAGCCAGGATCTTTCCCTTTCAACACGCAGTTATTCCACTATCTCCGCTGAGAAAGTGGAGATTAAAACAAATAAATTGGAACCAGCAGCTTAATGTGACTTGCAGAACTATAAATAAAGGGAGGATGCACTGAAGCCTCTCTGCTCTGTGCCTCTCCCCAAGGACAGAAGCAGCAGTGCCTGCCCCAGCAGTCGCCAGCTGCACACAGCAAGCAGTGGGAGAGCACTGGCAGGGCAGATCAGTCAGACAAGCTAGATAAGAAGAACTGGGAAAGGAAGAGAGGAGGCTTACATGTTATCTGAGCGCTACTGTGGAAGAAATACTTCTTTGAGTCTGATTTATCTCAGCTGATAAGTTACCTTCAAAACTTGTCATCTGCTCCAAGTGGTTCCAGTGCTTCTGATGAGCATCTTCCACATCCAGAAAATACATCACTCTTGTTTCAACAGGACGAGATGGGCTCCCATTCCTCAGATGGTTCTCCTTCCTCTGCTAGATGAGACAGAACACCTCTGCTTCCTTTGCGATGGCATATTGATTTTTTTCAGCCTCTCTTTCCCGAGGGAATTGACCGCACTAGATCAAATTAAGAACAATCTAAGCATTTAATGGGGCTCCTTCAATACAATGAAGTTTGATTGCTTGAAGTTGAAGTTCATGATAATTATTTATGCTGACAGCACCATCACAGGCAATAAAGACTGACCCTTTCCCGAAGGCGCCAGTCTCTCCATCGAGAAATTACTTTGAATCTGCTGTGCTTGTCTGGTACCCACACTTTTAATTATTATGTATAAGCATGTTGATCACAGAACAAAACATCCTCTATTTCCACCAGAAGCTGGTGTCATCTTCAGTTTTGAGATTTGTGGCAAAAACTTTGACTCCACTGGCTGCAGGATCAGGCTTGCACCTGTTTCACTGCAGTTCCCCAGTACCCAATAAAATCTGTTTGTGGTGAGAAGTGCAACTCTTCTATATCATATAAGAGGCCTGTGCTGAAGATTGCTTACAACCAGAGCTCTGACTTTATAAGCAAGTTAATCCATGAGCAGATATTTTTCATGAATGGCTGAGAAACTGAAAACAAATCTCTCTTGCAGCTTCCTGAGTACTGCTATTAAAAATCCTCCTGGTTGGATACAACAAAAACAGTTCTAAAGTAACTGTCCTTGCATGTGTGTGCACATGTCCCATGAAACCAGGTGCCTTAGCTGCTGTGCATGCATGTCAAGGTACAAAATATCAGCACATTCTTTCACATTTTGGTGTGTATGTATATATATATATGCATATATAGACACACACACAGAGTGAAAACAATGTCATTTTGCATTTATATATAAAATACATACACAAATGCACAAAAACATGTAAAGTAGCTTTCCATCTGAAACAGTACAGCTCCTCAGCAAGGCATGCAGATTTACAGCAGTCAATGCTCTGCTTCAGAAAGTGCATCAGGTAAGTGAAAGCAGGCAGTTTTTAAAAATTTTTGTTGTTTAAATCCTTCCTCCCTCCCCAGAGCAACAACTTTTGTCCCACTCTCATTTGAAGCATAACTGCCAAAACATAAACCATTTGGGGGAAGATATGGCCTCCCACATGTTCTGCTTTTTATGGCCTTGAAAAGAATAAATGTGGTTTAAATACAAGGAATACAGTGCTTACTTGGATTGTTGAGTCCTTCGCTGGTGGAGAGGAGAGCCATGGTGCTCTGTCACATCTTCAGAAAGTTCTTGTCTTTGCCTTGAACAGACAGCCCAGGATCTCTACTGTTTCTACCACTCTGTCTTCCTAGTGCAGGTTTATTTATGCCTTTATATGTATAAAGTTCTCAGCAGTAACACTTTAAAAGTGCAGGAACAGCTGCCCTGCATCACTTAGTGATTCCGCAGCCAATGGACTGACCAGAAAAATCAGTATCTTAACTCTTCTAAATGTAAAAATGATGTCACTTAAGAAATGATTTTGTGTATCAGTTAGGAAATGGGAGAATTAAACCAAAGAGGCGTGCAGACAGCAGTCTGTCCCTTTGCACACACTTTGGCCAGACAGAAACGCAGTGGTTTGAGGCCCGCAGCTGAGCACGGGGGGAGCGTGTTTGAAGGGCTACCTTGGAAGACTTGGGTTTGGTTCTTGTTATGGCTTTAGTTTGTCTCTATCTTGCTTTATTGGAGAGCCTGTCTCGTGGGCTGCACTGGAACAGCCCAAGAACAGAGCAGCCAGGTCATGCAAGGGCATGGCAGGGCTGGTGCAGGGGTACCTGGAACTGGATTTTGGCAATGTGCCTTGATGACACAAGGTAAAAGGGCTCAAATATGCTTTTCATTTCGCAACTAGAAAGAGGGAAGCGAGAAGCTGCTGTTTCTTTAAGCGACGGTGTCTGTGTGGGCTGCCCTGCCTGGCCATGCAGGCCCTTGGAGCAGTGCTGGGAGGTTTTCAGCACGGCTGAACTCCTGGTGACCCTCAGCAACAGTAATTGTTTTAGCATAGGTTTGACAACAACAGCAAGAAACGCTCTAAAAATAAGCACAACCTTAAAATAAATTTCAACCCCTGGAGACCTGCTCATGTAAAGAACCCAGTCCATCTCCTGCCTTTCTCTTGATTAGCATCACAGCTCTGGGCGCTCGCAGAAGTGACAGCTTTCAAACCACTTCCACTGCCTCCTGCTCCACATCCCAGCCTGACAGGGAGCCAGCCTGCACCGACAGCAGTGGCCCAGAAAAGGACATCACAGTGTGGCTCTGGGTCAGGACCCACACTACGTACCCCAGTATTTATCTGAAGGTGAGATAGGGAATAAATCCAGTCTTACTGCAGCTATTGGAATAAATGCCTTTCCTGCCTTTGTAGCTATGACACAGAAGCAGCTACAAAGGAAGTAGTCTATGTCATTCGCTGTGATGCAAAGTGCCCAAAGCTGCTCACCAAACCCATACTAAATTAGCCACCCTCATGCTGGAAGGATCAAACAGCTTTCTGCCCATCAAAAAGAAAAGGGGAAATTTTGACTGTAAGTACTGAAGGAATTCTTTGCTCTTGGAAGAAGGGCCCACCAGGCATATGCAGAGCAAAGGCATGTCCAGAATTTCACAACACTTTTAGACAATTTCCTGTTATAATGAGCCACCTGGAAATTAGCCCTTATCCCCCCAAGGTTTGAAGGCAGCACATATACCTTCCTGTTATATTCCACCTGGGGTCCAGAAATCCCAAATGTTCGCTAAACGTAATGGAAAGAAACTCTTCTTTAAATAGGGAAGAAAAAAGCATTTTACTTGAAGAGCACAGGGCCTGCTGTGCCGGCCCATTCAGCAGTGGCACACAAGGGAGTCCTTCCAAAAGCACCCCCCAAGCTGGTGATGTTAAAAAGCTGCCAGACTGCACTGTGTGGAGCACAAGGAGAATTTTCGTTTGGCGAGTAATGGAGAAGAGAACCAAATTATTGCATTCTGGCTCTTTGTAAAGATTTTTCACAGCTTGCCTGGCTGACTTCTTGCAGGGAGCTGTCTCACAATACGGACTACTGAAAGTTAGAAAATAGTTCTGCACTCTGCATACTCTCCTCTTATTAATATCTTAGGGGATGGTATGTTGAGAAAAGGCTGTTAGGACACAGGCTAAGAACAAAAGATGTGCACAAAACTGTGCAAGGCAGTCAGTGAGTAACGGAGGCTCCTGTGTTTTATTCTCACAGGAAAACTTCATGTGAAATACTTTTCACATAAAGAATTTGTATCAAGTTTCAATCCTCTATAGTAAACCTATAGAAAACGAAGTGTTTCAAGCTACAAATACCAGCAGGTCCCAGGATGTGGTGTTTGGGGCAAGAGAAGACATTTTCTCTGCATACTGTTGTCTGTAAATGGGATTATTTTTGCCTTTTCTCTCTCATATAAAAGCTAGTTAGATCCTGACTGTAGACTGAAGCCTTCAGCTAACAGTGAATATTCAGAAACTGCAGACAACTCTAACACAGCCCCCTCTCCTATTACAAACTACAGATATCTGATTTCTGAGAGATACGAACATGAAGAAGTCCATAATCTTAACCTTGTTGTCTGACTAAACACAATTCTGCTCTATCATCACTGGAGAATTTACCTTAATTTGGACAAATGAGTTTTGGTGGCAAAATGGTGGACTTGCTGTTGGCTTTTTAGGTGCCTTTATTTTAGAAAACAAACAAACAAAGAAACAACCCAGCTTTATCAGCTTGCTAAAAACAAAACCAGTGAAGTTGCTTATTTTAGTTGTCATTTGGACTAGTACTAATTATGCTTGTTAATAGTAAAATGAGGTTTTAATGCTGATTAATGAAACTGATAAACTGTCAAGACTGCTAGTCACACTTAAGGATCTCTGGAGACTGTACCCTAAAATAGTTGGTATCGTGTGCAATATGGCTTTTCTGAAGGACCAGATGTGAAACATATGGTGACCTATTATTGTAAGGATGAGCCATAAGTCCTGGCTGAATTATATTGGACAAACTACCCAAATGGAAAGCTAACATCCAGTGATTATTACGGGATCATAGCAGCTTTCTAGAGTGTAAGGGACTATGATGGGCTTGGGAAATTGCCTAGCTCAGTTACTCATTCCTGGTTGACAGAGCAGTACTGTTACCTGTTTATGCTTATTTATATTCTAGACAGATACCGTTTTGTTTTGGGTGCAAACATCCTCTAATGTTGCCATCAGAGAACACTTGTTGCCTCTCATCTCAGAAGCCTTTTCTCAGTGCTGGCAGACAGTCCCAGAGGCAGGGCAGTCCCAGTGCTCAGCCAATGGCCATCACGAGCAGACCTGGTTCAGCTGAGGAGCAAATGGGCTGCAGCACTGAAGACTGGAGGATTAAAAGGATACCGTATTTCTAGAGTGCAAAGAAGTAGGCAGAAAAACTATTAATGTAATGAAACTCACTGCTCCTTTACGCAGAGATGCAATCATGGTGCAGTCAGGCACACATCACACAGTCAGGTTGCTCAGCTGTTTGGGCAGGGTCCTGTGCTGTACTGATCACCCCTCGCCTGCAGGAACCTGGCCAATTGCTGGACTGAGCTCTGGAGGGCCATTGCGAGAGCACTCTTGTCCTCTGGCAGGAGAAATGAAGGCAAGGCTCCTCTGAATTACCCTATTTCCCCATGTCCATTAACCTGATCGTTATCCAATACCGTACTCCGTCTTTGGTATGGTGGCAGGCACTAGCCAGAGCAGAATATAATGGACTGCTTTTCAGTTTTGCTGCTGCCACTTTGTATTACTCTTTGGTACGATTCTATCATTTTATGAACAGTTTAACCTATTTACTCATGTGTAAATGGACAATGGTTGAAGATTAGAGAGGCTTCATTTGCTACGAAGAGCTACTATCTTGTCTCAAAGGGAAAAGAACCAGCTGACCTGGATGGCAGAGCACATCCCTCTTTCTCTGGATGTATCGTATTACCACCACAGGATCGGCCTATAGCCATCGTAACAAACAGCAGCAGCACAGCTACAGAATGATTTTAGAGGCCAGAAAAAGCTAAACAAGTATTTCAGTAACTAAATGATTCATTGGCACAGGTACCATGTTTCATGTTCATTTCTAAATTCGATGTAACTGCTGCTGGTCAAATTTACTTTAGAAATGATACCTTAAAACAAATAATATATATGAAAATGTAGTTGTAAGAAGGAATAAATTTTGTGTTGCCTCCCTTTAAATATTACCAGTGTAATACCAGTGCTTCATTCTTGGGCTGTAGGTTTGTTAGACTGAAGCAGAAGCGTTCCTCCTTCATCAGGCATTTCAGCACAGCACCCAGCCCTACATCCCTACCCAAATGACCATATCACTACATTCACAGAATCAAATCCATAGAAATGCTGAAACTATGTACTGCAGTTCTGTAACCATGCAAGACTAATTTATTACTGTAAAAATCCTCTTAAAATTGTCTAGCAACAAAACCAGAGGTATTTTTGTTATTTGGCCAAGCTTTTCATGATGAATAATGCTACTACAGCTTAAATGGTCTTTATATCTATATTCTGGCCAGGACACACGATCCTCCTGAAGCCACTGAAGGCTACAGCTGTGGTTGCCTGCATAGGGTCACTACACTACACTCCAGACAGATAATTTGTTCCTTGGAAAAGTCTGTTTTAGCAGTTAGAAAGCAGCCTCACATGTGCCAGCGTGCTGGGAAAGCACATCACAGACAAAATGTAATGACTGCTGACACCCGACCAGCTTTCCTCTTGTTCCATATAAAAGCCAGAAAGCTAAATCATCAGAGCAACCATGCTGTTTACTTTCCCTCATTGTTCAAGCATGTCTTTACATCAGGGAGCTAAGTCTATCAAAACATAGCTTAAGAAAAAAAATATTATTGCATGGTGTATAGAAGTCCTACTGACTGGTCTGAAAAAAATAAACTGGGATTAATGTTTCAACAAAGAACAACTCCTACCCAAGGAACTGAACTTTGTGAAACACTTCACAGATGCATAGAAACATCTGAGCTGTGATGGACTTAAAACTGTTCTTACCCTGGTCACTTTGCTACATACCCTTGTAAGCTTTATCAGAAAATAAAGAAAGATTTCAGTAAACAAGGAATAAAATACTGCTTGTCTAAATAAACCAGCATGCATCTTGCCTGAAGCATGGGAACACTACTAATTCTGAAAAGTATAAGCAAGTAACGTATGTAAATAATTGTTGTTAATTAGTTCCAGGATCCTAACTAAGTTAGGACCAGGGAACCAGCTAATTCTTACTCTAAGATCTTTACAAATAAAAAATTGGAGGAATGAAACAGCTGCAAACTGCATGTTCAGAAAATAAGGATTCTATGCTTAGTTTGGCCACAGGTTACTTACGTAACTGCTTTTGCTTTTTGTCCCATAGCTCCTCCAACAGTAAGAACAGCACACTGTTACCTGGTTCCTGCTCTCCCTGATTCTTGCTTGCTGTGTGCTCCACACTAAAAGGACTCTCACACTGGATACGTAACACCAACTCAAGCAGGTCGTAGCCTTGGTTGAGCACTGCTGTCACAGAGATGAAGCTGAGGTTTTCCTGGGAGAGTCCCTGCATAATCTGTTATTTGCTGCAGGACATTACAGTAAGAAGTAAGAATGGTAAATTTTAATCTGCAGCTATCCACTGTGTTTAAATCTAACTGGTAACTTAGTAAAATTTTACAAAAGTAATCTTAGAGCAATCAATTAGATTTTTTTTGCACAGGAATCGACACAAAAATAGGTTTTTTCCATACTTCTAGATACTGTAGGGTGATGGATTTAAATGCCACCAAAGATGCAGTGTCTAATAATGTATTACAAATGCTGCTGGTAACCTAAAGATATCTGAAAATCTAGCCTCAGTAACAGAAATCCCAATCAAAGACAAAAATACACTGAGTTTCATTTTAAGCAGCTGTAACTACTGAATTTCAAAGTTTTATGTCTAGTATAATTGATTATGGATAATAAGTCCATGTATTTTGTAGTTTTAAGTCTCCAGTAAATTCAGTAGCACTTTGTACTAGAAGTTTTGCTGATTAGGAAGCCTTAATCAATACAATTTAGTTCCTCTTAGGAGCTGCTACATTCCCCCAGTCTGAGTTGGACTTCAGCCAGAAGCTTCAGCGTCAATATGATGTTCAAATATGCAGTCTTCAAAACTCTCTAGATACCTCATAACACAAAGCCAATAACAAGGTGGTCTTACTGACACAGCTGTAGTCTATGTCTTAAAGTAACATAAAGATTTTGTACCTGCTTCAGATCTTTCAAAGAATCTATGCTAGTGCTGATCTTCAGAGAGTCTGAAGTAAGCTAATTCATCACTTATTTGCCTGCTGAAGAAAAAACACAAGATGCACTTTAAGATGATTGATAAGGTTTTTTGCTGTGCATCTAACAAAGATTGCTTGCTCTATTACCAGGAGCCTGGTTTTACCCGTTCATCCTCATTGTATCCTGGTTTGATTAAAAATGCAGGAATTGGCTTTGATTTTTGTTTTCTGTCTAGCTGAAAGAAGGCTCCCCTGTCATTCTGTGTTCCAGGATCCAGGGATGATTATCACAGCAGCAGCTTTGTTGTTGGGGAAACAAAGGAATTGGTTTCTCCACTTATTTCCAAAGGAAAGTGTAAAAAATGGAAAACTGTCATCAAAACAGTTTGAGAGATGCAGACTTGGTTAAGAACATGAGATCTGCTGTGTGATCTTAGGCAAGTCAGTTTTCAACTTGTGAAGTCAAGATATTCCTTTTCTCCTACCTTTACAGCAACCTGTCCTTCTAGATTCAGCCTTACAGCATGGGTGATCTCTTGCTGTGTGTATTATGAGCTCCCAGACAAATCAGATCCATGCTGACACAAGGTATTCACAATTAACAACAACAATGAAAGAGAAAAATTACACTCTTCCTCCAATTGCAGAGTGACCGACCCCCTGCAGCCAGTAGAAATATTTTGCTGAAATACTTGCATGGCAGTGAACAGTGAAGAGAACTGTACACTGTATGCAAAAAAATTAAACACTTTGTGTTGGTTCTTTTCTAACAGAAAAATCATCACAGAACGCCCTTGGCAATACTTACATGTTTTTGTCACAGTAACATTAGTAGAAGAATAGCTTTTATTGAGATTTGAGGAAGACCAAGTCTTTTATTTCAGACATTTAACTCCACATTTTCAAGCCTACTTTTGAATATTCTGTAGTTTAAAAGTCTTAAACTCCTAGAAGCCTTTCAGTCCAAACTCCTCAGCTGACAAATCCTGTTGTACCTCGGAGCCATTTACCTAGGTGGTACATAACACCAACCTCACCTTGAGGAAGACATTCACTCAGTTATCCTATACTGAGGGAAATGCTCTTGTCAGACCACCTCCTGTGAATGCAAACTTTAGGTACAAAGCAAGTGGCTATAAATGTGCAATAAGAATTGCAGGAAAATGTTCCCTAGAAGAAATGAAGGACTTCTCCAGTTCTATGCTACAACCAACAGAAAGCAAACTGAGCCTGCGGAAAACGTCCTCAGCAAAACTGAGAGTAGAACAAAACAAGATGTATCCTTAGAGCCAGGTCATGAATGAATCATTAGAAAGTTGGCTGGCTCTGGCTCAAACCAGAGATGAAGGCATGGAAAGTGATAGAGAGATGGAGAAAAATAAATCAATATGGATGACTGAAATCCGATTCAGTGCACTAAAACTCTCTCAGATTTCTCTTGCATTTTCTCTTGATTAGGCTGACAGGAACTGAAGTTGAAAATGTTAAAACCCAACTTAGTCTTCCACGTTGCTTAGGCTACAGTGATTTATTAAGAGTCCTTTTCTCTGTGCCTTGGGAGGGTAGACAGTGCTTTGATGGCTAGGACTTTCTGCCAAAGTGCATAGGGTGTCCTGTGAGGGCTGAAAGAGCTGAAGCAGGTGTCTACACCTGGTCATAAGAAGATTTAATCTGCTTAGTGGGTAAATGTCAATTAGCAACAAAGACAGTGCATAAAAGACTGGTTACTACAAATGAGGAATCTGTAAGGAAGTTAGGATCTATACCTGAAGCCAGGGGCAAGATAAAACACACTGCTCTTTGTTGCAGGCTTTCCTGCACATGCCTTAATTGATGCACATCTAATAATAAGTTGGTCAGAGCAGGCAGGGAGAATAAGAATCCCTACCTGACTTTAAACTAGCAGATAGTATGCTGGAGAAAAAAAGAAAGAAAAATTTAAAAAAAAGAAAAAAAAAAAGAAAGAAAAGAAAAAAGAAGGGAGGTTGTTGGTAAGGGAAGAATATTCCAGAAGTGTAATTCAATCATGTGTGGTCAAAAGCAAGGTCTCGGCCCTTGTGTCAATTTAACACCAAATAGAAGGACTGCAGAGTTTGGATGTCTCCCTCTACCTTAAATTATGGATGATTTCCAGGAGTTTCCTTAATAAAATTTGTCTAGAGAGAAAATATTGGTGTCAGCGAGGGGAAAAAAATTCTGATTCACGGAAAATGGAAAAGAGAAAGGCAGCTTCAACCAGGAGTTAGCCATCAATCTATTTCTTAGACACAGTCTTGGCAGAACCCATTCTCCTGGTAGAACTTGCCTGGAGTAGACCAGATTGATTTGACAGTCTCTTAGCCTAATAAATGCTTGACCTCAAGGTCTGCTGAATTCACTAAATTCACTATGCAGAGTGAATTGGGAACCAATCACCTCAGGGGAGCATACAGTTCCACAGCCCTCCCCTGATAAAGGCCTTGACTGCTTTCAGCCTTAGCGAGATGACTAGATGAAAGCTGCTCTCAGAAGAAGAAAGGTTAATCGACTACACTGCCATTAATCAATCACTTGGAAAGATTCAGCACTTACAATAGGTAGGTTCCTCTTCCTGCCAAGAGGTTCTTGCATGTTAACCAGGGACACACCATTTCCTCCGGTATGAAGGATGAGTAATAGACAGAAACAATCCAGATAGATGCCAGCTGTATGATCCAAAGCCAGCTGAAGTCTATAGAATGACTCCTAGCAAGTTCAATGGACTTGGATCAGATCTCAGAGGAAGACTTATTATCCAAGTTTTATACCACGTATGGATATTGAGCTACTTTTAGTAGTGAGGAATCCTTGAAAAGAAGCAGATTCATTGCAGTTTTGCCTCCCTGTGACACAGTACTTCTTCAAATCATACTGTGCCCTATTTACGCTGATTGTCAGATAAGGCTGACATCCAGCAAAGGAAAATTAC
Source organism: Phasianus colchicus (assembly GCF_987193195.1). NCBI lineage: Eukaryota > Metazoa > Chordata > Aves > Galliformes > Phasianidae > Phasianus > Phasianus colchicus. The sequence continues at coordinate 1,820,491 of NC_143440.1, read as the reverse complement.
CTGCCTCTGACAGCAGATAGACACATATACATTTCAAAGACTCTAAAGAGTACAGAAAGAAAAAAACACCAAAATATCTCTGCAAATGTTTTTCTGGCCTTTTTGTAACTGCTCAGAACCAGAATGTTGCCTTTCTGAGACAGGAGGAAAAGCTAGATCAACTTCTAAAATCATGAAGGAAAAGGAGAAAATAAAATTGAAGAGATCCCACCATGGAGAAGAACAACTGATGAAAAACAGCTGTAAGGATGGTGAAGCTGATGGAGCCAGAGAAAAAACATACAAGAGGAAAAAACACTTTGAAAGTACTCCTGAAGAATACATATTTCTCTAAATGAACATGTGCATTCACCATCAACATCGCTTGATGATGAAGCAGCGACTGTCCTTGATGCTCATCTAAGTGGGAAAAGTCTCAGGCTGTTACAAATAAAGGCCCTCCTATTCCAATGCAGGACAACCTGATTCTATCCGCTACACACCATGGCCAAAAAGCTGCAAGGCAAATACGTGAAACTAAAAGATACAAACCTTTACAACATACACAGCTTGCCTATTGCAGAGCCTGGTACAGACTTCTGTGTCTGTAAGAAACTGCCTGGAATTTCCTCACTACCAGCCTTACTCAAGACATACTCCTGCACTTCTGCCAGCCTTCATTTATCTGATCGTTGCCAGAAGGCTTCAGGCTGCTCAAATCCTTGAGCAAACCTGCTGACTCAAAATTGTAGCTTTAGGACTAATAACTCAGTTTTCACTACAAATACCTGCAGCGGTGAATACAGACCTGCATCACAGACTGCACCTGTCCTAGCTACACGCATGCAGTGAAGAGTTGCCAGGTCCATCAGGAGGCTGGAGAGCAATCCAGGTGCAATGGCTCTGTTCTAGAAGCTCATGGCACAGTGAAGAATTCCAGGAAATGGATCCTTCCTCCTTATGTGATAAGAACAAACAAAATACCAGTGAGAGAGAATAGCGCGGGGTGCATTATATGTAAGGTTGTGTTTGGTGGGTTTTTTTTGTTTTTTTTTTTTGTCCTCCAAGAATAAGCTTTATCTGAGGAAGGACAGCCATGTTAAATATAGATGTTCTTAAATATATAGTTTTTTGTCAGCAAACAGGTGTGGTTGAGAAAACCAGCTCTCTATTCTACCATTGCTGACTGACAAAAGAAAAGATTCTGAGCTGACACCCAAAATGAAGAACTGATCTTTGGTTACAATAAGATTTCAATATCACCAGGAGGCTTAATAGTTGTCAACTTACTAAGACAAATGGGAAAGCTGTTTCCCTCCTCATTTCTTGTATTCACACTACTGCAGGTGCAGAATCGTGGAAACACTTTATTTTCTTTTTTTGAAACTACATTTTCACAGCAGTAAGTGCTATTTGAAAAGAAGATTCTGTTATTAAATACTTAGCTGCATTGCCACAATACCAGCAGGTTCCATTGTGTTTGTCATTCTGTAGGCATACAATGAACCATAACCTCAAGAAGTTCTCTTGCCATTTATGGATTATCTGCAGCCACGGAACTGAGAACAGATTCAAATAAAAATCCATTTTATTTATCTATGTTTATCTATGACTATTCATTTCTTAACCCACACTGGATAAGCCTAAAGCACCTGCAGCTCAGTACTAACGAACAAGTACACAGGTTAGTACCTAATCCATTTTTCCTTGTGTCATCTAAAACAATATCCTACAAGGCTTAACCGTGCAAACCTGGTTGCTCTGAATTATGTAACCTGAAAACAAAATCTTCTGTCTAAAAGGAATGGAAGGATGGATGGCAGAGAAATGAGAGGAAAATTCTGAGTGCCTTATCGACCCAGCTGACATCCTAAGAATGGTAAAGCCATAAAAATTTATTGAGAATTAGAGAAGTTCTTACTTATTGCTGCACCCCCAGCTGTTCATGCCACAGAAAAATGTAAAATTCCCTTAAACCACATATTTAAAAATCTTGCAATTTTATTTGCATATAAAGGCCGCTAGATATATCACAATAAATTTAAAGAAACAACTGCTTTCTAAATTCCATTAACAAGTTAACATAAAACAGAACAAAGCTCAATAGCATTTACAGTGGTAGAACAGAAATAACTATCTGCAACAGTATTTTGTGCTAGCAAGATTGCATTTACACACAGTGCAAAATAAGAAAAAGGAAATAAAAAGACAAGAAGAATATTTAAATATAAAGGACAACTAAGCCTTATTTTAGTTAGGCTCGATTGTATCCATTTGACTCTATACATGCCTGAACTACAACAAAGATTGAACTCAGGCTCTGGAAGGCCTTGAGCACTTGGAAAATGTGTCACATCCTTCATAATTTAGATGTGCTGTACAGCATAATTTTGCAGATGCTATACTGGCAATATTAAATCCTAGCTTAGTTATAATGCACAAAAAATACATATATATATAAATTCATATTTAAAAGGAGTCCGCATTTACATTATTTTTTTTACTGCATGAAACGCCTGCTCTTTGCAGCTTTCATTCCCAGTTTTTTAAAGCTAAAATAATTTAAAAACAAACAATAAAAGGCAGATATCACATACAGACCTGGCTATCTATACCATTCTTTACCGTACAAAGCAGGTAGTGACAAACAAACAACTGAGAAGTCTATTCTCCCCTCGCTGCATTTTTACTGTGAACAGAAACAAGTTTCAGTACACGCACACATATCAAGAGGCAAATGGACCCCAAAGTCTTGTCTATGCTATAAAAAAAAGGTAAAAAAGAAAGGAAGAAAAACGAATATAAATGGAGAGATGAAAAGCTAACATTTAGACCACAGGGAAAAGAAGACACTGAAAAAAAAAAACCCGACATTAACAAAAGTTGTGCAAATTTGGGTGTTTTTAAATGCTGCCTATTTTTTTTTTTTAGCTTATCATATAATATTAAAATAAGGTCTCTCACTTCTTAAAAGAAAGCTTGGCTGTCCTTTTGAGAACACTATAACAATTTACAATGGCAGTTTATTGAAAAACAAAATTAATTTTACAAATTCACAATGCTTGTCCGATTCCAAATGAACGCTGCATTTCCAAAAAGCACAACCTCTAACTTTTCGTCTTGCTTCGTTGCACCAGCAATTTACTAAAAAAAACCCCGCCCCAAAACAAAAACCCCTCAACTCTCCCTCCCAAAAATGCCCCCCACAAAAAATTTTGAAATAAACATGTAACAGAATGCAAGTATTGTAATTAGAAAATGGCAGTTTATAGACCTTCCTCAGTTCCAAACGTGCAGCAGTGCTTCATGATCCTTGAGGGGTTGGAAGGTCAAATATAATTGGAGGATTGGTTGGTTGAAAGCTGACTGTACACGTTGAAGCATTGATGTACGTTGTGTAACCGTCTGTCATAATGCCATAACCTGTAGGGACAATGTGTCACACTTACTGTAATATAAACAAACGATGCTGCCCATGGGCAGCTGCACCGAAAGCTTGTTGTGAGATCAATGCTTTGGAATAAAATTATATTAATCCCTTCAAAATGACATAAGCTCTTGAAAGCTGCCACAAAGCCTTGATTGAAAAAGCACAATATACTGTATTTGAAATGAGAACTGAAGCTTTTGTTTTATGCACACGCAATTTCCCACAGAAAATCCTCTGCTGCAATTTGTTACAGCAAAACCAGAGACAAAACCACACATGCACTATTTCTAATTGCTTAATTAGTGTGTTGTACTTTGCAAGCTTGTAAAGCCTGTCAGATAATAAAAGAAACAGTAAGGAACAAGAGATTTAGAAGTCACTTCCGTTTAATCTACAAAAATCATTGCCCTCTCTGGGCAATAAACGAAACCTCGTAAGCTTTTCCCATGATAGCCTTTATCATACAGGTCCTCACTGCACGACTGCCAAGCTCGCGTTCACACTGGGTCACGAAACATCAGAAATCTATTAGCATGAGCAGCTGAGGGCCCTGGCTTTGCTCAGTGCAGAGCAGAGCAGGCTGAGGGTCGCCTCATGGTGGCTGCAGCTCCTCACAGGGAGCGGAGCGACAGAGACAGGGCCCGAGGGAACAGCATGGAGCTGTTAGGAGGGTTAGGGAAAGGGTCTGCACCAGAGGGTGGTCAGACACTGGAACACTGTGCCCTGGGCATGGCCCCAAGCTGCCAGAGTTCAGGGAGCACTTGGACGTAGGGCTTGGATTTGGGGTGGTTCTGTGCAGAGCCAGGAGTTGGACTGGATGATCCTTGTAGCTCTCTTCCAACTCAGGTTACTCTGAGGTTCTATGAGTCCCACTCATAAATGCTGCTGCAAAGTACTTGTTTGCATGAATAAGTGGGACTAACCAGCAGTGTGAAATACAGGTATGGTTTGCTTCTAAGAGGCTTTCACACAGAGCTGAGACTGGCTGACTCAAAAGGAGGCTGCAGTTACAGCAGCCTAACAGGCAAGAGAATTCAAATGTAAGAATAGACTTAACAGGAACACAAAGAGATTAAATTCTTCACAAAAAGACCAGTGAAAATCATGACTAAGGAAAGGAATCTCTTGCTGTAAGCACAGTAGAGTGCTGGAGGTCAATGAATAACTACTGGCTTAAGCAGGAAACCGAGGTGAGAGTTAAATAGACGATTGCTTTTCATTGTGAAGGGATGTTGACAACTTGTTCCCAAATAAAGCAAGAATTAGTGAATATTGATCACAGGATTTTTCAACATGTCAAGGGTTTGACTCTGCAGTAACACCACGGCATCAGTTTCAGGAGGCTGGAGACTTCTCAGCCTCCTAAACATCTGGCCAGCAGTGCTCTTGTTTAGGACAAATCTGAGGAACCAGCAGTAATGCCTCCTCTCTCCTAGCCTGCATCACCTCTTCCACTTGCCACACAGTTATAGGATGGGATATAGCAGCAGCCTGCACACGTGTAGAATTTTGGGCAAGTGGAACAAACTATGTGTGTCTCGCGAACAGAGTCACACCTGAATCTTCATTAAGCCAGTGTGTGATGCTATGATGTGAGAACATGAATTTCTCCCTGTGCAAAAGCAGAGAAGAGTCTCTTCTTACAGACATTCTCTCAAGGACGTGGAGATAGAGCTCCAGTCCCATCGGTGCATAAGATCCATTGTTTTCAGATGACATCCACTGAGAGCTTACAAAGAAACTAGAACAAGACTGGGAAGAATTTGGCACAAAATGCACTTTTTTTTTATTAGAGGTTCATAGAGGAAGAGAACTTCCCACCGCTAACCCACAGGGGAAAAATGTTTTCCTTTTAAACCATTATGATACAGTACAGATCACTGCTGTCTGAAAGCTAAGATAAATCCAGCTACCCACAGTTTCTATCACAAAGAATAATCACTTCAGAATTGCTGCACTTTATTTATTTGGACTAGCTATTTTGATTTAGATCATCTCGTGGTGGGAAAAACATTGTTTGTGGCTGTTTTTACTTATCAACCAGAAAAAAAACAGGCACGATCAGAATGCGTGTAGCCTCCCTTGATTTAATGGAATGTAGTCTGTGTTCATCTAAGCTAGAGATGGATGAGAATTAATTGTATTGCAGGATAATGCTCTTAACAATTGCTTATTTCTTTCTGTACCAAAGCAGGCCATTCCTATGTCTTCTGCATAAATACTAAAACAGGTTTTAAACTTTTTTAGTATTCTTGTAAGAATGTATTTGAATGTTCACTTTCAACATGTGCTACCACCTTTCATGTGAGATTTAAATGTAAGGTGCTGCATATGGTCACTCAGTGCTTTCTCATAACAATTTTGTACATTAAAATACCTTTCTCTCCTATTGCAACTGAAAATTTCAGTATCCAGTGTGCTTACAAAAGCTGCAGACCATTTTTGTGTTTTAGCTGGAAGCTGTATTCACTTACTCTCAGTATGCAAGGATTGGTATTTTTACAAAATATCCAGTTTTCCTGGGAGCATTCTAATACAGCAAACATGCTACTTAAAGTCATGTCAGTATTTCCCTTAAAAACTACTGATTTACAGATCTTTATAAACCAGGAATAAAATCAATTTCATAATGTCACAAGGGCTTAAGTAAAACCAACAATACTAGTTGACAAAGCTGTCCTTTTTTTTTTTTTTTCCTCTTTTGTGAAGTTCTCCAAATCTGTGAGCTGATGGAGAACCTAATTAGAAACAGTGCAGAAATCTGCAGATTGGAGGGAGTGTAAAGCATTTAATGCATCACAAAGACTTACACTCTCTCAGGCAAACTTCCTTATATTTGTCTCACGGGCACATAAAAGCTACAGAATTGGTTTAAATATTTAAATGTCTCCAAAATTCTCTCATTCCCTCCCACTGCCAACAAACAGCTTTTTGTTTCTGATCTGGAACTGATTATGAGAATATCTCTTCTTATATGTGAGACTGCTGTAAGGTAACACATTATGAACCGTATCACAGGATGCTTTTAGAAATGCATGCAAAGTGAGTTCTGGCAATGATATCTGCCCTCCTTTCTGCTTTTCCTTACATGCTGAGGGAGGTGAGCTGAGACAGTAAGTTGTCTTCAGTTTTCTTTTTTTCTAGCACCTTTCTTGGCTCTTGCACTTGGAATAATTGGACTAAGTTTCATTTTGGCTTGCATGTGTGGGGAATCTCATCTGTTTCTCTAGCTACGTTTGTCAAAATTTAAATTGCTTTCCAATAACCTGTATAGAACAACCTTTGCACAGTGAGAGATGTAGGTGGCGAAATGCGGCACACGTTCCTGAAACAGCCTGTTTTAATTCTGGCATAAATTTACAAAGTGCCGTGTGAGCAATCACTTCCCTCAGTTCCCTCTCTACTTTAGTCCAATATGTCATTACCCATCCTTTGCAATGCACAGTTGATGTGTGCTTCTTTGGAACCAGGCTCAGATCAAAGGGCAGAGAAGCAGTGCTCCTTACCTTCATGGATCCCACCAAAGACATGGAGTTTGGGCCTTACTCGCCTTTGCACTGTGTTTAGCAGTTCCACACAGCCAACTCTCTGCAGCTCTTTTGGAACCCAGTCTCGAAAACCTGCAGGCAAAAAATGCAATCAATACAATTAATTTTCTCTATTCAGGTAAGGTTTCACACAGTCTTTCAGGAAGTCATAATTCACTGAAGGTTTATTACATTATCTGCAGTCGTAACCTCTCCATTAAAGCACACAATGGCTTTTAAGAAGCGTTTCACTGTCACTTTGTCTTCCTCAAGATCACCCTCCTCCATCTGCAGTGATATTTTTCTGGATGTGATTTGTTTTTTTAAACTATAGGCTTAAACTCATCTTCCACCTTGAAACCTTGGAACATTTATTCCCGGCATTGCTGCTGATTTTTCTTCCCTTTCCCCTGGCTCTCACAGCAGTCACCTTCCCAAGCCAGCAAAGTGGCTGCTCCAGAACAAAGTAGCTGAGGAAGATCAGCTGTTGTACAACCTGAGAGCTGCTGCCACCTCCAAGAGTTAAAATACAGTCTCCCAACAACTTTCAGAGGAACACGGTCTGCAAGTGCTAGTCTTGTTCTGAGTCCCCAGTCACCAACAGCAGGCAATGAGTATTCAATTAAAACATTCGTTAGCATCCATAGCATCAAAGTATTTCTATACAAAAGCAATTCAGAGCAGAAGGATTAGCAACCCTTTTAAAACAGTACCTATGAAACACTATGAAAGTGCTTGTGGGTTGGTTTTTTTTTTTTTTTTTTTTTTTTGCTTCTTTGGGAAAAGAAACAGATTAAAAGAGGGCTGTTCAAGGTGTTGGTTTTCAGTATCCAGTGTGTTCCACTGTCAGTGGATGGTGCATCACTACTTTATCAAAGTGGAACACAGGTAGCCCTAGTTAGCTTAAGAGTATGAAAAGAGTTGTTAGTTACCAAGATATCAGAAGAGTTTAAGTACATTGTTAGTCAAAAAGGTCTTTTTTTCCCCTTCTGTTCCTTAGGTCTGCATAGATTGCTGACTATTAACATCACTGTGACACAATACATAAGCCATGCATTAATTCCTGACTCCATACTCACTGTGAAACTCTGCAAGAACACAGAGCCAGCTAGGTAGCATTTAAATGCTGCTTTATAAGGGCACTATGCAATCCAGGTTACTGGTGGGGGTTGTTTGTTGACTTTAAAGTCACTACCATCACAGAATTGAGATTACATCTCAGATTTTGTAATTGAGATTACACCTGACCCTTTGGGTTTACTAGAACCATGACAAAATTACAGTCTATTAGCAGTAATGAATAAGAGGCTGATGCTTCCTCATCCTCAGAAGCCACATTTAAAAAAGGGAGGTGCTCAGTTGTTTTAAAACTGACTGAAATATTAAAGATATGACTCTAGACTCCTCACCATGTGTATTTTAAAGGAAAGCAGTAAATAATGTGTAATAGTATCTCGTGAGGTTACAGGATAGGGAAAAAAAAATTCAAATCATTCAACGTAGGCGTTAATTACTTTAGATGTGCCCCAAACCAAGCACTCTTGCCTCTGCTGAGCAAGCATCTCAGCATCTTTTTGAGAATTCTGTTTATCACAGAACAAGCATGGAGATCAGAGAGCACAATTAAACTAAAAGGAAGACTTCAACTAATTCATGAAAAAAAAAGAAAAAAAGAAGTATGCATTCATAGATTGATCTGAGGGCCTAAATTTACTGCTTCATGAGTTTACTATAAGTCAACTAGAATATGCAAAAGTAGTTTTAAAGATATTATTAAGTTTAAAAGGAAATAGTCAAGGAGAGTATGTGACGGTATACTCTTGAACTTTTGACTGCTCTCAAACCTTAAAGAAACATGTCATAGTAGTTGGGAAAATGTTTTAGAAGTTTTAGTCAATCTCTGAAAAATCATATGGGATTGGAAAGTGCAAGATGAATAATGTTCTTAAGTGAAATGTCAAACTCTCACGGCCGTGGAATCAGATATTTGATATTCCCTTGTTTGAGCGAAACAAAAAATGTAATTGAAAAAAAACACCTGGAAGCTCAACAGTTCTGCTAACCCTAATCATCTCTGTGCACTTCTTACCAAAAGGCTTTAATTCACAGCCCTGAGTTAGCATGCAGTTACAATAAATCTTACAGTATTAATAATTGTGGTTATTTGAAGGTAAAATTCTCGGGGGGGGGGGAGGGGGAATCTCACACAGCTTTTGTTTCACTTACCAAGGGGAGGTCCATGTGTCATTAGTATATCAATGCCCTCAGGGATAAGGTTCCACTTGTCTAGCAAAGACTGACCTCTGGGTAGGTTAAAGCCCCATCCATTAAACCACGGTGTCCTTTGGGGAAAAATAAGATGAACTGCATCAGTGCAAAATAAAAATCTCTTCTCCGTTTTTTTCCTGGATTATAACAAGTTCTGCACTACAGAATTGCAAACAACCTTTTCAACGAGGAAGCCCCTAAAGCAAACCAATTGAAATACACACACACATTAATCTGTATGTTTGAATTAAAATTTATATCTTATGCTCTTTTGTATCTCAAGAGTATATGGCCTTTATCTACCAGAGAGAAAAACATTAAAGTAACAAAGCTATAACTAGAATTTAAGTTTAGGGATGTTTAAATGTAAGAACTCCTACCTTATCTTACGTATAAAAACAAACAAAAATCAAGTTTTTGGAGGTAAGGAATAATTAAAGCAAAAAACATTGAGTAGAAAAGAGTTCATTAGGAAGGCCATATAACACTGTGGTTATAAGCACTCTGAAGTCAAACTTCCTTTGCCCAGTACTTTCAATATCATAACACTTTCACATAACTTGGCTTAACTCCTGAGCCTCCTAGAGATCCCGATCAATGTTTAGCCTCACAGTAACTTTTTAAAGGAGATCTTATCACCTACAATTCATTTAGGATTTCCTAAGAAAAACAGAGATCCTAAGTTTTCCCCATCACAGTGCTGCTCTGGGACAGTTGTTTATCCATCAAGCCAGATGTGTAATAATAAAAAGCTTACTTTTAAGGAGTGCTTTTTCAACATGCACCAGTGAAGCGAGTGGTTTTGATGCAAGTATAATACAATACAGCCCCTCTGATCAGGTACATCCATAGCACAGTCGATCCTAATGATGTTCACAGCTGTTATGTGAACACGTTGTGTGATTGTGTTATTGTTGTGTAATTAAATAGTGCAATATTTTTGATAGTTTTCATTTAGGAAGTTTTACTTCCTAGAATCTAGGTAACTATTAGACTAGGTTGCTTCATTTTCTGTCTAAGACCCTAGACAGTTCAACCTACCCTTGTAGTCTTCTTTGTGCTGTAGTTCTGAAAATTTTCAGTCTAAAAATAAACCTTGCAGGAAAGCATACCCGTTAAATAGGAAAGGGATCATTATGAGTTTTACATCACTTCATTATGTAATCTGCCTCCTGCACCCTCTAAATTATGCAGACGTTCAATACCAAATATACATCCAAGTGGAAATTTCCTGTTGAGAGAGTCTCTACTTCATTCTTACTTTTTTTGCAATTAAAGTTGTTTGTTTGTGAGAGTTATTTGACCAATGAGGAGTTTGCATAGTTTTAAGTATATTCTGAATTCCTGAAAGCCAGCAGCACAGTGCAAGACGGGCTGATGCCCCAGTCACAGACACCATGCGGTCCTGCTGAGCCATGCTACTTGCACACAGGAACTCTGTCGATCTTGTAGACTTCCTGGGCGTTGGATGAATGGCAACAAAGACAGGAAAACATTAAGCGTTTTAGGTAAGCTATGGGTTCCTCATGCATAGCAAAGCAACTCCAGCTCTCACTGCTGGCTTGTTCTGCACCCAGTGAAATGCTGAGACAAGGTCTTACAGTGTGAAGTAAGGCAAGCACGCTGCAGACTAGCTTTACACACAACTGAAATAAGATTGAAGCACGTGCCTTCACCTCAGCTAAATTACAGGTGTTCCTGCTTTTCTATGATTCACCCTTCTGAAACAAGTCCAAATGAGGTACGAATGTTTCCTTTCCTATCATGCTCCCAGGATTTAACATATCAAGATGATCGTAGCCCTCGGGGCTGCAGTTAAAAGCTAAAATACAGTTTGGCTAAACATTCAGCTGCTTAAAAAAACAAACACACAGCTCACAGATTGAACTTTTCACTATCAATTAATGATTCTTTCCCCACTTGCATTTCTTCTGCAGATAGTACTTTAGTTATTATACCATAGTTAAACCTGAAACATGAAACCACATCTGTGATCTCTTTGGAGCTCTTTGGAGACTGCAACCACAGAAAAGCCTCCATTTATCTGCAGGTTTTTTATTTTATGTTACGCTTAACACTGAGGGAGGAGGAGGGGAACCTGAGTTCCCCTACAGTCTTCCTTCATCAGTCTCTGTAATTAGCTGTGACTAACAGCTACCACGTGGGAATCCACTTGTAAGAAAACTTTCAAGAAGCCTTCACCGTTGTGCAGCATGTGCATAAAAAAGACAGTAAAATACCTCTTTAATATGCTAAATATTTCCACGGGAAATAAAATTTTAAAAAAATAAAAATAAATAAATAGCAGGGAGGGTGTGACTGGAAGAACACCTGGGTTACAGATTTAGGTTTTGCTGCCTGAAACAGATGCTTGGAACAAAACAGTGTGAGCACCATGCCCTGGCTCGTACCCACAGAGCTGCCAGGCCCCGGTGGCACTGCGGAGTTTCAGGCCTTGCAGGAGAGCCAGCAGGGAAGAGCGGAACAACAGCTTTGTGGCACAGGTTCAGCCTGAGATGAGATCACAAGGAAGGTCACCCCGTGTTTGCGCTGTGCTGTGTTACCGTGCAGGCAAAACGGAGTTGATGTGCTGTGAATCCCTGGAGTGTCCAGGAGCGGCTGCTCACCCCCAGCAAGCTTTGGACATGTGGAGCAAAGACAAGGCCTGCACTGCAGGCAGGCAGGTTCCTATCAGCAGATATGGGATGTTTCACTCCTCTCTTTGATTACGCAAGGTTAAATATTGCCAAATGCAACTTCTAAATAATCTAAGGGAAAGAAAATGTGCATGTAGTTGTGCAGCTCCTGCAACATCTTTTGAGCTGAGTGCTTGCTGGCACAGAGCAGCTCAGCTCTAGGAGGACGTGACTCCAAGGTCCTTTGGCTGCACCCACCTGTGATAAGTGCAAATAGTTAGGTAAAGGCTAATTAGGCATTTATACACGCATTTAAGGCATATTTTTCTTTCTTATTAAGTTTTAGGTAAGAAAGTTCAGTTAGCTACTAGAAACGAGAGTTGTATAGTTCACTTTTAAGCAGCTCAAAGAAAAGAAAGCAATGAGCTGCAGGAATGCTGCAGGGGAGGCACAGACATAAAACCATGGGAATTAGGAATGAGAGATTACAAATGATGTTGTCATTTTACGTTTGATGGACCAGAACGCGTCCTGGTACACACGGCGTGGCACGACACAGGCCCTGCTCACACTCCGTGTCAGCCCGTGGCTGGGAAAGCCTAATTGAGCCCCTGCTCTTTGCAGCCACGATGCACTTCACAGCATCTTTCACGTGCCATGAAACTGTCACGGTAATTCTTGATCCCTGCCTCACCTGACAGCTCAGCCCTCCCCTGCCTGCAGAGCTTCCTTATCATTTAGGAATAGCAGTTCTGCTGGCACCAGATGTGTCTCAGGGAATAACCTAATGAAAGGCAGACACCTGCCCCATCGCTGCCCTCTGCAGTTCCTCATCTCTGTGCAGCAATCCCCACAGATCCCTCTCCACCTGGCATTTCGGAACTTACGTTTTCCACAATTAGAAGAATGCTTATGCAGCAGGCTGCATATTGCCTCTCACCTTGTGCCATGAGACACGAACCTCGCCTGCCACAAAACCAAGGAGGTGAGGATCTTAAGCTTCAGGGCAAGACTTGCCCTCCCTTCACAGGAGGAAAAGCTATCTGATGAGAAAAGCAAATCCCTGCCCTTAGAGGCAGAGAGCTCGCTCTTCAGCCGGTGATCACGTCTCCCTTTCCCCAGGAGACTTTACTGGGCTTTACTATTTTAGAATTAAAAAGAAAAAAAAAAGAAGTGAGAGAGCATTAATTTATGATGTAAGTTTCAGAAAATAAAGTCACAACCACTCCTTGGTGTGCAGATCTCAGAAGCCAGAAAGCCACAATCACAAAGGGAAACAAAAGACATAAGGCCATGGCCAAGTTCATCCCAGTTATACAAGAACTTGCCTCCTTCTGGAATGCTTGTGTTTTTAAGGGATGGTATCTTCCACTGTGTTCTTTCATTCTTCTTTGGCTAGGGGCTCATGAATTTAATTATGTGATCCTCAGAGCAACAACTCAGAAGATAAGGGTACAGTGAGACCTTCTAGATAAAGGGTTTCCTTTTACTTCTGGTTTTAACTCTTAAATGCAATTATTTCAATAGTTACTTCTTAACAGGAATACCTTCTCTGCTTTTAATTCCCAGCATTCATTCATTTTAAAACTAACCAGTCTCCTCAGAAAGCTTCAGTTTTATCTTTAATCCAGTGAGTAAAGTACACAGGAGGCAGGGGGCAGAAATCTCAGTCTCCTGCACCATTCTGCAGGACAGAGTTGAGGCAATGCCTAGCATGCAGGAAGCACTTCCACATGAACAACAACAAAACGCTCTATATTTTGGTTCTTCTGCATTTGAAGTGAACTCACAAGCCTGGCATAGAAGAGAGACTGGTGGCTCTCCTTCAGCAGAAGAGAAAGGATGGGGGACAGGGCACTGAACGTGCACTCCTAGAGTTGCTCAGATACAGGACTAGCTTACACACATATCACCAAAGTGTCTGTTACAGCCCTACGTGAATGGGGCAGGAGGGCAGTGCATTAGCAGAAAAGAAACTGCAAAAAACCAACCAACACAACCATCAACACCTTTCAGTCCTCCCCCTACACCTGTCTGATGAATGGAGAGCTCTCTCTGGAACCCACCAAGTGACTGCAGTAGGCAACAGGAGCAGGGGATCTGCAGAGTGCACGTAGCCAGGAAAACAAGACTCAGCAGGGCAAGTGCACAATGTACTACATAAGCACATTTTACATTTTATAAGGTAAGAGCTGCTATAAAGACCGTGACACTTGCTTTCAGTGCTACAAAAGCATTTTTCATTAAGCACTTTCTCATAGTGGGTATTAAAACGCTTTTTTTTTTATAGAATATAATGGAACGAGGAAATCTTAAAGGCTAAATAATTTCCTAGATGTGCTCATTATAACATCGTGATTTTGCTCGTAATGTTATGGCATCTGAAAAGGACAAAGTCTAGTGATTCTAGCTGTTTGAGCTCATTTCCACTAGCATTTACCTACTGTGCCTAACTGTCTCACTGGGAACATGGGGACGCTAATATACAACCTAAAGAAGTATCACAGAGTCCGGATCCTTGGGATTTTGCTTATCAGGCATCTTTAATCAATTGAAGCTCTCCTGGGGCAGCTCTTATGAAAGTGGGTTACCAGCACTGTGATGATGTAATGGTATGCATCTTCTTGTTAGTGAAGTACAGATTTTAGGCACCTATGGAAGCGTTTGAAAAATAGCAGAGCTACATTTTCAATGTTACAAAAAACTGAAGCCACAACAGCTGTTGGCATTTTTGCAGGTTTTCTCTGTCTCTTTCAGCTCACATAGTATGATTTCTAAATGTTCACTGCTTCTCTAAATGATAAAACGTTTGAGAGAAACAACCAACACATCCCCCAAGTTTGGAAGGAGAGTGCACACAGTACCTTTTTCCACAAAGCAGTCTTCCACAAAGTGGCAGTAAGCACCTTGGTACTGCAGAGCTGGTGTGAATTAGTGTATTCCTTGCATTAAGCTGTTCTGAATTTCCACCCTCAATTGTACAGCGATAGAAGGAGGTTTTCACTTGGTCTCCTTGCAGAAAGAGACCTGCGCTTGGATCTTTGAGAGGTAAGAAATAAAAACAAGGTCTTCAGCTGCTGCTATTTAGCAAGTTCTTTAGATGTGCTGATCTGGACCAGATTATCTCCTAAACCAAGACAGACGCGGGCATAAGCACAGCATTAGCTGTCTGCCTGATTGGAAAATGCCGTGTGAAAAGAATTCCATTCTTCATCTTGCAGTTCTTCCCTGTCTCACTCTCTTCACATCTCTCTGCCCATGATGCCTCAAGGCTGCTCCATCTTTTATTGACAAATGATTGAGCTCTGGTCCCCAAACCTACTCCTGCGTAGAAGGCAGTCGTGTAAAGGAACACAAAAAGCTGCAAGCATAAGGCCAAAAGTGCTGGCTAATGGGAGGTTAAAATGCCAGCAGTGTCCTGGAGGATCATAGGGTATGAAGAACAGCAGGACACAGAGCACAGGGCTCCCTGAGGATGGGAAGAAAGAACATGCAGTGAAGCAGAGGTGGGGGCAACAAAAGGAAGGCAGTTGATACAGGAGAGAAAGGGAATAGCTGATATTTTCAACTTTGCCTCAGAAAAATTTTGGATAAGTAACTGAATTGCTCATCAAAGAGGAAATCTCCAAATCTTCTGAGGCTTACCAATCTCTAGCTGTATTGCAATTATTTTATTTAGGGCTTTACTTAATGAGATCTGGGAGATATTTTAATATCCCAAAAATATGAAAATAATTCAAACTTGACTCAAGGGCTAATTTCATTCTACTTTTAAAAAGAACAGGACTACAAAGACCTACTAACAGAGCCGTATATTAGAGCTTGCATGTTTCTGCATTGTGTATGACTGAGGATGGCTTGAAGGATACACCTGGCTGTAAGTTAGGGGCAGCCTCAGTTGGGCCCATACAGGACACCACATTGCCCCAGCTGCAATGGGGAAACGAAGCACCATGCAGCCTGATTTGCAGAACTGGTTCTTCTTCCAGAGCGGGCACCTCGTGCCCTTCATCCCACACTTCTTCTCTGTGCAGGGTACATCCCCTTACGTGCCACAGGATGCTGTAATATTCAAAGAGCAGGAAATTCTCAGTATTTAAATGGTAGAATTTCATGATCTTTGTAGAAAGAGAGGATGGAGTTGTCTGGCTCAGAAGCTCCCCACAGCACAAAGTGAACACCCACTCTGAAGGAGAGGGCAGAGGGAAGAAGGAAGAAGAAAAACCAACAGCAGTTGGCTGAAATTTTGATCTGATTTTTCTCAGTGACCTTGCGAGTGCTGGAACAATGCTTGGATGTCCAGCTTCTTCTAGGAAACATGATCATAATATGCTATTTATATGTTACCTCGACCTTCTGTTCCACGTGCCCCTGACTATCCATGCAGGAAATGCAAATGGACAGAGCTTCAATCCCAGGTAGAACTGAAAGAAGGTTTTATTAGTAGCTGTTTTTCTGCACTGACAACACAAACGAAGGTACAGTGAAGACAGAAGGGAAGTAATTGCCTCTCCTCACAACCCATACATATTTCTGCATATTTTCCATTTATGTAATTGCTTCTAGTAGCTTCTGCTGAACATATACATGTATAAATCAAAGTAGTATTTAGAAAATACCGTCTTTAACACAAACAAGCTACATTGCAAGTGAACCATTAAACAGACATTGTCAGATATAAGGGTTTATAACAAACACAACTTGGAAAAGAAGTTATTCCTGCCTGTCCTATTGGTGAATTTCGTTTGTTTCCCTAGGAAACAGGCTCCAGAAACTTCATGGTTTTGGATGATACTTAAAACAGAATTCTTTAGCATCACTGGAGTCTCCACAGTTCTTCCGAAAGGCTGTACTGGCCAGAGAAAAACACGATTGCTTATTCATTACTAAGTGCTGGAAACACAAACTGGATTTATTCCACATATATATGTGTGTATATTTACGC
This sequence comes from Phasianus colchicus, assembly GCF_987193195.1. Taxonomy (NCBI): domain Eukaryota; kingdom Metazoa; phylum Chordata; class Aves; order Galliformes; family Phasianidae; genus Phasianus; species Phasianus colchicus. The sequence continues at coordinate 1,803,706 of NC_143440.1, read as the reverse complement.
AGTGCTTCAGCATCTTTATGTAACTTTACGTCTGTACTCCTTACTACTCTTAATATACGTAACTTAATGACAGCATCATGAAAATGGAATTGTCCCCCAGAAGGATTATCACTGGCTAGGGACTCCTTAAGATCCCCTAAGCCAAGGGAGCAGCCCACTGCTGTCAGAGAGGTCCCTGCAGTACACCTGCTACAAGTCCTTACATCAGCTCTAGCTCTTGCAGTTCTTCATGAGCTGATTCAACTCACTAAAACAGCAGAAAACTAACTAAAATGAGTAGGAAAAAAAAAAAAAACCAAGCAAACAAAAAAACACAGACAACCAGAAGGATATGAGAAGAGGTGAGGTTTTTAGGCATCGCTGGTAAACACTCATCTGCTGGTACCACTGGATGCTACCAGCACTTTTTGTTTGTTTGAAGTCTGAGCTATTTGCAGCTGGATGTAAAGTCACTTACCCTTCAGAACTTGACCAAAACAATCAAAAAGTTTCCAGGGTCACAATACACATTTATTTGGCATGTAAGTACTGCATAAAACATCATGGCTAGACTTGAACTGGTAATAATGTTTTACCATTCAATTATAAGTGCTACGAAATACTCTTAAGGTTCACCAAAAGCTGTGATCCTGCATTGGAGTATGCAGGAAGGGAAAGTTAATAGCTTGTGTCCAGCCTTTTTCAAACACACCACCAGCACACTTGCCAAATTATGTCAACCAAGAAACTACCAAAAAGAGTTACCAGGGGAAAAGTGCAACCTCTGGTTATTTGCTTTGTATGCACATACAAAAATTCTGTGGTTGACATTACATACAACTTGTGTAAATAGACATGGGTGCCTGCCACAGATATATACACACACTGTATTACATGTGTGCATGATATATATGTATATAAATACATGTATCTTCTGTTGCTCTGCCTGTGACAAGGAGTCCAGTAAATAACTTGAGGAAATGGAAGACTGTACCCCCAAGTCAATGAAAACTTGTGCTACAACAGCAGTCAAGCATGAGCACAGGAATATGAGTTAACATTTTCAGGTTATTACCTGGAGGAGCTGTTTTATGTATGAGCCAATTTAGCAAATCAATTAAAGTAATGCAGTTACCTGATCAACAGATGAACACGAAGAAAAAAAATATGGAAAAGGCTGAGAAAAAAAAAACATACGAGGATCATAAAAGAAGCAGGAGCTGCTGAAAGGACTGCAGAGCATTCAGCATTGCAGAGGTAGCAGCAGCATGACTTTAATTGAAAAGGATCTGTTTAAGCATGGGTCACTCGCTTTTGTTATCTCTGAGATCATTAAGCAAGGAGCTCAGGTTACGTGCAGATCAATTTATGCAGCATTTAATTTTAGGCTCACCCACCCTCATGATGTTCCTACAAAGAGGTTTGTGGGAGATGCAGATTATCACGGACTGAACGAGGATTAATGTGACTGTTTGGGGAAAAAAAAAAAAGACAAAACCAAAAACCTAACATGAAAACTTTAATTAGAACCAATGTAATAGAATCTTTACCTCAATATCAGAGACTCCACCTGATCAACAGAATGGTCCTCAGGCTCTATCCAGTTCTCATCTTGACTGAGAGGATTTGCACCTGCATTTCCCTCCAAGGTAACATGCAACACCTGATTTCCCTTAGAAGAGGGTTAATGGCACATAAATAAGTGCAAGCAAGCAGCAGGGGAGGGAAAAAAGGAAAAAGAAGAGGCAAGTAAGATCTGATCTCCCTCTCTTCTAGCCAGGGGCAACCTGCAGTAGCCAAGTCCTGGGATTGTCAGATGTTCTCCTTTGCTGTTAGAGCTTCACAACAACATATTCATCCCTCTACATGATATACACTCATGTTTTTCAAAAAACTCATTTCCAAAGAAAAGCTGTGTTATACTCCAAGTTTCCACCTGAAGTGAGTTTTTAGTGATGAGTTACAAGCCTATGAACTGGTGGTTTATAATAGAAAGGCAGACTGACATTTAAATAGAGTGGCACTGGAATAATGGCTTTACATTAGTATTTTATGGGAGGATGAATAACCACAAAGTTAACATACTGTATTTTCTGGCAATAAAAAATCTATTGAAAACAAAAGGTCATTTTATTTGATAATGTAAATGAATTAGATTTGTATTGTATGGTCACGAGAGCAAAGGAAAGATTAATTCTTAGAGAAGTCAGTATATCAGGATAGCTAGGATTGGTTTGTTTTGAATTCTTTAACCATGTCGGAAAGCCTGAGGTTCACAACCCACAGCCATATATTGCTGTACTCTCCATTTTAATACAGGCCCTGGACTTCAGTCGGATCTGATAAAAATCTGGAACTTGCAGTAGGCCATTATGTGGGCAAACTATTCATTTTATATTCACCTCCTTGTCGTGTCAGTGCAGAGGTCATCTAAAGAGGGGGCCTAATTAATCAAACTGTCAGAGCCAATGAGGAGGAGCATGTTAATAGGACTTTTATTTCACCCAGGAAAGCAGTGGTCTGACAGGAACCAGAAAATATGGCCTTGATGTTGCTGTTTATTAGCAATGCTGAGATCAGTGGTAATAGGTGCCAAGCAGCTTATGTTTGATAAAGTGCTGAATGTCAAGAACCTGCACCAACTAGAAATTAGACTGACAAGAGGCAGGAATCTCAGTATATTGATAGCTACCAAGAGGAGAGGCAGGTTGGATATCATCACAGAACAGGAATTTGCACAGGCTGCACTCTCAGTTCTTCAAAAGAAAAGCAACCCCCCCCCCCCCCCCCCCCAAACAACAAAAATAAAACCAAAGAACAAAACAAACAAGCAAACAAACCACAGCTATTTTTCCTGGACTTAAGGGTGAGGGTTTTGTTTTATTTTCTTACACATTAAGCTAACATAACCACACTGGCAAAAGAGATCCCTAAACTTGGTACAGCAGTGCAGAACTTAAGGGGATCACCTGGATGGGATCCCATGTTAGCATAAGGCTGGCATGCTGGTGCAGCCTTGGAGAGAAATGGCCAGAGGTTCAGCACAGACCAGCTAACACTGAGTGAGGCCAGTGCAGAGGCTGCAGCAGATGAAGCAGGTAGGTCCACACACCTCTCACTCTGTTAAGCTGTGTACTCAGCGAGTTAATCCCTGGCCCCACTAAACATCATAATACTGCTAACATAAATGTGGCCTTCCCACAAAATGGATGTTCTTAAACAACTTGTACACCCGTAGTAAAGAATAAAATAAGCTCACCTAAAAGGGAGTGAGTGGGAGACAGAAGAGATGCTCACAGTTTTTGAAGGGCATTGGACTCATTTTAGCAGTCGCCACAGCATTTGCTGTGTGGGTGATGTATGTAAAACCTTACATTAATTATTTTAGTAATGTACCTCTACACAATTTCTCAGTCTGCAATGCATTTTATACTTCAGGCCATGGTAAGTTTTATAATTAACTACTTTCTCAAGCCATTTTAATTAAATTTTTTTCCAACACCATTATTTCCAAATGAAGAGAGAGCTAACATTAAATAGCCTTCTAAATAGAGTTCTGCAGGAATGTACTCCTGTAGGATAAAGCACTCAGAGTTGGTAATGCCCCTGGGAAGGCGTAAGCAGGGAAAGGAAATGAGCTGCTAAGGGGAACCTCAAACACTGATGGGACACACGAGTGACCTGATAAGGCAAAATCTTTCTTGGTGGAAGAAGGCTGTTGTGTTTACGGCTGCTGCTATGGATCCAAATATCCTCATCCTGAGTTATCTTCTTGTTTTTATTTTCCCTGAGAACATTCCATTGTCTGGGTCTTCCTCTTAGAGCCAGCAATACTAAAATTGGAAGCAAATGTTGCAGAACTGAATTCTGTGGCCACTGACCGCCCTGAGCTCTCAGGAGGCTGACACAAGGCACGAGCCACTGCCCAGGGCAGCTGTGCCTTTGTCAGGTGGACGGCTGTCCTGTCGAGTGGCCTCGCACAGAGAACAGAAAGACAGGCAGTAAGGTTACTGATCTGGGCTGGATTTTAAACTGCTGAGCATTAAGGTGTATAACAATTCCTTCTTTGGTGCTAAACTCGTTTTGAAAACCGTCTGCCTTTCTCCCAAGCCTTCCCTGCTTCTCCACGCTACGGGCGCCGCTGCCTTCTCTTGGTGCCAAGACTGAGATGTGAACAACCACATAACCCGTGTTTGCTTTGTTTGTTTGAAGGAATATCTTTTCAGTTACAGCATTCAGATCTCCAGCCCCACAGATAAGGGACTGGTAGCACTGCACACAGCACGGGGTGTTCAGGGCAGGAACTGCTCCTCTGGTAGCAAAGCCCGCTTGAAGCCATGCCATCAAACAACAGCTTTAAAGATAACAATTCACCCCTCCTAGAGAAGAAAAATAACGAAGAACAGTTAGGACATTTCCTAACATTCTGTTGTTCATAATGCCCTTTCAAATGGTTAAAATTATATTGATTTTTCCTTCCAGTTTCATACTTCCTAATTTAAACAAATTGAGGCACAACTCTGTGCCTCGACAGTAAGTGTCAGGTTGAAAATAAACAGACAAAGATAAAGTCTGGTCCAAATGACCACCTTTTGGAAACTTAAACGGCTGTTCTCACAGCTGCAAGATGAGCCTTAATGGCTGTGAGCATCACTTCTGCATTTCTTAGGGACAGCAATGTTTTCATATATTACATTTATGTATTACATTTGTTTCAGCATTAGCATGCAAAGCAGAAAGTAGCACCAACTCAGAACTGTATTAATTGAGTAACTTATAAAAAAAAAAGTACTACCTGGGTTTTTTTCTGCTGTTGACGACTTATTACTTTACTATTAGCATAGTATTTTATTAGTGTTAGGACTTTATTAGCTAGATTGTACTATTACATTATTACTGGGCTGGGGGGCCGTGCTTGCATTTATTTATTATTATTTTTTTAATAATCTCACACCTTTATTTACGATTCTGGTGCAGTCCAAGTATGGGCTAGAAAATGTTTCTTCAACAGCTCTGCAATAGTGTACTCTTAAAACTGCTTGCCTAACAGAGATATTGCTGTTAATTTGAAACAAAAGAAAATCTGCATGTTAATCCCAGTGACATTGCTATAGGAACCTTATTTATGGTATGATTAAAAAAAAAAAAAAAAAGGTTTTTTCTTACAGACTCATTAAATCTAAGTCTCAATTAACTACCAGGACATTTTTACAATGGGTTTACTGACATACGATGATAAATGTCTGTATTACATCCTTCAACAATAGCCACGACTACACTCATAACCTCAGTGTGTATAAACACTGCATCAGTTTTAACAATGTGCTGTCCTGAATAGTAGGAAGTGAAGTAACACTAAATGCATTCTTACTGACCAAACCTGCTCTTTGCTTCAGTTGTCTTTCCCTCCCCCCCCACCGGTTTCTATTTTGTTTGAAGCAATTGCTTTGTTTTGTCTTCTCAGTGGCAAAAGTAATCTCCCTCTTAAAATTATGAGAATTTAGAAGCTGAAGTTTTCAAATATTACCCCAATCCCTTTGAAATTTTGACCTAGGCAGAAAGGTTTCCTGAAATTTGATTCTTTAGAGATAAAAGGGTTGGCAGCAGGATAAAAGCAGCCCTGCCCTTTTTTCCATGTCAGAGAAATGAATGGAATGGCTTATGAATACATGCAACTCACCCCATTCAGGAGCCACTCTGGTGCCTATTTGTCCTGAAATATCAGTGTTGGGTTACTGTGCAAATCAAAATAACTGTTAGGCAGCATGAACTTGATTCACAAGAACAATGAGGGCTAGAACAAGCTTTTGAGAAACTTAACAAACTTTCAAAGGTAGTGCAGAGAATTTATAGGTATGTCTAAGGGAACTGTGGTTTCCAAATACTTTACAAACTGTTACCAATTGTAACTGAACAGGCTCGACTGCTTTCCTGTTTGTGGCTGGCCTCTGATTTAATTTCACATCAAATGATATTGCAAAGCTGGACATGGTAAACCTACAGCATTTACACTGGAGACTGGGGTCTGACATTCTGTCCAAATGAAATTTCCCAGTTGTCCCAAACACTTTTTATCTTATTTCCATGCTAGCAGTTTGAAATGTCACTACATATTGCCACAGTGACAGATGAGTAAAAGCACAAGAAAGCAACCTAGCTGGTTTCTCCGATGGATTCTGCATGGCAAATGCAAAAATTTACTTTTGCTCTGCTTCTTGGTTCACACACCCAGGTGTTAATGGCACCAGAGGTCTGGAATGCAACTTTATGCAGACTGAAATATAGATCAGCAGTTAAGAATGCTTTGTATGTATTTATATACATACACACATCTTTCAAAACAGCACATAGGGCCACACCTTGCAAACAGTTTTTACTTCACTACTACAAGGTATTTCAGTAAGGTTAATAAGAAACTGACAGCAATAAACCCCCTAGACTATGAGGCTTGAGCAGTGAAGCCACAATGCATACCTGATGTGGATTAATAGACTGAGGCATGGATAACATTGATGGAAAACTTAAAGAAAGCATCCTTCAGAAAAATGTGCTCGAAATGAATGCCCCTCTCTATAGGCTTGTCCATGCCATAGAGCTGGGAACTACCAGAAGAAAAAGAGGTGGGTTAACACTGCCAGTGAACATCTAGAAGTTGCTTACACTCATCCCTACAGACTGGAAGGAGCAGTCCTTGAGAGCAGCCCTGTGGAGAAGGACCTGGGGGTCTTGATGGATGAAAAACTTAACATGAGCCAGCAGTGTGCCCTTGCGGCTCAGAAGGCAAATGGTATCCTGGGCTCCATCAAAAGAGGGGTGGCCAGCAGGGACAGGGAGGTGATTGTTCCCCTCTACTCTGCTCTTGTGAGGCCCCATCTGGAGCACTGCATCCAAGTGTGGAGCCCCCAGTACAAGAAAGACAGGGAGCTGTTGGAGAGGGTCCAGAGGAGGGCCACAAAGATGATCAGGGGACTGGAGCACCTCCCCTATGAGGACAGGCTGAGGGAGCTGGGCTTGTTCAGCCTGGAGAAAAGAAGGCTGCGGGGTGACCTCATTGCAGCCTTTCAGTACCTAAAGGGAGCCTACAAACAGGAGGGGAATCAACTCTTTGAAAGGGTAGATAACTGCAGGATGAGGGGAAATGCTTTGAAGTTGAGGGAGGGGAGATTTAGGTTGGACATCAGGGGGAAATACTTTACAGAGAGAGTGGTGAGGTGCTGGAACAGCTGCCCAGAGAGGCTGTGGATGCCCCGTCCCTGGAGGTGTTCAAGGCCAGGTTGGATGGGGCCCTGGCCACCTGGTCTAGCATTAGGTGGGATGGTTGGTGGCCCTGCGTGTGGCAGGGGGTTGGAGCTTCATGATCCTTGAGGTCCCTTCCAACCCTGGCAATTCTGTGATTCTGTGATTCTTGCAGGTGAGTAACAACACTCCCATTTCCCTCAATGAGGTAAGGTGACTTTACTTGTGGCAATCACTCTATTTGAGCAATGCTAAAATAAAAAATAAAAAAAAAAGGAGCAGTGAGCATTTGTATGCAGTGCCCTCCACCTAGAAACATCCAGTACCTGTATCAGTACATGTAAAATGCTGGTCTCATCGAAGTCAACACTTAAAATTTCAGCCATGATCTATTTTTCAATAAGCAGTGTCTCACTGTTCTACTCTTTTCTAGCGCTTTGCCTCTCAGAGCAAACAAGATATGAAAAGGTGCATTTCTATTAGCAACATCCACTTTAAAACCTCACTTTTCACTCTGCTGTCATCCATTCTCTGATGCAAGAGGTTTTTCAGCCTTCATCTGCCTTCATCCTCACAAGAGATCATTCTGACTATGACAATATCCAACTGCGCTAAAAAACCATAGGTCAGCATGGACTCTTATAAGCATTAGGAAATGAACTTCTGAGTGGTAGAGATAGAGCAAAAATAGAGTTTGCCAGCACGTTTTGAATAAATTCCTCAGAAGACGGAAATTGTACAGCTGTGTAAGCAGCGTAGTACAAGTGAGGCCCCAGATGAGTAGAATCTTCTACGAGTCAGATATACAAGGTATATTTTCAGAGTTTAATAGTGAGACGCATCTGAAAACTTTCTTCCTGGGATGCAGGAGACTGCCTGCCCTAAGAGATACACAGCCCAAACTTACCGTCCCTTTGCTACTGCTGGGAGGTGGAAGGGGGGGAACAGAAGACTGGGGGTGATGACTTCAGTTTACACAATACACTGGTGGTTAAAGAATTTCCTCAGAAAGCAGCAGATATGAAAACACAAAACAAAAAAGGAGGAAGAGTTTCATCAAATCGCCTACAGGCAAGGCAATTAAGTCTATGCAAACAGATATACCAATTTCAAAAAATACTCTATGTTACGTGCTGAGCAACTGCAATCAAATAGAAACAAAGAACAAAGAAAATGAAGGCGATTTCATATGATGTTAAAGCAGTTTGAAATACTTGCATATCAAAACATATAAGTCCTCATTGATCTTGGTTGTCAAATGATAGAGCAGTAGAACTGCTGCCTGCAAATACCCCTCTCCTTTAAGAAAAGTCACATTTAACTTGCTGTTTCAATGTCTAATTGCTTCACTGCAACTTGTATTTTAAACACTTAGCTAATACACCTGATGGAATACAAGCTATTGCTGGTTGTCATCAGAGCAAGTTTTCCACAGTGCTCAGAACTGCTGTGTGCCTGCAGCACCATTCCCTTACCGAGGTGAGTTTACCCCTGCTGCAGCTTTATTTCTTACAGTGCATCAGGAACAAACGCAAGCCTGCTAATACATTTGGTCCAAGCTAGCTTCTGGGGCTCCTTTAGAGGCAATGGAGAGCACCAACCCTTGCCACGAGCAATTCAACTTGTCTGCGGGCTGATGGGGAGGAATGCAGGGGCTGCTTTCTTTCCCCTTTTAGTAAAGGGGCAGCTGAGCAACTCAGTTTGTTTTACATTCTCAGCTTTTAAATGCAAAAAAAAAAAAAAAACCAAAAACAAAAACCCTCAACAACCCCACTGACTTTACCTTAAGGAACATCATGAATATATGCAATAAAACTTCCACAGAAAAAGTGGTAAGAAAGGTGTTTGTTTGCGTGTGCATATATATTTATATATATACAGCATATAACATTTGAAGCCTAAAAAAAGTGCATTGATACACCAACTACTAGCAATACTGAAAACCCTTTGGCATGTTTCATCTTTCAAATGTGCAATGCTTATACGAAGGCAACTGTGATACTGCTTTTAAGCTATTTTAGTAAAGGACCTTGACAAGCTTCACATAAAATATTCAGCATTGGTGCTTTCAGGTCCACACAATCTAACTTAAAAAGCTCTCCATCTTCAGCCCACGTTATGAACAGGGTTATTATAAAGGTGCTGTGTGGATTAGATGTTTTCCTTTACCCTTTCCATCTGCCTTTCTAAAGAGTGTTAGCATTGAACCACATCACAAACACATGCTAAAAATTCAAAACTTTTTTTTTTCCTCTTGTAAAAATTACAATTATTTGGTAAAAGTTGTAGTAGTTTATAAGAAAACTGCTATGGAGGAATTTCAGATATAGCTTCAAATAGTTATATTTCCCTCTCCGGTATGTAAGGCACAGCTGAAAAGCAGAGAGGCTGTAAGGGTCCTCTATTTATTGGCTATGCTTTTTCCTGGGAAGGCTTTTGTCTTCCAAATTAATTTTTGAAATGAAACTCTGGCTTTGTAGAACTGAGGAGCCAATGATATTGATTTCAGAGGGAGCTGGCTTTCATCCCTAATCTTTCATTATCACCTACATAATGAACTGATACCTTCTCGAAGCAACAGTTTTTAAAATAAGACACTTTTGCTGGCAAAAAAACCAGAAGTCATATTCAGAAAATAAACTTCTAAGTTATTTAGATGCCAAAGCTGGCACTGGGATGGAGATATGGGCGACTTGGACCCCTGCTCTTCATAATGTGAATCCAAAGTCCTTAGTCAGGCAAAAATTCGAGTGCAGCATTTAAATCTTCCTTATCTGTTGTCTGACTGAGATCTTCAGATCAAGCACATAATTTAATGCCTTCTGAAATCAATGGAAGAGATCCTACTGGCTTTGATAAGCTTTGGATCAGACTCAGAGGACCACAGTCAGAAAGTTACGCAGGACCTAAAAATGCAAGCTGGCATCTAGCAAGTTTTCCAAAGAACCGATGCAGATGCTGCAAACACTTTTATAACTGAGTGCTTTCAGCATGGATTTTGAAAACAAACAGATTCTCAGTTGAACTATACCATTCTGCCAGCTCAGCATGAAATCTCCTAGCTATCTTAGCATTCTATATTTCTGTTTGGAACCATACTAATCTGACATTTTCCTTATGCTGTGTTTCATTGGAAAGTGGGTACCTCTTTTCTGATTCTTTTTCTCCCTTTGGTGCCCTTGGGAATCTTCTTGACAACAGCACTTCATGATAAAATAGAGACTAATAACACTTTTAACTTCTACTCACGTTATGTAAAGATATTTTAACTTCTGTTGAACTGAAGCTATAGGAAATGGTGATTTCAAACTTGACTTGATACACGATACGGTCACTGAGATACTTCCTATAAATATTTTAGATGGCAATTCTATTCTTCTCAAAGAGAAAATGATTTAATTATCAAGTCTTTTACTCACACTATTTGTGGAAACAGATATTCTTTGGTAGCATATTTAAAGATACTAAGTTCTGAAAATCATCAAGGGTAACTAGCAGAGATAATTATCTGAGTGTTCACTGTGATGACTATAGGAAACTTACTTATATTGTTTTGTAGCATGGTACCACAATCAGGTACTACTACATAGCCAAGAAAACCTTCTACAGTTCTGGCAGATTAGAAATGACTGTAACCTCATCCTCTGGCTACCTCGTTAAAAGCCAGAGACACACTTCTCTTTGCTGCACCAATGCTGCACAGCCACCACAGCCAATTTCCTTGTGCAAAGCCCACTCAGGTCAGCCTGCTGACTTGCAAGACAAGAGCTGCACATTCGTAAATATGAGTTGTCATTGTGTATGTTTAATAACCTAACATTTACCCTTTATGCACATGTTTGCTAAAATCCCTATAAGAACAGTGTCTTGATTTGACACTATTTACAACAACTGCAAATACAGCTCCCACTGAAACTACAAGTTTGCCCCAGATTTAATTCCAGGTGACAACTGGCAAAGCATTTCATATTTCTCTGCTGCTATTCATGCACATAGGGACTAGGGCTAATCACTTACTGCAGGGTTGTTGCAAAACATATTTTGCTGATGGTAATGCTATGAAAATGTTTGAAAACTATGAAGGTGCAATCAGAAGGCTGAGACCAAATGCTCACAGAATTCAATGAAAGTTGAAGTCAGCTCTGGATATCACCTCATTTACAAAGCACCATCTTCCTTACAGCTAACAAAGTCTCACACAATTACAGACATGTTAGTGACTATCCATACGAGCTCCCTGTAGGAAAAAAAAACCATAAAAGAAAATATAAGAAAACACAGTGAGAAAGCAAGAACAGCAGGAAAATTTTATTTCCACAAGTACTTAAGTAAGTACAATCACTGACACACACTCGGGGGGCTGTTTCTAACAAACGCCATCTCTCACACAGCAGTCTGCAGGATGTGCTGCTCTGCTTCCTTTCAGCAACCTGACTGCCTATTTCACAAACCAAGCCTGGAAGCAACATCCATTGATAGCACAAGGAGTAATGGCCTAAAACTTGTATGTAGGAAGTTCTGTACTAATGTGTGGAAGAACTCCTGTATGGTAAGGCTGACAGAGCACTGGAACAGATTGTCCAGAGATCTTGTGAAGTCTCCTTCCATGGAGATATTCAAGACCTGCCTGGACACCCACCTGTGTGACCTATTGTAGGAACCCGCTTCAGCAGGGGGCTGGACTTGGTATCTCCTGAGGTCTCTTCCAACCCTTGTGATTCTGTGAAACCACAATCCACGGACTTCTTGCTGCCATTTTAACAATCCCCACACTACTGAAAAAGTTCAGTTTCTGGAACAGAGCATCAAATCAAGGAGGTTTGATAAATTCACCAATTTTGCTCTCTCCTTCAGTGCTTGCTGAAGTAAAATGGATTCGCCTGAAATGTTACCATCATTGCGGGGCAAGAGGAAAGTGCAGCACACAACTACATTTGAAAGCATGACATGAAAGCTACAATATGTATAATTCACACATCCCCACCACTGCCACTATTACTGTAGCTAGGATATTATCTTTTGTTCACACCAACGCTTACCTCTGTGTCATTAAAAGAGAGAAAATTGCTGCGGCTGACCAACTTTTAATGAACTTACAAACCGTGCATTCAAAATAAATTTACCAAGTCGTTTGACATGCGGCTTTCCTTTGCTGTTTATCATAGATATGCAGCAAAAATTACTAAGATTCACAACACTAAATGGTTGGGGAGAGATGAACTTACATTTCTGGCTTATTTCATTTCATTTTTGAGTCTTTACATGATGAGTTCTATCCTATCTTACATACGCTTTTATTGCTGTTTTGGATATCTTTTTATTTTCAACATTTAATGCAATCTGTAACTATTCATATGAAGACTAAACTTCCAATATAAAAATAATTAATATTCTAAGAAGTGAGCACTGTTTAATCGTTGCTAAACTTAGAAGTCAAACCACTGAACTGGCAGAAGTCCCCAAATAAGTTCTTAGAAACAGTTTGCTGAGGAAGATTATACTGGATTAGTCTCTGCTTCTGGTGCAAAGAGAATACATTTTTAACTTCAGCCTACACAAATTCATATTAATATTTAACTAAAATGAAAAAAATAGGCTGGGAATTGGAAAAGTAAAGGTGCCACCAGCAATTTATGAATAAAACCTCAGAATGAAAGACTAGGGCCACTATCTCTGCAATCTGGAAAGACTAGCTTGACCAGGAACAATAGCTCAATTAGAAACTGAGACAGAGGTAACACTTTGTCTATGAGACACACAAAAAAATTGCTGAGACAAATTTACTTTGTACGGTCAGCAGCTGTAGGGTAGCTTTATTCTAGTAAAAGTTTTTAAGCGTTCTGTGTTTATTCATAAATTCATTCTAATTTGCACTCAAAGGTTGCTTGAATTAATGCCAAAAACAGTAAAAAAGCATAATTTACCATTCTATATCCAGAATAATGTAAAATGCATTCACTAACGTAGTGGTAAAATAAAAATGGAAAGGCACAGCAAGATAATCTGTTACTTAAATACAAGTAAGGAGAGTTAATGCTCAGGTTACCAAGAATGAAACGTGGCAAATCAGCAAAGAACAAACCTGCTTCAAATAAAGAGTAATTCATAGTTTAAAAAGCACCAAGGTAAAACCAGATTAAGTCTAATTATAAAGCCTACCTCCATTCAAGCTAACTCGCCCTCTAAACCAACTCAACAGCCCTGTACGAGCAGGTAGGTGGGCAAGGAGCAACGCCAAGCCTCCTGTGGCCCTCCCCAGTACCAGCAGTGCTTCATCCTCCCCAGCCCTGCTCCCTCCTCCTCAGCAGCATGCCCTCCTCCTGCACCCCGTCACCGCTTGTCTGCCTTATCAGCACAGGAAGAAATTTGGGCAAAACTCTTCCTCTGGTCACTGATATCTCTGGGAACCGAATCCATTAAGATATTTCTGCCCCTTACTCATGCTATTTTAACTGGCTGTCGTACAGGAAGGAACTGATAAAAATAGGCTTACAATGCCCTTACAGATGAACAAGCAGGAGGCTTGATTGTGATTGATGCCTGAATAAATATACAATAACAGGCCCTACATTTCATCACGGCTTTTGAAAGAAGGTAGGAAGAAGTGTCAGTTTTCACTGCCTGGATTGCAGCTTTCTTTTCACAAATACCTGGGAAGGGCCTTTCACAGAAGGCTGAATCTCCTGGTTCGATTTTAAATAAAGAGCAGGAGGTTGCATTAGTAGACAGGAGTGAGTATTTGTATTATGGTAAGTTACAAAGCTGTGTTTCTTCCCATAGGTGCTTGCATGTGAGATCCAAATCTGAATACGAGTCTAAGTCCCTTTGAAATCTAGCTCCCCTTTCCAGATCCTCCATAGGAGAAGCACGCACCATGAAGCAGCACTGGGAAAGCATGTGGCTTGGATCTGGAGCAGAGATGGGGGGCTGCTGTGGTTGTTGTGAGCTCATCAGCTCCTCAGAGAAGTTCTGAAAGGCATTCAGGTACAGACCTCGCTCTGGGCATGGCTGAAGGCAGGGCCAGCCTTCTGTTTTTCCCTATTACCTAGGGAAGGCAAGCCAGGCCTGGAGCACCGTGCCCTCAGCCACAGCTGCAGAGCTGTTCCTCAGGCATTGTGGGGTCCTTGGCCACACAGGAGCCAACCAGAAGGCATCATATTTCTAGCTGTCATCCAGGCAGCTTTCTTTAACTCTGCTGTACTGCAGTACAGACTCAGGTCTGTATTCTTTTAATCATTCTTGATAAACTATTATTCAGTGGTGCCTTTATCATCCCAAGCAAAATGTTCAGGAAGCAAACTCAATGCTTGACTTTTATTAACCTTCCTTTTTTTTTTTTGGCAGAAGAGGGCTTCAAGTGTCCTGAAATGACACGTTATCAGCTCCCACTTCAAGCACCACAGCTATCTTTTCCTCTTCTCAAATCTACCCTTTCTCATCCTACAAGAAATAGACACCTACTTAGCTTTCAGTGGCACAATCCAGCAACGTGCTCAGGCAAATCCACAAACATCAAAAGGAGGGCCACCAGATTCTTTGAAATCATTCATGAAATTCTGCACCTGGTCAGTACCTTGCTGGGTCATCTTACTAAAAATAAGGAACAGTAATGCTTGGCATTTTCACAGTACTTCCAATGTTCATGCCACTGTCCAAGCAGCAAGTAGAGAAGTGTGTAAACAAACATGAACAGCCCCGGTTTGCAGCTGAAGAAACGAAGACAAAGAACCAAGTTCCTTCCCGTTCCTGTGCAGCCAGGCAGTGCCAGAGCCCTCCCCATATGCTCAGCCCTTCTGGCGTCCAAGCAGCCCTTTAGCTGGGAGCATGGTGAGCATATGTGGCAGCTGCCTGGCAGTCTGCAGCTCTACAAACAATCTTGAAAAATTCAGTTCCACCAATTGCTGCAGTTTGCAACAATTAATACAGATCAAATAGAAAAAATAAAAATGGGCATATCATTAGCACGATGCATACCAACCCAGCGCCATTCGAGAGATGGTCAGGAGGATCAGGTCTCCTTGAAGATACTTCTTACTTGCGTAGTACCTGTGCTAACTATTGAATTCAGAGGCATTTCTGACACGTGTGTGTGCACAGTCTTTGCAGTGGGGCTGCAGAAAACCACCCACTAACAAAAGGCATCGATGGACCTGACTGCAGGAAGAGATGTTAATTTCTAGTCATAGCTCCTGAAGAGATTGCCTTTGGAGCATCACAACTTAACACTGCATACATGCAACACACTGCTAAGCAGTGACAAACACATCCTGGACAGCTCCATGGTTCCCTGCACTGTAGGAAATGCATGCTCCTGCAACCTGCTCTCCTCTGCTCCAGGAGCCCGTGACCCAGCAGTTCATCTCCTGAATAAACCGATGCTTTTATTGCATCTCCCTCTCACCTACTTACCCTTCTGAAAACTGTCTGAATTGAAATTATTTCACAGCAGGTGACCTGTGTACAACTGGCTTTCAGTTTGCATAAGAGCAAATCACGTGGATTTTTGATGTGAGGGTGCTGTAACTTCCTAATGGATTTCTCCTCAAGAGTTCAACCCACTAAAAATGTAAGCCAGACAAACAATGCTGTTTAAAAATATATCATGGCGAGCTCCTAATGCCTGCTTTATGCACAAAGCACTTTAATTTAAATGAAACAGCCTTATGTTCAAAGTACAAGCAGACACCAGACCTGCAGCTCTCACCATTCATTATTATTAGATCTCACTGCAGCACTCTGTCCAGATCCATGGTTCGACAAGACAGTAAACCCCACTTCAGGGAAGCCAGCACTAGATCAAACCCCAAACAAACCCTAAAACAAGGCACCGCAGCACCAAAGCAGCACCAGCTCAGCCAGTTCAGAATGTTAAATGCAACCAATAGCCCCGTCTGCCCCGCAGCCAGCAGATCTCCCTGTTTTGTACTCTGGACAATGAGTCAGAAATACATCTGACTGGGGGCAGCCTGTTATCAGCGGGTAAAATAAGGCAGATCTCAGGGCCAGCACTACTGACTGCAGACCTGTGGCCTGCGATCTCTGCGCCCCAGCCTCCCTCCCCTTCCTCAATTCCACCGGCATTTAATGCTGGCAGGGTGACACCAAAATCCCTGTGTTTAAAGTCATTTAACACAGCACCTCCCTGCCTGGTGTCACTGGAAAGGCCGCTGGGCTCAGTGTGGGGAGCAGCAAGTCCTGGCGCAGGGGCGGCAGTGATTTATGAGTGCTGTGAGTGGTGAGGGGGATTTCTCTGCTCAGACTGCTCTGCTCCCCAGCACAAACGTAACAACAAGTGCTCTGGTTTTATGTTACTGTAGTTCTGGATTAGCACAGTCGTAAATCAGGGCTGTGACCCATATTTTAATACCTTTTCTTCTTCCAGTTATTATGATCCAGCTCTGATTTGAACAGCGTGCCACTCCAACCGAGCTGCAACAAATAAACTCTCCACACTACACTACATAATGTAAAAATAAATTTGCGTACTGTGCTTGTAAACTCAAGCCTAAAACACATAAAATAAACTGAAATTTCCCAAAATTGTTTTTTTTTTTCCAATTGCTGATGATGCAACTTGTTCAAATTCATACAGATGCACGCAATGTAAGAGGGAACAATGAAGCAAAGGATTCTTCCTATTGCAACTTAGAATATCTCGGATTTCAAATGGGATGTAAATTCAGTGGACTACCCAGCGATTCCCCCAAGCTGCAGAGCAGGAAAGCACGTAAGCCCAAATTAAACTTAAGCAGATACATAAATCTTAGGAATTTCACAAGGGTTGATGCATGCACTGGAAATGAAGTCAGGAGTTTCCTGTTGTTTTTGCAAACACGTGAATGAAAATTCAAGTGTACAGATACATAAGTACAGCATAACAAAGCTCTGCCCACAATGCCTTCCGACAAACAAAAGACAGTCCAAAGCTTTAAGTGCTGGTGGAAGAATTCTACATAAAGCACTAGCAGGGAAATTGCGAAAATTAAATTAAAATGCAAAAATAATATGGTAGATTATATCACCCTAGACTTCATCAAAACACCATACAGTCCTTAGGAAAAGCTGTGGAATTGGCTTGCCTGTTAGAAGCATCCCATAGATGAAAGGTGGCTGGAGGGCTAGAAACAAATAGGCTGCAGCAGCACAAGGGAGGTGCTAGTGGAATGCTACAGGGATTGGTATTAGGATCAGTTTTATTTAACATCTTTATTAATGATCTGGAAGAATGGGTAAACAAAATGCTAATTAAATTCACAGATTTCAATATAGTGAGAGGTGTTATAAACATGACAGAGGGGAAAGAAATTCCCGTAGAAGGAGGTTAGAAACACAGAAAACGGGATTCCTTCTGAAAAAATAAAGGCTAATACATCTGAGAAGAATTTTAAAATGTAAATAAGCAGAGAGAGGGAGAAACCTGAAAGTCGTTAGGCTGAAACAAAAGACCTAAGGGCAGCAGCTGACAGCAAATTATGTATGAGCTTGCAACATGAACACGGATGTATCACAAGACATCAAAGACAACGCAATGCAAGACTGGACTTCCTGCAGAAGCAGTGACACACACACAGTTGCCATACTAAATCAGCGTTCCAACTAGCCAAGTGTTCCCACTCAACATCCATTATGTTTAGCAGTGATGGTCCTACAGAACACTGGGCTTTAGATTTTCAGCCTCTTGTACTGATTTAAAAAAAATAAAAAGAATAAGAATACGACCACCCGGGGAAAATGTATGTATTAAAAATAAATAATATACCAACCGCCTCATCAGAAATTAAGATGGAGCAAGAAAGATGAACGTGGAAGGATTACAAAGACTGAATACATAATGTAAGTAAAACAGGAGCTGAAAGGCACGAGAACATAAACATTGGGAAAGGTGAAGAAGCCTTTAGGCACTTCAAATGTGAGACAACTTGGATCTTTAAAGAAAGAAAATAAATGTAGGAAGAATGTAAGCGGAATGCCAGTCCCCACGCATAGCACCTACCAAACAAAGGAATAATCCTGAAGGGAAGTTTCTAAAAAGTCTTTTTCACTGCAGTTCAGTGAGTGAAGAACATTCAAAAATACAGCGCAGGAGACAACCCTGCAATAGCAGAACCACTTAATAGGTCTTTTTCCATCTCAACTTCAACAATTCCATAAGGGACAATAAGCAGGGAGACAACCTTCTGCAAAATTAAATCACTGGGAATCAACTGGAGAATGAAAATTAAATCACAGTAAAGTATTTTCTTCTTTGTAAGCATTAGCATTAATCACATGCAAAAGTAAAATATTAGTTAATTTGATTCTCTGTGCCTTCCAGACTGCAGTCGAAATGAATCAATGCAGGAAGAGTGATTTCTCTGATAACTGAGGAGACGATAAGGAAAAAATATCAGTAGAAAGAGATGGTGAAAATGAAATGACCAGAAAGGGACTATAGAAAACCATTTAGGCTCTATTTCTTCCTGAATTCCTAATGAGTACAATATATGTGATCCTTCACAACGGTGGCTTTTAAAGAGCCTTACCTAAAGCTGGTTAGAAGCGCAAAGAAAAACACTTTCCATGCTATAAACCACTCCTAATTTGTTGGTTTAAATGACTGTTATTGCTGCTCTGCAAACCTGCAAAAACCAGCTTTGTTGCGTGGTACCTTCAAAGGGTTATTAGTGTGCTGGAACATCTCCAACATGCCACGGGGAAAAGAACAAGGTAACCTAGAATCCCTGCAGCCCTTCCTCGAGGCACAGAAGCAAACACACCTGGACGCAAGTATTTGCAAAGCATGGTACATCTGGGGACCCGTTTGCCCTAATTGCTCTGACACAGGTTACTGGGGGGTGCAGAAGGCACTCGCTCAGCTCCGCACATCAGCATCACGTCGGTGCTACGATGCAGCCCCAAGGATTGCACCTGCACTGTGTCAGCACCAGGAAGGAGGCACGGCACTGCCATTCACCTCTGCTCCGGGGGCCACAAAAGGTCACGGCAGACAAACAGCCCAATGGAGCAGTGTGTGTCAGGGGGAGGCAGCACGTCAATCAGCAGTTAGCCTGCAGCTGATGCCATGAAGGACCTGTGCTGCTCCACAGCCAACAATTCTGATGCTTACTGCACTGGGGCCGAACCCGTGTGCTGGTGAAACTGAGGCATGTATTGTGGAAATGGAAAAAAAATGGCAATGCAGGCAGTGAGAGCAGCACTGTGCTCAGACAAACCCTGCTGCCTCTCCTCCTGCTTGCTTTCCAGCACACAGTCCTATTTCTTCAGGTCAGTGACAGACAGTCTTCATCTGACATGGAAATATGTAATAATTGTAACAGAAATTGAAAAGCAATAATAATCCAGCCTAATGAACAATACAGGAAAAAATAGCTAGGAATCTGTTTTGTTTCTCTAATACATTTTGAAAATAGATGTTTTCCTGCTACCAGGAGGAAATACTATATTTAATTGGAATCATAAATTGTTAAGCTTTTATAGTTAGTGATATCTTATATAATGAAACTAAATTAGTTTCTCACCACGTATGTTGTTTATTGTTCAAATTTTACAATATGTTCTAATATTGGAAGCGTTATAAATCAGTTTAGCTTGTGGGGTTGACTTTCCATTTATATTCCACCAACGCCCTGATTTTTATGTATTTTAGATCAGTAGAAATCTGCGTAGCCTTTACCTACACCATAAAAATACACAGTATCTTTAACAGCTCTGACTATCACAGGGCCAGGTGCTTCTTTAAAACTCTCTAAGCAGAGCTACGAACTTCACCTTCCTTCTGTAATCAAAGCTTAGATTCTAGTTCTAACACACAAAGCTGGGGTGCCCAGCAAGCACTCTGCAATGCCAGCTCCTTCCTGCAGCTGCTGCTCACCTCTCTAGCAAACACACAGAGCCACCAACTTGAGCAGTTTTCTGTGAAACCGCAATTATTTTCCTCTTTCCATTCTCCCCATCCCACAGCAACACAATCAAGATGCAAAAACAAGAAGTGCAGCAGACATTTCTAATTTCATTGCTATTTAGGAGAAGCCCAGCAGCCCTGCGCCACGGACTGGTGAGGAAAGCACATTAGGCACTTGCAGCAGAACATCCAAGTAGACCTGTTTTGCAGCCTGATTAATAGAAACAACCTCTAAGGACTAATCACAAGTCGAGCCCTGTTTTGCAGATTAATAGAACACAGGCACATGAGAATAGGGAAGGTTACAGGATCGGAATATAAATAAGAAAAGGTGTACAAGTCTGGGTAGGCTGACTGCTAGTAATTACCAGCTAAAGACACGTCCTTACAGTGAGATCTCATCTTCTGTGCTAAAGCAGTTCATGTACGGATGGGCAAGCTTCCTATGCATCTCACAATGGCTAACCTGTATTTTAACTCCAAACTTATACCCAATCAAAACTTCTCTCTGAAATAAGGGCTATTTTCTTCTTAAATATCACTTTATTTGTTGTTGAGATGAGGTTATTAGAAAATTTGCAGAAAGTTGTTACAAAATTTTCAGTTATATAGACATAGCTCAGCAACTACAGTGCTGGCATACAAAGGGCTCAAGCTCTGCTGCCACTGCAGCACAGCAGCAGCAGCTAAGGCCCAGCAGAGATGCTGTGAGAGGACATGGAATCTGGTGTCCAAAACCCTGAATGAACTAAGGAAATCCTTTAACTTCGAAGAGGATACAATTCATCATTCATGTTTCAAAGTATCTCTTTATTGACAGAAAGATTAAACAATAAACCAAGCTCTACCAGAATGATTTAGGCTTATCTCCACATTTTCTAGGCTTTCCCCAAACTCAGCCTCTCGCAGTGCTATAATCACACAAACACCAGCGGTATCATTCTCAAACTTTTAAATCTAGGAGTTCATCAAAAAGCATCTTCAAGTTAGACAATGGAAGACGTTGTCTTAAAATGGTATTTTCTAGGTTTTTCAGCAAATATAAAACCTACGTTAGGTTCACAAGCAGAAGGAGAGGAATTACTAAGAACTGAAAAAACCAAGTTTTGATGCACATACTCCTGATCACTGTGTATGGGGCATCCCATGTTGAAACGTGTAGGAGTGCAGCTTTCAGCAGGTTAGCGCTCAGCTTCCATTTCTCCTACATCTTCCTGCTATGCAGGATATGGACGTGCCCCAAACAGCCCAGATGGAACACCAGGAGAGGTGTTAGAGAGAACATTTTTCCTGGGGTTTCTTTTTATTACATTCGCAGATTTGGAAACAAGATGCATTAAAATCTGTGCCAGGAAAAGGAGACAAAGATTCCCTTCTTACAAAAAGCTTTTTTTTTTTTTTCCATATAGATTTTGAGGCAATGCACAGTCTGTAAGTATATTCTCAGGGTACAAACTCACAAGCCTTTCCCAATGGGGCACTACAGTTAGCGACTGTGAGACACTGATGCACACGTGCAGAAATAAACTGCCTTTCTGAGGAAGCAGACCACACAGCTTTCTGTCATTCCAGGCATGAGATATGAAGCACACATATTAAAGGTTGCTACCTTGTTTACAGAGATGCTTCAACCAAAATTCTGCAGACGAGTGGAGTTACTAGGTGGTAACTGGTTGCTTTCTCCCTGCATGCTGTGCATGCACCCAGCCTGCTCCTGTTTGTACACAATTACAGCAGGTACCACAACCAGTCCTTCTGACTACACTGGCATCCTGCTCAGAGGAAGCTTAACTGATAAAGTGAGGAACGGCAGCGGCTCCCATACTTGAGATACACACAAAGCAAAAAATTAACTAGCACCTCAACATTGTAGAGGTGGTAAACACACAGTGGTCTCACTGACTTTCAGCTGAATCTGTGAGTCTTGACCATTTGTGAAATTAAATGCTGAATCTATTCTACCACAAGGATTCTCATGAAAATCTGATGAATGTAGTTGTCACTCCTGACCTTTCCATCTACGCTCAGATTCACAATCAGTGTTCTCTTATTTGGAGTGCTATTGCAATTTCTGCTTTATCTCATAGCTTCTGTGAGTTCCATTAAACACTTTAAACTGGTTAAAGTTAGCATTCTGATCAATAAATATTAGATAAATACAACCCAAATAATCTTCAAGAAAGTCATGAGAAATCTTAGCCTTCATTGGGAGCTAACAAAATCTGGTCACTTGCTATATGACTTACTTTTATTACATTCATGTACTGCTTTTCAAATTTGATTGCTCTTCCATTTCTCTTCTACTTTTATCACCATCACAGCAAGGAGCTCACCGCCACCATCGTCTGAGCAATGTAAATTCTTCCCCCTGGTCTAGAAGCAGACTTTGCAGACTTTGCACACACAACTTACACATCAAAATTACGTTGTTGTTGAGCAAATAAATTTTAATCTACAAGCATGAGATCACCAGCATTAACTAGCCTCTGAAAAGCACAGGTGACACTTGTTCTGGACCTCTGCTGTTTTGCCTAGCACCCACTGAACTGAAAATGGTCCAGGAATTAAAAGAGACAGCGTAGGTTGCCTCAGTCAGTTTGGTACTACACTGAAGAAGCTCAGATCCCTGTTTCCACAATAGGGAGAATTTAAGAGTTAGGAGAGCCACTATTTTATGCCTATTTGTTTGAACTGGCTAGACTTCCAGCCATAAATCAACAGTTTGCATGTTAAACCAGCAATGAATACCCTTAAAGCTCCTATTTGTGTAGAAGCAGAGCTTGAAGGAATGCTTAAGGCTTCATCGTTTGTTCCTGTGCTGGGGTGCACAGCTTTTCAAAATGAGTTAGCTGGGAGAGGTTAGCACTCCAGAATTTAAAATCACTTATGCAATAACCCATTTCACATTACAGACATTCCAATATTTCTTTAAAGAAAAATAAAACCAAAAAGCCTTTAGAAGCAAACAGGAAAATGTTTAGCTTAGAGCAAATCTGGTATCAAGCAGACTGAAGAAAAATCAGCGGCGTTCCTGACCAGGCAAAAAATGTAAACAGAACAGTGCAATCTGGACCTGGGGGAACACATTCTTCCATCTTAAAATGAGAAGCTTGAGGGACAAATGCCAAGAAAAACGAAACAGAAGCCTGCACCTTTTAACACAAGCACGCTACGGCGGTGGGGCGTTTGTTCAACACACAGACAGAAAACTTCAGTCTTTGCCAGCACTTTGCTCGGTTGCTGACTTCTACTGAATAAACCAGAACTCGTGGAAAGCTGGGACATCACCAAGCCTCTGCCCAGCTTTCCCGTGGCTTCCTCACCACTACACAGCAAAGAACTTTATTGCTGAGTAGTTCAATTTCTATTCCTCCCTTTTTTTTTTTTCTTCCAGGCACAAGTTAATTGCCAGCTAAGACTATGAAATAAAAGAAATGAGATCCATTCCAACCCATCACTATATCTGAATCCTACCACATGAGCTGCCAATCGGTTTTCCAGTCCTCACACTCAATATCTGCTGTTAATTTGCCTGCTATTTCAAGAACTTAAAGACTGTCAGCAAAATCCGTGATGCATTACAAAACTTATAATTGAAAAAGGGGAAAAAAAAACCCCAACATCTGACGCTTTTCTGACAGGATAAACAGAAAGTCTGAGGACGCGGATCAGAACGAGGGAGATGTGCTAACTTAGAGCTGCTTGAATTAAAATATAATTGCAAACGGAGCAGAGAAAGAAACAGTTATAGAAGGAAGTTTGAACTTATGCAAAGCCTTTTGATGAAACGCACAATATTTACACGGTTCTAAAAAGAAAAGTGCAAAAGTTGTTATTTCTAAGGCAGATGAACAAGTGTCTCTCCCTTAAGGCTGCATTATCTATGCCAATTAAAACTGCGCTTCTGAAAAAGAAGTTCAGGCACTTCCTCTAGAGTTACTAAAAAAAGCAAATGAAAGCCTTGGCTCCGCAGAGGTGAGCGACAACCACTCGTTTGTTCTTGACCTCTGCATCACCCTGCAGATCAAATTCTTGGACATAGGAAAAACCCGCCAGTATTCATTAAAAGCAACTGGGAGGCCAGCTTTGTGCTTCGCTTCTCCAGAGCCGAGCAAGCTGCAACCTGACAAAGGTGCAGGATATTGCCTAACAATGGCACTGCTCCTGTCAGAAGGGAAGGGCTTTATCCCCGGCTTCATTCAAAACAAAGCCATTTTATGCACAGTGATGCAAATCACAGGTTTTGAGCCATCATTTAAATAATCAATTTTTCATCTTTTACGTTTGTGCTTTTCCATTACTACCATAAAGTCGACTCAATTAACCATTAAAATGCATTGATTTATACCAAACTAGCTTTTATGCAGAACATTTCTGCTCCTCAAAAAGATTCATCTCTGCAGTGATTTAAACAAATATTTATGCTGAAAGTCTTTGGTCTTCAGTTTCACTTTTCGTTCTGTTGCATATGGGTGGAATTTGCCCACGTATTTTAATAGCAAAAAAAACAACATAACTGCTTATGGGATTTTACACCCGTGACACTTTTTGTGAAACATTACGGAGAACAGGATTTAAAACAGATAAATAAACCTACCATCTAATTATTCACGCAATTACATACCACACAGCTCTAAGCACACACAAGTTGAACACGACATTTTCTCATTACAACTTCTTGTGTCTTTTAAACAAACCAAAAAACAGCTAGCTGAGGAGCAGGACAAAACAAGACAGAAAATATTTTCCCTGAACAATTGGTTCTGTCAAAATGTGGTTTAAGCAAACTCTGGCTCCTGTTAACTGCAGCTCTCCAGTGGTTTGACTGCTTTAAAGCCTTATCCAAATCCAGACATTGCTAGAATATTTGCATTCAAATGGCAGTAGCACACTATAAGTAAATGCAGACCTCAGCACGGATGAACAGTTACAAACATTATTTAAACTCCTGTAATTTAAAGTAATAACATTTGAATTTAAGTAAAATATGTGATCGCTTAAGTACCTGAAGATGCATAAAAGCACAGGG
The DNA here is from genome assembly GCF_987193195.1 of Phasianus colchicus. Lineage (NCBI taxonomy): Eukaryota > Metazoa > Chordata > Aves > Galliformes > Phasianidae > Phasianus > Phasianus colchicus. The sequence continues at coordinate 1,778,561 of NC_143440.1, read as the reverse complement.
CCTCTGCCCACCCTCCTAAAGATACAGCAGCATATGAGTAATGCTTACGTGACCTTGACATACGGAGCCTTAAAATTTCAACTTCAGTGATCCATTACTGTTTGTAATTTTATCTATTTAGTAACCAGCCTTAATCTCACATGTACGAAGGGTAAAATCTCTCTATTGGAGTCCTGAAGAGTTTTGACCACATGAAGTATAAACTATTAGGGCAAAGTCAGAAGGACTAGAAAGGAGAGAAACATTTGGTGGATAATCTGCAGACTCAACGGACAACCTTCAGCCACTTAACTCCTTTCGAGGCACATCCAAGAATCTCCTTCCCAAGGTGTGAAAACATCTGTTAGATTTTCCTCCTCTGAAAGCGAGCAGAGCCCAGAGCTGCCTCACATCCCACCTTGCTCTTTCCTCTGCTAGAGGCTGTTGCTCTGTTTCCAAGTCCCCTTCAGCTAATGCCATTTAATGCTCTCAGAACCATCAGACTAAATTCAAATTTTCTGCTCCTTAGAGGCTGTTGATATGCACCGCTGCACATTCCAATTGCAAATACACATGAATGCTCCTGTGTATTCTAAGTTATTTTCTACACACAAATTCTACTAAATTGTAAGTTAGGAGGCACTACTTGAATTCTCTCAGGTCTTTAGGAAGCTTTCAGATGCACCAGGAGCAATAAGACGTAATGAATATGGACTGATATTTCTTTTCTGTAGTTACACTGAGTTAGCAATTTACATTTTCTAAACAGATAGATGACTTATAGCCAGTTTTTCCAGTCTTCTGGCAATTACTTCTTAGAATCCTCTGACAGGCTGAAGCCTCCAGAATCACAGCTGTTATTCTTGGGTTGATCCCCCTTTTTAAATTAAAACCAGTAGCTTTATCAGCAAATGAGATTTTTCTCCCTCTGGAAATACAAAAATGCACATAAATTGAACATGCCAACTTATCTCATTTTAGGGTTGGAGCATCTTCTGGGTTAACGACCACTGTTCCACATCTGTGACAGAACTAATTGGGGTAAGGAGGCCATAAATACATACAACTCCACCACAAATTCTCTTCCTTTGGGGTAATCTAAAGATTTATAGGTGGTAGAGTGAGACGTCATTGGAGGAGAAGGAAAAAAAAAAAAAGTGCCAAAATGCTCGCTTGATTATTCTGTCTCAGTTTCCAGGCACAGATCAGATTTGAAACAGACTTTTCCAGTACTTGATGCGACTTTCCCTTCCTCTCTAGAACCAAGTAAAATGCAGGGAACGCTTAATTTTTACTCTTTCTAGGGCAAAAAGCAAACAAACACACAACAATACCACAAAGCCAACAAATCTATCTTCTAAACAGACTACATGTACTGACCTAAAAAGCTGCACTCTAAGTGATAGCCCCAAATCAATTGCCCATCACCAGTTGCTTCAGACCATGATTCAACAAGTTGGTTTTTCTTTTACAGCTGACTACAGATGAAACATCCTCTAAGAGAGAGCAAAGGCAGGTCTTGGTCAGAGCTCAACTTGTCTTTCTAGCAATCCAGCTTAATCTCCCAGTAATCTTTAATTGGAAAAGCTCAGTTATCAATCAATGAATTGATAGGGAGGAATAATTAAGATTTGTCTGCCATAAAAAGGTCAGAATATGTATGTCACTCGTTCATTATGGTTAAAATCAACTCTGACGACTTCACCCTTGATATTTCAGAACAAGTATTCTAAATTCACGTGTACACGTGCAAAATGGAACACTTCTAAATGCAGGTGGAAGTTGAAGGATAACAAATTGTCATTATGAATTTGGAAACCAGAGGGCAGAAAACATTGCCACGTTTTGCCAGTACACAAACATTAACACATATAAAAGGCATTTCACACAGCTCCCCATTTCAGAATTCCAAGTTCTCTCTTTCACAAAAATACCTTTTCCAAGACTTGGGTTCTACATTCTCATCCAGATCGCTTTCAGGAACTATTTAATACAGCAAATCTGTCTCAAATAAATTTGAAAAGATGCCCACACGCTGTAATCACTGGATGCCTGCAGAATGCAGGCCGCCCTCTGTCTCATACATACACGTGAAATAAGCTGAACACAATCTTAATCTTAGCTCGCAGCTCATGCAGCTGATCATCCTGCAGCAAGTCTCAAATCCACGGTACCCTCTGTAGGGCTTTTATGGACTCTGTCTTCTGTGTGCTTTATGTTGCTATAGTGAAAAGAAACACTATGAAATGTCTTTACAAGATGGTTCCTAAGCTGAATTAAGACCATCCTTCCCAATTAGATGATACTACAGGATTTAGAGGGTTAAGTTAAGCAATATCAGGATGATTTAAACTGGTTTAAATGAAGAATTTCAGATAGAGCTCCATCACTGTTTTTTAGCCAGCACCAGTGTAAAAATATTATCTACAAAGCACTGTCAGAAACATCACCATGTACATGAACTACCAAAGACTGAGAGTTAAGTGAACAGTAAGGAGAAATATGAAAAAGTACAAGAAAGAGGAAAATTTCTCATGTTCTCATATGTTTGCCCCACTCTTTGACTTAATACTTTCTATTTCCTCTTCCTCTACATTCACCTGTAAAACACGCTTGACACCAAAAATTTAAGTTAGAAGCTTAAAATAAACCCTCCTTACAGGTGTGCATAAATCAGCATCTAAACACTTCAACTGACAATTAAGAATGCCAGGTAGCATAATGATCACCACCACTGCAGATCAGTTTTCCAGTAGAAGCTCAAAGAACCGTGATTGTTGCTAGTGTAGGAATTTAAAACGAGTGCTACAAACCTTAGTGATTCTATGAAAACCATACTGACTAAGCTAAGATGATTTCAAAGGCTCCACAGAGAGATAACAGGCAATTCAACATGTGGAGAAAACAAGGCAAGGTCTCGTTAGAACAACAATGGACAGTCATTTTCTCTTGCATACAGTTGGTTCAGGAATTGAGTGAAATCAAAACTGCCTCAAGACCATATTATTATAACTTAACAAGCAAAAGAGAATAATGCCTGCAACTGATCCGAAATAGCACTCAAAGCATCTGCTGCCTTGTACTTTGTGCTGTGTGTGTATTAAATGCTACCATACCAATCTATTAGAGCAGCAGATACAAACATCTAAATAGCACGCAGTATAATGGAACTTCCTTCCCTAATACACATTAAGATGCTCTTCCAGTTAATCCACAAGCACAGAACAGATACTGAGTCCACAATTTTTTTTAAGTGTGTTCAGCAGGCAGAATAGAGAGATGACAACTTTTTCCCCTTCCTTCACGCAGACGGCCACATGCAGCATACTTATGCACAAAAAGAATGTGGCCATTGTTTCAGAGTGGCTAACAGCTAGGTTTGAAACTATTCTGCAGGGCAAAGCAACAAAGCAGCTTCGTGCATTTTCAGCAGGAATCATTCCTATTGTGGTTTAAGTAATCAAAAGCAAATAAAGTTTAAGTTCAGACTTACCATGGGGCACCGTATATCCGGAATCCTTTAACTGTTACTTCTGAATCTTGTAAGTAAATACTATTTGTCAGGAGTGACTGAACATTGTCAAAGTCCTCTGGTTTCAATTTGGACACAGAAGGAAAGCGGTAGTAATCTTGTTTAACAAGGTCTGCCATGAATTCCTTATCAAATGTCAGTTCATGATTCCCAGCGATCACTATTTTATATTCATATGGCAGGTTTCCTGAAATAACAAAAAGAGAGGACTTAATTAGCACATTCTTCTCCCACACCTCATTGCCAGCACAATAAGTAGACAGCTAGCAGTGACAGAATGAAATACCCAAAATCTGTGTGCATCTCCATTTTGAGCAGAAGTTATTAATACCGCCTCTCTTCCATTGAATTGAACTGTTTTGAAATGTAAAATAATGCCACAAAGAAACATCCTAATAAAAAGTGTGCACTTTCACAGATTCTGTCTCACTGAGACTTGCCAAAAATCACACGCAAGTTTGCATCAAAGCTAAAAGTAGTCTAACATGTCCCCTCTGCCTCCACTGTAAGTCTTGTTCTCTTGTCTTTTAATCCATCTTTTATTTTGGTGCATATTCCTAACAATCATTTAGAAAATGATTTTTTTTGTTCCACAAAGGTACAAGCAGGTGGATTCAATATATCATTATATATTCACTTTCCGTACTGCTCATGGGTCTTTTGTTATTTACACAAACCACAAAGCAACAACTGACCCACCATAACTGTTAGTGCTGTTAGCACCGATCTCATATATATGTATATATATACATACATATATACACACACACACACGTAGATGTTACCATCCACTAATCTGGAAGTAAAACACAGGTCCTCAAAACGTATGTGGAAATTCATGTGTACATCTGCCTGTTCTGGAACTTCCAACATCTGCCTCAAAGGAACAAGGACCTGGATGCTATGTATTTCTCTTGAATACTGTTCTCCTATTCATGAGCATTTGCTCTTTCACAGCTTTAACCTTTTAAACATTGTGTTTCAAGCAGCTTCTGAAAGTGTTTTTTCTTCTGTTAAAAAGAAGCTTTTAACAGTACCTGGAAGCACCTATATAGCAAGATTAACTTTCCCCTAAGAAAAGCTCACAGAACACTAGTCCAAACTCTGCTTTTCAATATTTACACAGAAACTATGCAAGGAACACAAGCACCATCTTCACAAAAATCAGCTAATTCTGGATAGAATAACTAAAAGTTGTAAATCCCTTGAAAAAGGAAAAACACAATTTCATAGATTTCAAGACTGAACAAAATACAGGCCATATGTAGTTGTAACTCTACACTTCTACACTGGACTAAAAGCTGGGGGAGAACACTCCTCTACCTTATCCCCTTCCCCATGTCTGCTACACACATCTCTGATTCATTTTTACTGAAACACTGGAAGTGGCAAGTACCTACAATTCCTGCTCTTTGACAATCCTGGGCACAAGGTAAAATCCCTGCTTTCTTTTCTCAGGAAACACAAGAGACACAACTGGCGTGCGATGCGAGACACCCACCATAGCTGCAGTCCCCCCAAAACATGCTAAATGTGATTACATTCTCAGAAAAGTAGAATGAATATGTTAGATTCAAGTTTCTGCCACATTATCAACATTTGCAAGCTTTAGTAGAGAAAACTTCTCATCTTACTAGATAAATGCCCAGATTTTACGCTTTCTCCAGTTTATTTTGGTAAGAGATCTGAAAATTGGTACATTTTCCTGATATTATGTTCAATTAAACCTGGGACACTGTGTTTGAAGCCAGTGCTTTCTATCGTGCCATGTTAAAAAGAGGGCTTACTTTGAAGACATAGGACATGAAAAGACAGACCAGCTGCGGGATCAGTGATTATTGAAAGGTGCAAATGTAATAATCTGCATGTTATATAAACATCTGAATTCAGCAGGGAATAATCTAACAGTAATTGCTGTAGTTAATGTCCAAAAAACTATTCACATTACTGAACATGGCCCCGCTTGGTCAGGTTGTGAGTGCCAGCAATGGAAGAGGAGCCTCAGGTTTTGTGCCAGGTAAAAGCAGGGAGTTCAAGACAGAGCTGTACTGATGAACCCTATGGATCAACAGCATGGCCTGAGAAATCCCAATTGTGACCAAAATGTGTCAGTGTCTGCTGTGAGCTCCAGCTCTGCTGTAGTTCATATACAGCAAAGAGCACAAACGCCTGAAGAGCAAGCAGTGCTGGCTTGAGATGTGTTTGCTACACATCCACATCCCATGCAGGGGCAAAACAAGATGTATTTCTTTCTATAACTATACATACGTTGTTATTTAGCACAGGATGGGGACAAAGTTTTAACCTGGCTCCCTTGCTCTGTTCCCTGTTTAAAACATTCTCCTTTTCTGGAGTGACAGCCACTGGTGCTGGCTCAAGGGAGAGAGATGAGAAACACAGCTCACAAAAACACAAATGTACCAAAAGCCAGGCCCAAGCAAAGGAGAGAAGCCAGAGAAAGTCTCATCCATTTCTCTTCTCTTCCCAGAGGAAAGACTATCCAGTACTAATCACAGTAATAAATTACCTGCAATTGGATTAGCTATTTGTTCATCGCATTTAGGTTTTCCCTTCCAGAAAGTCCTGCTGGCAGTGCACAACATTCATCCTCTCTGATACAATTTACGAAATATTTTGGCGTTTCTTCCTTTGACAGTTCTGCCCTTTGTCTATAATCTGCTGACCTTCTGTGCTTTATACAGGAGCATGAACAGCCACACACAAAATCTCCTACTCCGTGGTATTTCAGTTTCCATCTTGACTAGATTAATCTCTGCATTACTACTTCCACGCTGTTCGATAAGAGAGCCACTGCAGCACAGTGCACAGGCTGAAAGACATTCTCTGACTTTTCTTTACTGCATTTCTGCCTGCTGCACTTGGTCTTCACTATTTTCCCAACAATTATATTTTCCATCATGTATCACTAATATTATTCATTCCGTATTATACCGTGAATCTAGAAAAGGTAAGTATTATTTTTCAAGCTAGGAAAAGAGTTGATGTGTTTGACAGGATAAACTCTTCTCAAACCTCAACTCCCCAAGTAGTTTCTAAATTTAATTTAAAAATGCTTACCTGTTTCCCAGGAGAAATCAAAAAGCTACTAAAAATGATTAGAGCACTGTGTCTTCTAAGTAGTCACTTATACTGGAGTAGCTGAAATCTTAAGAAGGTTCATACTGGTACACACACGTGTGAGTATCTTCCAATATGCCTTTACGCCTTTGTTCTCATTCCAGTGCCACTAAGCCTCTGTGCCAGCACAAGGATTTGGCAGCTGCAGAGCACGGCTCGTCAGGAAACAAACTGATCAAGATGAAAACTGATGTAGTAAGTAAGGAATGAGGCTTTGCAGGCTTCTGAGGCAGAACAGGACTTCCTTCACTGGCAGCAAACACAAATACTACTTTAAAGTGGTAGATGGAAAATAGGCTGAATTTAAGTATAAGAATTAGGGGAGGAAGGTTGGTGGGTTTTTTGGTTTTGTTTTTTGTTTTTAACTTACCTAAGTAGCTGTTTTGTTGTTTTTGTTTGTTTGTTTTAAGTTCACCTTAAATATTTGATCCTAATCTGTTGAACAGCCATTTCTATTTTAACAACATGCTTCATACGAGTCCAGCTTACTCACACAACCAAAGTTCTGCTGAATGCCAGACACGAAAAGGACTATGACTGGCAATGAATGTTAACTCAGAATTTATATGAAAATACTTTTTTTTTTTTAACTAATGTTACCTACAGAACAGGTTTTGTAATGTGATACTAATTGTCTAAATAGTGGTAGAAGCCTGTATTTAGTACACAAATACTTCTGATGCGAAGCTCTGAATATCTATACACATGCATTAGCTATTCAAACCACACAACACTTCTATGAAAGGTTAAGTGCTTCCTTGTCCATTTCACAGACTCAAAGACCCTTTGGCCATATGCTAAGAACTGGGCTTAGAAACCTTGAAGTACAAATCTTTGTCCCTTCAAAAAGAAGGAAAATCTCTACAAGTGAGATGCCTGCACGAGTCAATTCCCTCCAATTCAGTGTACCATACATGCTTCAAAGTCATAACTGGCCATGAAAACTATAAGCAATCATATATACCTCCAGAGATAAATACAGAATGAGCTGATTCTGTGCTGTTCTTATGGACTTCCAGTGACTGCAGCAGCTCAGGGTGCCACTGGTTGTCCAGCCACAGCTGCACAAGTGCCTGAGGGCAGCCAGCAAACATCACTAAACAGAACAGCAGTGCTGCCCAGCAGCACCGTGACTCCCCACAGAGGTTTCTTTGGGGATGCCCACTGAATCTCCAGCAGTAACTACTTTCTTCTCAGCATTTTCATCACAACCACAACACATGCAAATTCCTTCCAGCATTTTAAAAGAGCATTTGAAAGGCTCCGATTAATCCTTCAGCAGCAACAAATGCAATTTGTACAAGTGCAGTTAGACAGACTTGAGCTTTCACGTGAAACACTGGACTTCTCTCACCATAAAGGCTAACAGTCCACTCACTGTAGGTAAAGGGATTCAGAACTGGGTAAGAAAAACAAACATCTTTTCTAGGGTAAGATGGATTGGGAAAATTTTCTGGCTGTTTTGATCAAACAACTCGCTAAGAAAGTCCTCAATGGAAAAGCTAACACAGACACCAACTGATACATGGATTGAAAGCTTAAGCCATGTATGTCAATGCATCTTCCCCCTGTATCTGTACAAGTTTAAGGACTGAAATAAATAAAAAGAGTGGAAAAATTATAAAACATGCACAAAAATAGAACAAGCTTCTAAAGAAGGAGAAAGAGCTACAGTACAAGAGCTCACAAAATCTTCACGATGAAAATATTCCACCAGCTTTTAAAATTGCATCAGTTCAGATGCCTTTTGTTGTTGTTTTTTTTTTTTCCACTCTAAAAGAACATTTGGAGAAGGAAAACTAAGGCAAAACACACACAGGCAATGCAGCAAGGCAAGTCGATGAATGAAAGTTTAAATGTTTTGCCTTTTTGCAAGGAAAACAGACCACAGCACAGGGAGAAGCAAAGGCTGAGACCCTTGAGTTCCTGTGATAAATCTAAAGCTTGCACATTAAAGCTCCCCTTTGTTGAAAATGCTGTTAGACACAACAAAACAGAAATGTTACGTAAGTGCAAGCTCTGCCTCTGACCTTTCACTCTGTAACCGTCAGGCTTCATTAATTTTCACAAGGCCTGACAGCTCTAGCGTTAATACTCACACTTGCTGATCGAGCCACACAGCAGGTTCAGACTGCTACCTTCTCCTCTGAAACTCATGCATTAGGATTTCTTCCATGCTGGCAATGGAAAACCAAGTCTAAGAAACATTAAACACAAAAAACTACGTTACAATAATGCCAAGGTTGAGTCATAAACCCATGAAAGCAAGGAAGTATGGAGTGAACGTTGCCTCAGCACCTACAGCTCAGCTGTGCAAAGCCAAGATACTGCAGCCTATAACATCTTCTCTGAGCAACCGCAGGTACAGGTGCTGCCCAGCCTAGCTGCCTGACACTGCAGAATCAACAAACCTAACACCAAGTGCTTCCATTCGTCCTCTCTCCCATCTAGGCAAATGGAGTGAACTTGTCACAGCGCTGGGCCACACCATCACCAAGTGCAGCACAAACCCCGAACCAGGGCCATATATACGCTGCCAAACCTAGTTAGCTGTGGTCTGATTGAAGCAAACTCTGACATGAGGAACAGTTCCTTGCTTTTATGTATTTATGTCTCAACCGTAACATTATTCTAATGTAACTGTTTGTGATTAATATCATTCTCTTCTCTTTAACAGACAAAAAGTACCATCACATAAACGGCAACCTTCTGTTTCACTTGAATGTGCACAGCTTCTATAGCACGATTATGGCATTAGAGTTGTTTTTCTTGTTTTTTCTTAATCTCAAAGTAACTTTGAATTCCACTGGAGTATTGTTACTGAAACTTCTTTTCTTGAAACAGAAGACTTCACTATTAGTTTTAGCCATTGATACATGGCAATTATTTGTTTTGAAACAGAAGCTGGAGGCTTTGTTTAGTCTAAGCTCAAAGAAAGAAATCCTCGGGATTTTGCAGCTCACAGCACTGCCAACTGTAGGTGTCAAAAGTCCTCAGAATTGACTTAAAAAATATGAAATTTGGAACATAAGTAGCACAGATTTCTCTGCTTGTGAGCCCCCAGTAAGGCTTTCTTTCCAGGCTTGTAATTATACAACCTAAAAGATGAAGCTTTTAAAAATACAAATAAATAAAATCGCGTAACTTAAAATCAAAGAAGCTGCAGCTCTGAAGCTTCCCTCTAAATTTAGCAAATTCTGAAAACAGCATCCCTCACTGCAAACCACGTGCCTAATTTTGCCTTTTCATTTTTACAAATGATCCTCGCAGAAATGGTAGTTCTTCCTACTGTTCTGTTTCCCATAAACAAAGCAATACACAAAGGACCAGCATGACTGCTTTTGGGCTGCGTGCACACTTTTAGAGAGATCCTTTAAGTGAAACAGGGGTCACGTGGGACAACGCATAGGGTTTTCCTTTCAGCAGAATTACCTCATATTTACATTTACATGAAATCTGCATCTAACTGCCCGTAGTTTCGGGTCTATAAAGCATGCAGCTGCACAGAAACGTTCTATTTTGTCCAACAGGTCTTGACAGTTCCTCCTGTGACCACGAGCATCAATACACTAAGAAATGCTGCACCAGGGCTCACTGAACTACTTGTCCTTTCACTGTGAGCTCTGTTTGGTTTCAGATGGCTCTCCTCTTGAGCTCTGAGCATCAAAGCTGAGAACAGAACCTGAACAGAAGGCAAACACTGCCTTCTCAGCACCAGCGGGGCTACGGAGAAATGTTCTTATTGAACACGATCAAGGCAAAATTGAAAAGGAACACTTTTGATTGCTATTGTATTAGGCTAAAATATAGAAACGAAACCTAATACTATCTAAATCTAATAAGAAAAAGCCATCTCTATTTCAGAAATTTCAAAGCATTCTCCATAAACGCATCACAGATCAATTTACATGGTACTTTTGCCAATAAGCAAAACGAAATCACAAGTTCCAATTGGCTTAACTCATATTGGAAAGTGCGAAAGCAAATACCGGAAAATGCAATTACTGCAAACAAACTCCATTTTCTTCATTCAGGAGGGAATTCCAGGGAACATTTTATTGCCATCAAATAATATTTCTAAAGGCATCAATACCCAATTCTATTTTCTTTTCAGAGTCCCCCCACACTATACAACCTAATCCTCTATAAGGAAACTCTCCAGATTTTGAAATAATACATTGGTAGTTGATATTACGAACCTTGAGCGCACACATGTTGTATCAATTTAGATGATTTTTCTCTCTGAATCTTAAGAATATCAAAACCAGCAGTCTCTGACACAAACAGTTCTAGACCTACTTCTCCCAATATACCCTTTGTTTCTGTAATTTACAATTCCAATTAAGTCTTTTTTTTTAATATATAAAATAAATGAATAAAAGTCATCCGTAAGGAGGTCAGCTTGAGAACAATTATGCAGCAAGTAATTAAGCTAATCGTAATTATCACAGACAGCGGCTTGGTATTTTCATGTACTAATATTTTCACACCATCGAAGGCCAGAGAGTGCTAAAGGCTCTACACAAAATAAGATCATTGCTTAAGAAAGATAAAGCTCAGGACATCAATTGCTGAAAGAAAACTTGCCACAAATCAATGAGAACTACGAACACAGGACCCAGAACTAAATTCTGCTCCAAACTCTTCTGCCTTCAGCAGGGAGCTTTGTGTGAATAGCAAGGTGGAGAAATAGACGTAGCATTGCCTACCTAACAACCTTAAAATAAATAGATAAATAAATGAGGAATTGTAAGAAACGTTCTCCTGTTTCTCACCTCTGTGAATGTGTTCCTGTTATTTGTATTCTCATCCTTAAAGAAAAGGCACAGTCTATGAGGCTTACAAAGCATGGGCAGGCACTTCCCTCTGCCTCGCAGCCTGGGGAGCCTCGCCACTAGTCCTGAGAATTCCTCCTAATGCCTCTCTTTCAAATACGTAAGTGAAACGTTTGATAAAGTATTTTAATTTTCTTTCTGGAATAAGGAACCTGTTACACACCTTCTCTGCTTTTGTTGTGGAATTGAAATCTTTCCTCACAAAACAATGTTTTTTGAGTACAGTGCTGATAAACTGCAACAAATCCTGGGGCTCGGATCTGACCACCAAACATTAATGTAATGTGGGCAGATTCCTATAAAGGCAAGGCAAAACTAATAAGCAGGGATTATCGCAAGTAAAATAAACTGAAAGGGAAAAGAGAAATAAGATAACATCCTTTAAAATATCCTAAAGGCTTTAAAAGCATGGACTGCTGTTTAAAAGCAGGACATCAGCTTCACAGCAATTCTGAAAACATAACATTCTCCAATGTGCTAAAGCAATGAGCTGCTTTGGAAGTTCTATCCTGTGCTCATTTGTTGTGATTTCACTTGTAAACACATAGCATAGGAAGCAAGTCTGATTTTCAGGGATATTTTTTAACCAGGTTTTTGAATGGCGATGCTGACGTTGGCTGGGAATTGTTCTTCCTCTTAAGTCAGAAGAAGAGAAAATCTAAAACCTGAACTAAACTCCATGTCTAGAAGGAGACCAATACACATCTGACAGCAGTATGCACTGTATTTCAGAATTACCTTCACAGTCCCTGATGTTTTAACAGAGGATAAAAAAAATAAAGACAAAGTACTGGGAGAATGCAAACAGAACTTACAGACAACTAAAAATACACAGGCAGGTCCCTGTGAACCTCCAGTACCGTTTTCTGAATTCCATGTCTGAATTTATTTTTCTAAATAAACCTAAACATTCCATTACAGTCTTTCAAGATGAACTTGGATACCAGGAATCTCCTGAGTCCTTTAAGGAAATTCCATTTAATAATCCAGCCCACAAAGAGACTTCTTAGCTACTAAAGGACACAACCAAGTCACTCCAGCTGTATCATCTTATTACAAGAAACTGAATTTCTTACATGCAGGCTTTTTTCCTTAGCCATCTACAGTTGCCTGAGCAGAATGGCACATAGTCTCAGATATTTTCCTTATCATATACTAACCCCAAAAACTAAAGGACAAAGAAGGAAACTACAAGTCTGAAAGCAATAACCGTGGAAATTAGAGCCAGCGAGTTCTGATTCCAAATCTCACCTCTGCGACTATTTTTGCCACCTCCTCTCTTCCTCAGGCTTTGCAGAATTTCCATCACCAAACTATTTATGTTACAGCATCCCAAGACCACGTGGAACAAAGTCTAGACAAAAGTTTTCTAGACATCCAACGTGCTGCTTGTCAGCTTTCAGCAGACAAACCAGTGGCTGAAGTACCTCCTAGTCACCCTCAAGAAGCAAAGTAAACATAACAGAAGAATGGAAAATACTGTATAAAATATAACTCCATTCTGCAACATAAGTTCACGTGCTTTCTTTGTAACAGAACTGAGGTAAAACCTGCCTCTTCTATTCTTGCTGCTACAAATCTGTTGACCCTCTGCTGCAGCCATCGCTGCTCCTTATTAAAACGAGGGTAACAGTGTCCAACCTACTTTAAAGCAAGCTAAAGGGGTGTGTGTGATACTTCTGTCTGTGCACTTGAATGTACAGTAATGGTTTTGTGAGGTGCTGCAAAACCTCTGTGATGCAGCATCAGTAGTTTCCTTTCGTATAAAGAAACACACCAAAAATTCTGGTGTGAACAAACGTTCCTCCGCATTAAATGCTATCACTGGAATGTGCAGCATTTCTAATTTTTCATCCAGTTTGCTTTCTTTAGAGTCTCTCTTGACTTAACCATTTTAGACCCCATTTCTAGACTAGAAGAAAAAAATGCCTTAAGAAGGCATGATACGCAGACCTTAACTTTTGCCGAATAAAGAGGAGACCACAGTCACAGCTGGCCATTGAGACAAAGCACGAACAGAACAGCTATTTCAGTCACTTACACAAAGGTAACAATTTATGTCTTATTTATACTCCTTTCTGCTAAGGTTTTGCCCTTTCACCTCAAAGGCAACCATCATTGTTTTTACAGCTGGCTTGACGGAAACATTTGTTTATGAATGGCTATATTGCTTCCACTATAACTGTACGCACATCCTCTCTAGGAACTCAGTCTGTTGCCAGCCCACATTTTAGCATACATAACCAGAGCCGTCTGTCACCAAAGCCACAGCTTTTCCTGCCCTCTGCCCCAGTACTGACTAGCAGGGCTGCCCAGGTGAGGGGCCCAGCACAGCACCCCTGAGCCATCCTCACTTGCTCAGCCCCCCCCCTGCTCTCCATGTCCAGCCGATGATTGTGGAGCTATGATTTACAACCAGGTGACTGCATGTGGGGAATGCCTGTCCCCATGGTAAGCCCTACAGAGCCCAGTGCTCTCCCAGAAATTCCTTCACCAGGGGTCGGAAAGGGCTGCTACTCTGGAACCTTTCCTCAGGAAAACAAGTACGGCCAATGCTGTTTTATTCCTAGCAACCAGCTCTGGATGTGAGAGAGCAGAAGGGATGAACTCCTCCTGACAACACTAAGGAGAAATCTCCTGCAGGAGGCAGCAGAAAATTTCAAGGCTGTCTCATAGCTTTGCTGCTCGTTCACAGTGGGGACTGCAAACAGCAAATGCTGCTGAGGCAGTGCAGAGATTTAAGGGGAACACATGAGGAAGGGCAGTTCAGAAAAAGTAAGGAAGTGTGGGTTATTTTTTTAGCATGTATAGCTCTGTTTTAATCTAAAACTCTCCACGTTTTTGTTGGTAGCTACCCAGAACAATAAAAAGCAGCATTCAGGAGAAAAGGAGCTATTGTACCCTGATGCCTGGCCTGCAATATCACAGATTCTTGTTCATTAGAGAAGACAGACACAACCCTGGGGCCCTAATGGTTCACTCATCAAAAGTCACAGGAAATTCACAAGTACAAATTGTTTCTGAGCTCTCATTTGTTAATTGTGTTAACTTGGAAAGAAATTCAAGCTCTGGAAAAGCAGGTGAATCTTCACTGCTTTCTATCCCCATGCACTCATTTGTCTCCCTTCTTCGGAGCTGCCGTCCCTCCCCCAGTTTGATGTTATTTTGCTCTCTTCTGTGCTGGTCTTGCATCTCCTTGCCTCTCTCCTTGCAGTGCCATCCCCTGTTGTGCTGCTTTGTTCCCTCTCTACTAAATGCGCTGTCAATAGCAAGCGAGGCTCCCAGAGCCATCACCTCACAGCTGGCATGCTGGAGAACAGAGACCAGCCTGGCTCAGGGAAGCAAGGCACTGCTGCAGCCTCCTGCTCTTCTCTATGTGAGCTGGGGCCTAGAGAAGCTTCGTGCCCAAGGCAGCATGTGGGCAGCCCATCTCTAAGCCGGCCATGTGTGGCCCAGCACTGCCATCAGCCCTGACATGGGATGCTGACGAGTCCTCACAGAAAAATGGCTGCTCCCAGCTGCATCAAGGGAGCTGACAGAAGCAGCCCAAGGGTCTTACAGCCACCCCACAGAGACAGCCTCTCAGGACAACTGCCTATTTTTCCCCTCCCATGCTCAGGGTGACTAACCGGACAAAGAAAACACAAATTCCTTCCCCAATAAAAGTTCAGAAATGGGAGTTCTCCTCCCCTTTCTCTCCCTACAGTCATGTCAGATTGCCCACAGACACAGCGGCCATCCTCTGAAATCAGTATGATTTCTCAGTATCGCCAACAGAGATGTCAAGCTCTTCTAAGAGACATGCTGCAGAGGGGAGGAGGTAGCATTGCACAGCTTTTTCCTTCAGAGCCCTTTTGTGCCACGACTGGAGCATTCCCCATACATAAAATCCATGCAGAATTTGTCAGAGCTCGAATCCTCAGCTTCAGCCTGCTGGAACAAGGATTAATTAACAAGCTACAGAGGCTCGTTATAGCTAGTAAGAAGCAACGATCTATTTTTTCTTTAATAAAAAAAGTCAGTAATTCTTGGAACATTTATTAACCCCCCCAGTATAGGCAATTACTGTAAGATAAAGGTCTACCAGTCTTGCATTAAAGTAAATTGCTGCATGTTGCTTTTCTACTGCATAGTAATGCCCACAGTACTGTGAATAAATGCTATCATTTTGGTTTTAAGCTTGAGTCAACCTCTCCATCTTATGTTTGTAGCAGACCTTCACTTTCAGTGACTGGCCACAAAAGAAAACAAAGACAAAAATCTACAAACCAAAAAATGCAATATGGCATTTCACTGAGATACTGGTTTTACAGCTCTGCTCAAGGTAATCTCACACACTCCTCAACGTGCAAAACTGGAAGGAGGAAGCACAAAACCCAGAAACCATTCCTGCTGTCTGCTATGTTCCACAGTCACATACAACTTTAAAAAACAGAGTGGTGATTTAAAAACAAACAAACAAACCCACCCACAGGCTCTGCAATACACGGGACACTGCCAACCAGCTTTAAATTGAATTACACAGCCTGCTAATCTTTATGATGAAATAAAATTTCTTTGAACACCACACATTATACTAAAATCTGCAGTGCTTTCTGCCCCTAGTCCCAGTCTCTCTCTGCTCAAAGCAACTCCTCCATCCCTGGTACCATTGTTCTTTCTAAGCAGGAATGTGATGCTCTGCAAAAAGGAAGATTTCTTATTTTAATTAGATATCGTTAATATGGTGCGCGTGATGTGAAAACTTAAGGGACGGGAGTTTCTGCACTTGGTAAATTCTGATGCAAGATTTAATTTCTAAGCAACAAACCAGTGGTATACAAAGAATACATCCTTGGACTGCTTTCTATTGGAATCATTCCAAGAGCTGATATACAGCTTAAAAAATCTGATGACGACACCCATTAAACTTTCTATTTGGAAAGTGCTACTTGTTTGATACCCCATCAGTGCTACAACCATACATCCATCTTCTCCTTTACTGTGGATTTGGGAGAAAAAGGGAAGTGAAAGAAAGAATTATTTTGGTTACTTTAAAGATTTGTTTTCACAATGGTTTGCTATTTAAAACCTAGTCGTTCCCTGTGCTTTTAATACAGTCCAGGGAAACAAATCCAAGAAATGATCAATTATCATTATTAACAGTCCTGTCCAAGAACTGTGCAATACTTGGTGCTGTGGCTCCCTTCTTTCATTGAAAATTACCAAAAGAATATGCTAGATTTGGACACACAACAAAGTAACCAACCTAGAGTATTGTTCTTCTTGAAAGCATACCTAACATGAGCTGTTTTCTAGTGGCCATTCAATCACACTTCAGGGTTTGGTTTGGCTGCTTGGGGTTGGCAGTACACAGCTTGTATTGCGAATTTTGCACCATCTCCAGTAATTAGGTGACTACAGTATAAGAAAAAAAGCTGAGAGTTTCTCTCCATGCCATAAACAGACTATAAAAATAGTCTCTTGTGAAATTTCTTTATGAAAAGTTGCCAAGAATAAGGAACAAATCAAGAGAGTAGTGTCAATCAGTGGAAATCCTGTATGGAAATCGGTATGTAGATAGTGATTTCTTCTATCTTATCTTTTAAGTTATACCTGAAGGGTTCTGTTTTCCACAAAGTATATAGTAGATATCTGACACAGAGCAGAGAATGAATATAAGGAAACAACAGAAATAACAGTTGCATAAAAGTAGAAAGAAAAATACAGGTTGGGTTTTTGGATTTTTTATCCTTTTCAGTGTAGATGACTACATGAGGAAAACACTATTCAACCAGTTAAAACAATGCACATGGCTGTATTTTTCTGCAGATTTATTAGTAAGATGCAACCTTGAAATTATTTTTGTTTTCCTCTAAGAAAAATGAATTAGCATTAGTATGCCCAAAAAAGGTTTATGCAAACAAAAGCTGAGCAACAATCATTAATTTGTTCAAGACATATAAGAATTTAAAAGTACCAATAAGAGTTTAACAGTGACATTAAACACAAGAAGCAACAGTGCAATAAAATCTAAATAAAGTTGGGATGACGTGCACATCCCAGGAAGCTAAATAAATAAAGGAAAACTAGAACTTGATTAAGACTCCAGATTCCATCATATAAACATTTAAAAAAAACACATCAACATTCCATGCTCATAATCACAGAATGGCTTAAGTTGGAGAGGACCTTAAAGATCATCTGGTTCCAAAACTCTTGCCATGTGTAGGGTTGCAATCCACTGATCAGGGTGCCCAGGGCCTCATTCAACCCGGCCTCAAACGCCTCCAGAGGTGGGACATCCATGGCTTTCTGAGCAACCCGTTCCAGCAACTCACCACCCCTGAGTAAAAAAATTTCCCTAATATCCAACCTTAATCTCCCCCTCTTTTAGTTTAAAGCCATTCCCCCTTGTCCTGTCACTATCAGACCATGTGAAAAAGTTGGTCCCCTTCCTGCTAGTAACCTCCTTTCAAGTACTAGAAGGCTGCCATCTGGTCTCCCTGGAGCCTTCTCTTCTCCAAGCTGAACAAGCCCAAATTCCTCAACCTGTCTTCATAGGAGAGGTGCTCCAGCCCTTCAATCACCTTTGTGGCCCTCCTCTGGACCCACTCCAACAGCTGCACATCCTTCCTGTGCTGGGGGCCCCAGGCCTGGACGCTGCACTGCAGATGGAGGGGGACAATCACCTCCCTCTCCCTGCTGGCCACCCCTGTGTTGATGAAGGTCAGTCCTGGCCTTCTGGGTGGCAAGAGCACACTACTGGCTCATGTCCAGCTTTTTGTCCAGCAGGACCCCCCAAGTTCTTCTCCTCGGGGCTGTTCTCAATGAGTTATTCTCCCAGTCTATTAATATAATTCTGGATTGCTAAAAAAAAAGAAACAATTCTGCATGTATTACCAAGAAGAATCAGTAAGAACCTCTGAAGTATACAGCCAATGTGGTCTGGCCCTACAAATCACACAGAGCTCGTAAAAGTTGCAGACGGAAAGCAAAACGCCAGCACTGACCTGTTATTAAAATACACATTTCCCATTCCAGTGCCTCAACTCCAGCACAGCTCCCCACCAAAGCCACCCGCAGAAGACACAGCAGTCTTCAAAACTACACTAGGAGGCTTTGCAGGGAGTTGCTTCCCTTTCTCCCAGAACAGCTGTGCAAAACCCGTGCTTACAGGATTAAAGCCACTTCAGCATTTTCTTTCACTCACAATGAATGCAATATTTTTTTTTCTAACAGTTAAGAGTTTTGTTCATCAAAGTGGTATTTTATGTTTAGTCACTTAATTATTCATTCTGGCTAAAATAAGTAGAGCAATATAGGGTTCAAAATATGTTCCAGATGGTAAAAACACAAATCAGAAATAAATCATTTTATAAAAATAGGAATACATTTGTTTTTATTGCCATAATGCTACCCTAAATTATGCATAAGCTTCCTTTTGGATCTAAATTAGTGCAGAATACTTTGAGCTAATATCCCTCTGAATTTTGAGAAATTTAGAGCTTACTGTCTCAATAAAAAACTTTCATGTCAGATGCTGAGATAACTCACGTCTGAAGCACACTGCTCAGGAGCAAAAGTTCTGAAGGACAAGTAGTTGGTCTTACCAAAATTGCTTTCAGTGTACAGAAGCAAAAGGAATACAATCACACAAAGCACTAAATGAAATACTTCTTGATAAGAGATCAAGCTTGGATAGCATGAGGGAACAATTGAGCCAGCCTAAGAAGGAACACATAAGGACTGTAATCGTGAATTTTTAAATGGTGGTAAGAGCTTGAATGCAGTAACCATTTTGTTACAGCTCTTTGTTTGTTTGTTTCCAGATCAGGCCGTATTTTTTTCTTAAGACTATTTTGGCAGTTTTGGATATAATTTCCAGTTTCTAAAGTGCTAAATACACAAATCCAAGAGTAGACTAGAATTAACTGACTGTCCTTACCTCCACACCACATTTTCAGCGCACTCCTTTTGTCATTTGCTCTATGGTACAGGCAGCAGTTGCAATCTAAAGCAGCTATTTTCTATTTTCAAGAACTAAACGCTCGTAAATGAGCAGGAGCCACTTAACATCAGTCCAACTAACACAAAAATAAACCTTAAAAGAACCAACAACACATTTCTGAGGACCATACCCATATATGTATAAAGTAGCAAGAAAAACACCGCATTAATATAGTACAATCAATATTTTCTTTTCACTTTAAGTAACGTGACGGAGGAACTAAACAGCAAGGAAAAGCTCAATTTTTATTTTAGATGTATCAACACCACTTATACCAAAGGCAACAATATATTGCTGTTAAAAAAAAATAAAATTGTTACAGTCCAGACCCGTGCTTATTTGTTCACAATACCATTCACAGAGTTCCTCAACTCCTGGAGTAATAATCTCCTAGAATAATCAGAAAAATACTGAAACATGCATTCGAAACAAAAAACATGGAAGAAAAAAAACTCATAAAATAATCAAGCTGCCAAACCCCAAAATAACGCAGGAAAAAAAACCAACAACCCTACTAAATCCATTAAATCTACTAAAATCTACTTTTCAATACATTCAGTAAGAAATATACTGGGCACAGAATAATGTCTTCATTCTCCCTCAGCACTAACTCTACTGGCAGTAATTTCACCTACTTGGATATATCCATATCCAGGCTGGACAGGCTCTGAGCAACCTGACCTAGCTGTGGCTGTCCCTGTTCTCTGCAGGGGAGCTGGACTGCATGGCCTTTCAAGGTCCACTCCAATTCCAAGGATTCTGTGATATCCACCACTACAAAACTTTGCCAGGTTTGTCCAGTAATACATCTTATATTAAAAAACTTAAATTAAAAACAATGACTGAAAAAGATCAACACAAGCTATATGAAAGAACCATCCAAACAAACAAACAAAAAACGTTTTTGAGAAAATGACTGGAATAGTTGTGAGTTATTTACACAAGTAAGGCTGTGCACAATCAGGCCCATACTAATTGAGCACCACGTACATATTATCATTCATTAAAGATATATATCTGCCTGAATTTATCTTCACTTTCTCTTCATTTCAATTTGAATTACTCAAGCACTTTCCATCACACAGAAAAGGAAGTATTATATTACAAAGACAGCTATAATTAAGACACTCCTGCATCTCATTTCCCATATATGACTGAATGAGAATGGCTGGGGAAAATAGGAACAGTGGTAATAGCAGTATGTTGAGTACATTCAGTGAGACTTATACTGGGCACAGAGAATAACGTCTTCATTCTTCCTTGGCAAAAAATGTTGTGTTTACTGCAAGGTCAGTTAAGTTACTATAAGAGATTTTTAATGAAAACAATTATAAATTTAAAATAACTGTGTTTAAAGCATTTAATAGTCACTGAGGTCAAGTGATTACAGCAGTTACAAGACCCGAGGGACGTGTTCACACCAAAACAAAGTGAATAAATTAACTCAGCCATTGTATGCAATCACTAAGTGACCACAGAGGTTATTCAGCATATGAGCCTAGATGACTTCCATGGAAAACCAACAATGAAAATTTATCAGCCGAAGGGGAAAAAACCTAAGAATCTGTAGAAGTTGCATGATGGGTTGAAAGCTAGAAAGATTAGAAAATAAGATGTAGAAAGCATGCTCTGTGATCCAAATGCAGAGACAAGGAATAAAAGCATCCACCCATTTCAGTAACACTCAAGGTTCTGAACATCTTGTTTAGGTGAAATCCTTGAAGACTTGCAAAGGTGTGTTGGACCAACAAACTGTAAAGTCACAAGGAATTGCCCTCAGTCCTGTGCAACTCTGACACATGTAACACACAGGGAAGAAAAAGTGATACAGGAATTCATTATAATCATCTTCTAATTTTCCCTTGGCTTATCAACTCAGAAAATTACGTGACTGGCATTGCATCTTAGAGTTATTCCATTACGTAACCCTAGCGGAGATGAGTGTTGTTTTACCACAAAGTAAGCTGACTAAGCTGTAGAAGGAAGTCAAGCTCTTGTTTTGTTCCCTCAAGGTAGAAGAGATACAGATGCCTTGACTCCATCACTGCTTTTCAACAGGATTGCCAGTGAAGACACCATGCACAGGGCAAAAACACATCCATGAATTCATTCTGTTTTGATTCCAAATGAGGAGAGGGTAGCACTGGAGCCAATATTCACCACTGTGTTGTGATTCCATGGAGGAATCAATTTGCAGCTTCACTTCATGCTAGAAACCTAATAACCAGTATTGTTGTATATATGGAGGTGTAGGTAGACTCAGCATTTGTTAAAAAAACTAAACACCAAAAGAGGTTTTCTCTGTACCTGAAACATAAAAGGCTGAGGACAAAGCCAGCAGGTCCTCTCGCAGCCATAGCTTCCAGCCAGCTTCAGTGACACCAAGTGCCAAAGAATGTAAGAACTGCTTTCTCAGATAAATACCATGCTGACATCTACAAGAACTATATATGTTAAGAAAGCCCCATGATATATTATTGAGGCTGGAACAAAATCTATTCAAAGAGTTAAGATTTGTCTGTTGCAAATGTTAAACAAAGGATGTATGTGATAAAATAATGTCATTGTGAAATGCCTGTTGTACACAAGGGAAATGCCAAGTGGTTGCTTATGCTGTAAGAGTCCCTGCAGAAATCTAGGAACACAATATCAACTTACTTGCTTTGGCTTTCAGCAGTAAGTATTGAGTCAGAATTTTCCAACAAGAAAACATTGGACATAGGCTCTGGTTGTAACAAAATAATACTTGTGTAACGAGCTGATAGCCAAAGAACTTTGACAGGGATAGACTTCAGAGATCAATGCACTCCAGAAAGCAATTCCTTTCCTGGAGCGGCCTGATACAAAAGGCATTTGTGACAACTGAACCTCACTGAAGAGCAGTGCTGCTTATCTTTTCCACAAGGACTGGAACTGAGTGGGTCCACACCTCCTGACCTCAGGGGAGCCCTGCAGCCCACCCCAGCCTTTACATTGCTTTCTCATCCCATTCCTTCTTCACAATACTTGAACATTTACAGGTCATCACAAACCTGTACATAAGTATATAAGCAACAAAGCATATAAATTGAGGAGGATGATTCCTATTATGTGTTTTCCCTCAACTTATGTACATATACAACTACTTCTCCTACCACCTCTGAATTCCTAGCCTAGTGAGTACATTCCTAGGAAAAAAACCCACAGTTTTTGAGGCCATTAAATCTAGAGCTGTTTTCCAGAAATATGAACAATAAAACCAAATTTCAATAATACAGCAGTACCCAAAAGCCCCAATCCTGCATGCACAACCACATAAAAGGTAGAAAAGCATTCTTTACAATTGCGCCAGAGAAACCTAAGATCAGAGGGAAGATGGTTTGAAAGAACAGTATGGACAAAGTGCAAAGGAAGGTGAAAAAACTGAGACTGTGAAAGCTCTTTTATTTAAAAAATTACTTTTGTAAATCTTAATATTCTTTACTTATCCCTTGAATGGTCAGCCAGTGCTCTCCAATGGAATAAAATGATGCTATTAAAAATGTGCAGAGATGAGTTAAAGCATGGTGATGAAGCCATGCTTTCAAAGGTTTTTATGCACTGCTCTAAATTCGTCTAACATTTCTGGAATATCAGCTGGCTTGAGTCACTTTCCCCTCTGAGTATTTCTAGTGTAACTGGTAACACAGCAGTGCCCAGCAAGCCTATCAGCTGCATTTGCAATAGAAGCACCATGGACAAGTTCTCCTTCTACCTTTCGGACTTCTGCTGTTGCAATCTAATTGACTTCATCTGTAGCTACATGATAGCAAGACACTGTCAGAATACAGCAGAATACAAAACACCTTCTGCTTAGGAGGCATTGAGCATCTGTGTTCAAAGCAGTACTCTAGCTCAAAGGACTAATCATGTTACTACCCCAATAAAATTTTCCTCCTTCAAATTTTGACATCCCGTATCATCAGAAAAAGGACTTTCACTATTTCTGTTTATGTTGTAGCTTTTAAGTCTGTTTGAAATTATCAGCCAGAAAGTCAGAGCAAGCAATAGTTTTGGATGTGGACATAAAAGCCCATAGTGGACATTGAATGCACTCAGATTAGGTGCCACCACTCCCTCAGGGCACACAGAATGTTACACAGTCCTTGCTTGGGAGTGACAGAATCTTTCCCCCAAGATAACACAGAAATGAAGTGAAGTCCTTATATTTGTCTTAATTAACAGAATCATACTGAGGCTAGAAACAGCGCATCACATGAGGACGAGTGAAGCAAAGGTGGGGGGGGGGATTTTCATGTGCTCTAATTCAATTAGGAAGCAGTGACTGACACTTGGACAGGAGAGGTTAATTGGGGTCACCAAAACGCAGTAATTCCTTACCTAACCAGTCATTAAACTTCTTAACCTCTGAGGGCAGTCCCAGCTCGGTGAAATCGCCCGTGTGGAGAAGGATGTCCCCATAAGGCATCTGGATGCCATCTGTTCTGGAGTGTGTGTCTGAGATGCAGACAAATCGCGTGTGGCCCGCTGGTTTTGGAGTATCATATGGGATAGGGTCGACCCTAAAGCAGACACAAAGATCTCGTAACAGTTACAAGGTTAAAAGCCTCACATCCATAATATCAAATATCAACACAAATCCAAGTACACATCAGTATGCATGCACACCCATTTACACACAGCACGCTGAAAGAAATGACTGGAAAAAATCAAAATGCCAAAACTCAAGGAGGGACCACGTTCTCAAATACTTACCTGGTAAGGAAGGAAAATTAAAAAATATGAAGAATATGACTAGTTTCTGCTCCTGATACCAAAATTAAACACTGGGGGGGAAAAAAAGGTTTGGAGGACTTAGAATTTATATTGATTTTTTTTTCAAAATCTGCTTTATAAATAAACAGGTGCACAGGTTTTAAATAAAAAGTCCTGCAGGTGGGCCAGCAAAAGGCTCTCACTTGACCTGAGCTTAGTATATGATTTTGTTCAAGGGCACAGGCACTCCTACCATTTCCAGCAAGGGTATTTGTTCACACACTAGGCTACAATGCTTTGATGAGGCCTGGAAATTGCAGAATTGAGCCTAATGTCAACTCCTTGCTCTCAAAAATCCTGAGCTCATCTGTCACTATAATTCAACACTGGAATAGCACAGAACCTGGCCTAACATTGAATCAAACCCCACTGCAGCTATACAGAATTTCAGTCCATTCCTTTGATGTGCTACTTTGATCACAGACAGAGATCAGCTTAATTCTAAGATCTGCAGGAATTATTATGGTCCACTAACATCCCTAACCATCGCAGCACTGCAAACAAACCAAGTATTTTAAAGCACTTAAAATGATTTTATTCATATACCTATTGGAACAAACTGGCACAAGAATGTGCATTCAAAAATTGAAGCCTAAAAGTAAAAAAGAATATGTCAGAATTTTGCTCTCCATACTGCATGAAAAACAAGGAAATACAAACTTCCTAAGTTTTTCTTTACCTTATGAATGTTGGTACACTGAATTACTGTTTACTACACACTGAACTGTGTGATAACTTCTGCTGATGTGCTCAACTCCAGCTCCCTAGGTAGGTGAGAAAGCTCCCTACTTTGAGGGGCTTACAGTAGCTCAAGAGATCTCCAAGCAGACATGCACTTGTTGGTCTTCAATGAAAAAATGGCCACGTGAATGCACTTCCTAACAAGGTCCTACTGGATCTATTTTAGATTTGGGAGAATGCTTACACACAGCTAAAATTCAAGCATATGAGAAAACTGTGTGTGCAGGGAGAGGTGCTGGTTGAACTGCATTTTCCTAGGTACCATGAATAAGTAGTTCCATTCAAACTGTATTTCCCATGCATGCCTCACATTTGGTTGCCATGATTGCTGAACTTTTTTGTAGAATTCAGGTTCGATAAGACTGTGCTTACTTTTATATGGTCTTTATTTAAAAAACAAAAGTACTGTGGGCTGGGCGGTATGGGAAGGGGCAGTTCAGCAGATAACTCTTTGCCTTTTTGGTACTGCACCTCCTTTTCCTCCCAGAGCACCACACATGATTAGTTGAGCCATATAACCAGTCATCACTACTGAAACACCTCACTGAAAAATCTGAACTAAAGCAATCGATGGATTCGTCTTTCCTACAAGAGTTAGAAAATAATAAAATCATTATTACAGAGGAAAACTCATTTATCCATTGAAATTACACTACTAAGCTGGGCAGAAATAACTACAGGCCACAGCGCTTTGGTATCTGCTTTGCTATTCTCTGCAGTTTATTCCCAAACAAACCCCCCTTGCTCTAGGTCAATTTGAAGCATTTTAGAAATACATCACACATTAAACACGAGGGTCCCCGAATCAACATTCCCACTCTTCCAAGCATGTTTTCTTCAGATCACACACAATACAAACACCAGGTTTCATCACTGCCACATACCCTGCTCAGGCTGTCTCTGCATGAGTGCCTCTGGGGAGCCCAGTTTGCTCATACACAGCAGCCCTGCTTTGCCATTCTCTGCACTTTATTTCTAAACAAACTCCCTTTTGCTCTAGGCAATGCCTACCAGACTAGAGCACCCAAATCTGGTTTAGAATTTTTCTACCCATGCAACGACTTACTAACACAAGATTCTATAATTGAAATTCATTAAGTTCCTGACCCTACTTTCATTTCTTTGCATACACGAGGATGTTGCCAAGTAACCTTTTTTTTTTAATATATCTTAGCTTAATTTCTTCTCTTATTCAGTAGTGCTTGCCCACTAAGAATTGGAAAGTGAGATACTGAAGGTTATTGTGTTCAGCCCATCAATTTATTTTACTAAAAACAGTCCTTCAAAAGAAACTTAATAAAAGCAGTGTTATTGCCAGTCCTAAAGGCTCAAGTTTGCTTTCCATCTGCAGGTACAGTATAGGAAACACTAACGGAAGATTTGTCTATCACTGCATCTTGAGAAGACTGGCCTCTGACTTTGTGAGATCACTTACCACAGTATGCACAGCACTGTGCTCTCGCTGCTTTTGGCAGCACACGGCTCACCTGGCTGTGAGCATCATCATCTCTTCCTGGGGGGTCTGCTCACCTCAGGTCCCAGCCACAGGGATTACAGCCTGGCACCTCTAAAAGCTCTGTAACTGTTACGTGCCCAACCCTCCCTGCTATCCAACAGGAAACAAAATAATCATTTCACCTCTGCCCACAACCAGTCTCTACAGAATCAGCACACACATGCATACATACACACACACACACACACTACCATTTTCTCCCAACAGTGTGTGTACAACCATCACCAACACCACTAATTCTTCAGATTTCTCAAGCTGCCTGACAGCAACGCTTTATAGATTCTCACTGCATTTGAAAAAGAATACAGTTATACTCTGTAAATTTAAAGGATTTAAATACTCTAGCAATTTAAATGATTAAAACAACGGCCAGGAAATGAAAAGCAACCTAATAAAATATTGATTAGTATCAAAATGAATGAGGAGTGCAAGAGCCCCGTGGTGCCCTGCATCCCACCAGCTCCGTGCCAGCAGCCTGCAACCAGTGCTGCCCAGGCTGCTGCCGGTACCACGAACACATGGAGGTTTGCACTGCTCTCCTCCAGCATATGGTAACTTTTACCACTGTTTCACATTCTAAAAGCAGGTAATGACAGGAAGTTAAATAATTGAGCAACAACCCTCAACACTGAAGTTATGGAGGAGACTGCAATGGCAAGACAGAAGGGCTGAATTCCACAACTCGCAGAGAAGGAAAACACCGGGTCTTTCACATGCATGAAGGGAAAGGTCATGATTTAGGACATCAAGCTACAGAACAAATGCATTAGCTGTGTATTTCGGCTCCGCCTTACACTAGCTACTTAAAACGACATCTTATAAATCAGAAGCATGAGCAAGTACCTCAGGGACAGCCAGGGCAGTACAGCCCTCCAGGAGACATCGCCGTAGGGAGAACTACGCTGGAACCTGTTTTCAAAGAAAACTCAGCGAAGACACTAGCACCATTTCTCTGAGAGAGAGACAAGTTTTGATTCCAAAGCATAATTCTGCATGGATGACTTCAAAAGCCAACACCACCAGGCCCTGGTTTGGCTCTCCGGTCCCCTGGAAGGCCTGTGCCTCAGAGCTGAACCCGGGGCCTCTTTGCTTTCCCACTCTCTTGGGGTCTGAGGTATGCAGGCCCCAAATCCCTCCTACAGAACAATTCCCAAGAATCTAATTCATCCACGAAGATGAAATAAAAGCCTTAAACATTAAGCCAGGAAGAATTTCTAGTTCCTAAATCACAATAAATCACTCAGATGAATGCAGCACCTATACTGGATAAAGCTCTCACAGATGCACAGATATTCCTCTCCTCAGAGCCTTACAGCTCAGCCCAGCAGCGTTATTGCTTACAGTCCACTATGAGCTGACTGGGTGCCACTGGCTCTGCTACAGGTGAACAAATCAGAGGACCATGCGATTCCACACTTTCCCAGACATACCAGACAGATGAATAAATAGTGATGTGTGTGCCCACGTCCTTCCCAGATTTTGTCACATCTGCTTTGTATGCAGAACAGGCTTCAGACAAATATTCTCAAGTTGTAGTAACTATTTTCTAACATCGTTTGGGGAATGAGTAAATTCCTCAATATTTCAAAGCGATCTTCTGATTTTGAAAGGGGAAGGATGGAAATTTTGATGAAGGGAAAGGTGGATTTCCTGGCTGTATCCTCCAATGCAAGCTCCAATGCAAGGAAAGGTGACAACTTCTTACAGAAGTTCAGTGCGTCATATGCACATCCTCACATCTCCAGCCAGAAACATATGTATAGACAGAGCTGACTTTGTGATACAACACATGCTGAATGAAACAAAGCTAAATACTCATTTCCTCTCAATAAACACAATGAATGTCAAAATACAGTATTATGTACTTGGCCACCGTCAGTCACTGATTGTTTAAATTATACGTATGAGTGCATTTGTTAGCTTGACTCCATCTTCCAGCATGGTCAAACACTGAGAAAACATCCTCTGACTAAAAGAAAACGAGATGCAAAAGCCTTTCAGCATTCTCGTGGATAAGTTTTATTTGTACAAATTTAAGAGCAGACTGCCACAAACCAGTTTAAAAGCTACACCTTTGCTGGAAACATCTATGCCCATGTGTCACCCATCAAAACCTTAGACAGAGCTCTGGAAACTGTAAAGCAGAGGTCTGATATTCCTCTCAGAGATGTCATTAATTGTGACTCGGTGCAATATGGAAAAAAAAAAAGTACATTTCCAAACCCACATGAGGATTCAATGCACCACTCAGCAACTGACTGCTAATGCTTCCAACAATTAGAGCTGAAGGAAAATGATGGATCTTTTTATTACAGGTTGGAGCTGGTTTACTTCCAGTGAGATTTATGAGATTAAACAGAAAAGGCTTACATTATCCACTGTCAGAATTTGGGCAAAGTAAGAAAACCCTCTGCATAAGGACAAAGACAGAAATGTGTATTTGCACAAATACATCTTCTCAGCTTGATAGAAACCTCAACAAATGACAAGTCCAAACTCTGTTAACCCCAAATGCAGGTCAGTAACAAAACCAGAAGGAGGTTTAGGTTTTTCTGAAGTGCTTATGATATTAATGGAAATTCAGTGAATTACTTAAGTGCTTTTGAAAATCCTGTTAAAGACACTTTACAGATAAAATTTATCTGTATCAGACACTTTGCAGATAAAATTTATTTTTGGTCAATGAAATACTTTTCTAAAATTTGTGTGTAAGTGGCTTCCCAAAGGTAACAAAAGCAAACCAAAACTCAAAAATATCAACATCAGTATCAGCATCACTCTAAGGCTCCACAGTTTGTGCTTTAAATAAAACAGTAAAATGCTATTTTTAAGCAAGTATGATTTCAATTAAAAATCATTAAGAAGCATGTTTCCCACATTCTTTTGTTGCTGGGGGACTGCAATAAATTCTACCCTCTGTACACCCTGCAAGAACTAAATTGCTGATGGATCTGAACGTGCACTATCAAGGAAGGTCACTAAGTTATCTGTGTCAAAGGCAAGCTTTTGTTTCCCTGCTATAAGGTCTACAAGCACTGACTCACTCAATGTATTCAGAAAGCATGATCTGGAATCCCAAACTCCACAAAGATACAAATTTGGATCCAACTTTAAGGACAATGGGATTTGAAAGATTCACGTCTATATATCACAACGAGAGTGATGCTAAATTAAAGTGTAACACCCCTTCAATTATTTCAACAGCATGAGTCATAAAATGGGGTGGATTTACCTCTGGGGTGGAAAACACAGAGGCAGCCTTAGCCCTTGCTGCAATAGTAAAATAGTTTTTCAAACAGTAATGCAAAAAACCAAAATAAAACAGATGTCCAGGATGGAGTAAATTTAATTGGTTTTGCTCTACCTTGAGACATCAAAAATGCCATTTCTCTCACAAATTCAGATGATTTTGATCAGACGGACAGATGCACAAAACTACCACCATCATCTATAATTACAAAGTTCTATTAAAAAAAAAAAAAAGACTGTTAGAAGATGAATTACTGCAGTATATACTCAGGTTTTGATGGTCGTTTGCATTAAGAATGAAATCTGGAATATCCTAAAACATACAGAACTCATAAGTGGAGATCTGGGAGGACTGAGGGTAGAGTGCTCGCAAAAAACATGATGCTGGTTCTGATTTACTTATTTATTCCAATAAATGTTTGGTCTGAAGTATAGGAACTACTTGAAATTCTGCTGACACTCAGCTCAGGAAATATCCTTTAAACCACAGGTAAGTATATCGTGCAGTAAGAAACTTCTCAAGCCTTCCCAAACATTTTGCTTTCTGACCTGAAGGCAGAACCCTCCCTCTCCAATCCAACCTCAATGCAAAAAAGCCCTCTCCTAAATGGAATGCTAATCGTGAGAATCTCTCTTCTGCTCTTCCTTCTAATTTCATTTCCATCAGGATGATGGAGCTGAGCCCAAAAAACCTGTTCAAAGGAAGGACAATTCATGCTGGGCAAGCATCACGGGTTCCCATTTTTAAGTTACTAGGTAACACAGAGTGCCTTCAGCATGCCTATAACATAGCCACCGATGTTAGTAACCTGTAAGCAAACAGCAGAAGTCTAATCCAAGTGAAAAGAATTTTCTTCATCCTCCTCCAGGCCTGAGATATTATATTAAGGAAGTAAATTGGCAGACACTTATCTACAAAGTCCATTTGTGAATCTGAACCAGTACAAAAATGTGTCTCTACTAGAATGAATATTCCCTCTCTTGCAACTAGACTTTGAAAATCTTTTTAAAGATTTTAGTAGTAAAATGCTTCCACTTAAATCTGGGCATCTAATAGCATATTCCTACTAAGGAAAAGTCTTCATAACAGCTATGCTGTCTTAAAAAGCTTTCTGCCACTTATATTCATGCATATGAAGTGCTTTGGCCCTTGTCAAATGTCTCAACTTCCAGATTCTCTTAAGTTATAAGAATTCTTCAGCAGGGAAGCCAATGCAATATAGACTGCAATTCAGCTCTCCTGAAGTCTTTTCTTCTCAACAGGATGAGAAGGAAGATTTAATAGCTAGCTTTTACCAACACCTATACAACCTCAAAGGACAAGTTCCCACTGAGCATCCTGGATGCCAAAAGCTGCACATACACAATGGTTGACTGAGGCTACATAAGCTTTCATGTTACACGCCCACACAGCTGGCCAATATTTCTCTCCTGCCGTTAATGCCACGGCTACTAAGTCTGAAACCAGTCACTCATCTTAGTCTCAACTTGAACTCCAGATTTAGATTTTGGGGCAGATCTGAACTAGCCTTAAGATATACAGAAAAGCATGTTTTTGGTTTTGTTTTTTCTTCTCCAAATAGGAAGAACACACCAGCACCAGGTGTGCTGACCAACACCAGCTCCTAAGCGCGCTCTCCAACTTTACGCCTACACTGGAGGCGCAGGAACATGAAGAAGGACAAATTCTACTCGATAGATTTTTGTGCTTTTATCTATCCTTAACTTCCCGGGGCAATCGTCTTCGTTACAGCTCACATCATCTTCCTGGCATACGCGTCTAAAATGAAACCCAAGTGCAGACAGAACTGGATTCAATCGAACAATGCTGCAGTTCCTGGGTGAGCGCAACGGAGGGCTGTAGATACTAAAAGCAGGTTCTTTGCTTTTACTATGCCAAATATTTTCCCAGCTAAAAAAGCTTATAGTAGATAGCTCTGTCCCTCTTTTCTCTCTCTCCAGCATTAAACAACCTACGACAAGGAAACCGGAGGTCAAATAGTACACATTCCAGAATGTTTCAAGATGCAAACATTAGCATGAAGGAGAAAAAGCTTGGTAGATAAAAGTTACAGCAGAGGGAGAGGGAAATAAAATCTCAAGTGTGCATGAGCAGAACGCTGCACAAATGTAACTTCAGCTGGAGATCTTACAACTGCACGGTGCGTTCTTTCTTCCCCCTTTCCTTTTCAAACCTCACTCATTATTTAGTGTGCTGAAATGCTTCTCAAGCAAGGCTACATGACGCTGAACTCAGCAGCAATGCCTTCTTATGCAAAGCAAAAACAATTCTTATGGATAAAATCCAGCAGAGCATTTTTGTTTCTTCAGCACTGTAACTTGTCTATGGCATTCGTTTGTCACGTATCACATTTAAACAAGGAATACTGGGAGAAGTACTGCTGCGTGTACCACCAGGAGGCTTTATCAATAATGTAGTTAACGAGCAAAGGTTTTGTGGGGAACCACAGTGTCACAGGTTATTTAAGAACAATTTTTCTCAGCTTCTACTTTTATCATAGAAAAATAAGGACTTAAATGTCCTCAGTGGGAATATTTGGACATCGTATTTATCAGAATGCTTACTGACTTCTGCAGTTAGCAATTACTTTCTGAGTTAAGCCATTTGTTAGCAAAGGTGCACTCCCCTCCACCCTCCAAAAAAAAAAAAAAATCAAAAGCAAGAAGAAATTATAGTCAAGGGATAAATCTACCTTGCGAATACTTTTAGAAAACTCAATTTAAAAATAATTTACTTTCAGTTCTATGGCTATAACAAAAGCAGGGGAATGAGGAAAACACCACAGAATCACTTTGAATGCAGTATTTGCCTCGAGTCATTTCCAAAGCCAAATAAGCCAAAACAGCTCCCTGTGTTGCTTCTACACCTGAATAGTTGGAAAGTTATCCTGCATGACTCTGAGGCTGCTGCTATAATTGAACAAACCTGTTTGGTAGTTGCTCAGTATGCAACTGAACGCAAGACCTTGAAAACTTTGAAATCTTAACTACTTTTCAAACCCACATGCAGTGCAACACCAAATGCTGGTCCCTGTGGCATATGCAGAAAGTGATTTCTATACCAAATCCAAAAGGCAAATGTTTAATAGCTTTGAAATTTAGAGTAAGGATACCACCGTGAAAATGGCTGGGAAGGAAGGAAACAGGCTGCACCGCATAACATTTTATGATACAGAATGAGATGTGACAATGTAAATTCACTTACACGATTCAGTTGCAAGCAATGGAAATGCAATCTCACTGATTACACTTTAAAGCAGAAGAGGGAATTTCATTGTTTCAGCCAATGCATTAGCCACGTTAAAATCACAAAACTTCCAAACCACAGAGAAACAAATAGAAGGCATCATTTCACACTAAGATGGGAATAACCTAGGTAGGTGAAATGCAAGCTGTTGTGCTGGTGAGCATGAACTGGATCACGGAACATTTCAGGTCACACAGTCAGTCGTACAAAAGGCCTCATGCACAGAGATGAATTCCACCAACCTTGTCATTAACAAGCCAAAGACAGAGAAATTTAGACCTTAGGCCCCCCAAACCATGAGCTTAAACAAAAATGCAAAAGGATCTTCTTCACTGTCTTACTTTTCTTCTGGCTTCTTAAAGCTTGAGAGTATGAGGAGGTATCCCTGAAGTAAAAAAGCGTGTCAATCAAAAGTACCATAGCTTTTCCTACATGAGTCCTGAGGGAGACTATTTATTAGGCACAGTCCTGTTTTCTGATTTAGCTTAAGCTCTCTCCTTAGAGAATATGAGTATCCACACCAAGAGAAATTCCAGAACAGCAGCTGCAGAACTGTCTTCCCTGTAGAAACTACTAGAATCAGTTATCCTGTGCAGTCACACTCCTTGGCTTCCATTTTTTATTGTCCTCTTAGCATTTATAAGACACACACACACACACAGGTATGTATTTTGGTTTTCAGGAAATCTCTGACTGCTTTAAAATCCAGAATGAAATTGCAAAAGTTGCCAAAGGCAAACTGCATAATCTATGAAGTGTATCAGGGTGCAACCACCACCAGCTATATTAACGGGCATTTCATTATAGTTTTTGGGGGGGTTTTTTTATACAATCAAACCAATTTTTGATTGAACTACCCACCTACCCATACATAGTAATTTCTCCTCAGCACGCAAATGAAATAGTAGTTCTCTTTCTTGCCATTCTGGAGCAGGAAGATATCTCTAGAGACAGGCTATGACAGAATTCCATGACAGCTTTGCTAAGTTACAGGAAATTGCAAATAAAAATTAGTAATTAAAAAAGTCTATGAGTTTTCAGCAAAATAAATAACTAACTAAAATACTAAACATTCTGTAAAAAGTAATTGACTAAAATTTTCCATCATCCCTGACAGCCTCAGCATGGGTGTTTTTCTAGGTAAGTTGCTCAAGGAGACAAAAGCTTAAGAAGGTGTTCAAATCTGGGAACGGCTGTCTTTTAACCACTTTCTCCCCTACATCTGGATTCATTTCTCCCCCCCCCCCCCTTTTTTTTTTTTAGGGTTTCCTTACTTTTCTGTACTGTAGCACTGTCACTGAAATCTCCAGTTGGACAGCACGAAGGGCTTGTGCTTACTGAAGTCACTGAAGTCAAAGTTCACAGTGACTGTAATGGCACAGGAATGTGAGCTACTCTCTTCACATCAGTACTTTAACAGTCATATATATTAAACAAAATCAGCAGTTAAGGTTCTTAGTTCTTTGACTGAAGTGACTAATTTCCTGCAAGCCTTCTCCTCCTCCCCTCCAAACTTTTTGGCAATCAAGAACAGACTTACAGTCTGACTCACAACAAATACTGCCCCTGAGGGCAAAACTGGTGAGATACTTCAGCCTGTTCCAGAAATCCCTTCTGCAATTGATTATTCAATTGAATTCTACTCCACAGGTTTACTCTGACCTACCAAGTACTGAGCTCCCTCACCTGCTGCTGGTTGTAAAGATTTCAGACTAACAAAATCCTTAATGGGGGGGCAACACTGGCTCTGGAATTAAGAGGCTCTGGTCAAGAGCTTCCAGCATGGCTTCATCTGAAGGCTGCTGCAGAAACCAAATGGTAACACAACCAGACCTTTCTCGTCCTCAGAAATGACATTTCCTTGTCTGAACCATCACAATCTCCCAAAGACCATTTCTCAGAGCAGTAATAGCTCGCTGCTATGATCCCACACTTGTATGCCCTTTTAGGTGTGCCACCAGAGGAGCTGCAAACACAACTCCAATTACACACCCTTTTTGTCGACCGGCTTGTGAGAGCAGCTGGCGATCACCCCATGCAGGTCAGTGATGAAGGCATTCCCTATGCACGCATCTACAAGTGCACGTACACAAAACATGAACCACAAGTCCCTTTGCCCTTGACCTTTGCTAAACAGCCATGCCCGGAGAACAGCCCGCGTTGCAGAGTTGCCATTTAACTATTTCTTAGTAGGGGCAGCCTGCCAAGATGCACCTTCAGGCCCAAGACTGCCCTACGCACGGGTTTGCCTGGCAGCACTCAGCTCAGATAGAACAGCTGTTTGAAGGGAATCCAACCTCGCAGGAATTTAGCAAGTCCCCTGAGTGGCACATGCCACTCACCCTGCAGTTCCCACCCCGCTGGCAAAAATGCAATTCCAGTCCAAGCACGATGGCTACACGCTCGTATGTGCAGGGACAACTGCAGCATGTTACAAAGGGAATTCAGCCTTGGGACATTCAGTATGGCCTGCCACAAGTTTAACAAGATGTCAAAGCTGCACACTGAAGATAACGTAACATACAGCCTATTCTATATTTGGAAGTAAGTACAGGGAAGTGCTGTTGACTGCATGAGCTACACTGTGATTTTCACACCACTAAGCAAAACAGAGTGAAGTGTTACCTCCTCCTGAATTCTCCCTGAAGGCTCCCAGCCCATGATCCTCTCTTTCACCAGTGCCCCACCAAGTTCTGAATTGCAGGAGGTGACGACTTCTGCCAGCAAACCTATTGAGATTATTGCCTTTACCATTCATCCCTTTCACAGATCTGGTTAAGAATGCTATTCTCAAGCAAGAAGATTAAAATACACAAGCTCAGATCTCAGCCCTCCTTAAAAGTCAGTCTGAAAAGTAGTTTCTGAGAAGTCGTGGGCTGTTTTTCACATCACTAACTCAAGAAAAAAAAGGTCTTTTTTTCTGTCCTATTAATTCAGAACCTACGTTGTGACCCTATAGGCAGTCAGCAGGCACGTCCTCTCTAATGCTTCTCAGAACCAGGCACATTTTCAGGCAAACCTCTTCCCAGTCTTATTCCCAGTGCAGTTCTAACTGAAATCACCACAAGTGAAGACTTCACATTTAGGAATCACAGCCCAGAAGACAGCACTCTCAGGACGGCTCAGCAAACCCAGACCTGTACCTAGCTGTTCTCCTGTGCCACCTTTAGGGACACAAGCAGTGCCTGGATCTAGCCTTGGAAGCTGTGATCCCACCATCAGCCAATTCAGCTCACTGGGCTGGCAAAAGTGCCAGCAGTAAGAGCACTTGGGCATGGCAGGAATGAGGGCTGGGAGCTGGTCCCCTCAGCAGAAGCAACATGTTGAACTCACACAGCAATTTTCTGAAGTGTTAATCAATTGGTTTTTTCTTCCTTCTGAGAGACAAATAGGAAACTCCTTGATCTAATGAGAATTTTCTCTATTTCCAGACGCAGTTTAATCTTGCACTGCATGTTCAAATGCTAGACAACTCATTTTGTTAGAGACAGCATTTGCCTTGGATAGGAAACAGACTTCCTAAGCAGAACAATTAATAGCAAACAAAATGAATGAAAAAAGAAAAGCAATTAACTTCAATATACCGAGATAACAGGAACTCTGACTGGAGTTTCTTCACTGTGCTGCACTTCGTAACCCTCTTCATGTGCTACTTTTCCACCCTAACCATCTATGGTCCACCTTTATCTTCTTGGAACTAAATCGTGTCTTTATTCAGCCTCATGTATTTATCTGAACTTGAAAATCAGCAATAGCCTTATTGTGTATGAAAAATGGCTGTGCTCTGCTCAGCTTCGCAGCCTTTGCTTTCTGTTGTTTTCTTATGACCGCTTCATTTTCTCCTGAGGGACACGCTGACATGAACGCCACATTAACTGCCAACTCCACGAGAAGAACATTTCAATCAACCATTACAACTGAGAATCAGACCTTCAAGTCCCATGGCCAGCCGCTGTTTCATGCCCTTCCAGTAACCCTACAGCACGGTTATCACTGCCACTTCTTATCTTATCGCCGTTTCAAACATTGTCTGCTATTGTCGGACAACAAGTCAGACCTGAACAATGATGTTAAATGAAGACTTCCTCCCATGGCAGTCTTGAACTCCTAATGAAACTGATCACTCCCTCGTGAGATAATGAACCACGGCGGGATTTCACAGGCTTTAAAAACAAAGTCAAAAGAAAGTCACGGGGAAGCAAGCTCCCAGCAAATTACTGAGCTATTACTGCACGCAGACATTCTGGACAGCAGTCAGCATCAACTGTAAGTAAACGCACGTATGCACACACATATAGAAACAAACATACGTGGTGTTTTTCATTCCTTCCTGACTTATACATAACAGAAAGTAAACAGAGTTGCCCTGTGGCACAAAAAAATAAAAATTAAAGGAGGTGCTTTTTTTGGCTCCTAGATTTTAAAAGGCAGCTGAAGTGGCCGGGAGTCCTCGGGAGTAAAGAACTTGGTCTTTGATAATTTTGCTTAAAAGTAGATAACTGTGCATTAGAAGGTGATGTCAGTTAGAGAAAATTATTTCTGTAATGTTTTGCCACAGTAAAAAGTCCAGTACACGTGAAACAAAGAACTAAAACCCTAAGCTCTGGAAGGAGCAAGACCTTTGCTTCCACAGTTCTCCTCCATCTAGTGCTTGCTGTCACAGAATAAGCTTTGTTACCAGCACAATCTGTCCTCGATTAGGTGGCTTTGTTAACATAATTGACATTAGAACTACAGGAGCAGACATCACTAAAATAGTTCTGGCTTCTCTTCACACGAAGTCTCTGTTGTCCAGGGGAGCCACAGGTAGGAGCTCTAAATGAGGATTAAAGGCTTTCAAGGAGAAAAAGAACATCCATCCGCAGCTCCAGATTACAAATACCATTTGCCATCTTGCCCAAACCTTCAGCTCAGCATTAGGTGGGACAACGTTGGCTGTGCTCACACAGCACCCCAGGGAAGCACCCCCAGCTCCAAGAGGGCATTTCCTTTCAACCCTGTGCCCCTGTTCACTTGTAAGTCAGGCTGCTGACCTGCTCAGGGGTTCAACATCATGAGTGAAGGAAGCACTGAACTCACTAAGGGTGCAAATAGGACACATGCAAACGCTTTCCTAGCTTGGCTCCATCTCTGTAGCTGGTGTTACGTGGCACTGGTCTTGTTTGTGCTTGTATTAAACTTCAGTACTTAAGCTAAACAAAAAAGGCAGAAGTGTGATATTTAAAAAAAAAAAAGTGTTCCACCCTTTTTAGAAATGTAGCTCAGTTTAAGAGCTTATTCTGCAACATCGTACTGCTTCTGCAAAGATAATGAAGACTTAAACTCCAGTCTCAACCCCACTGAAGCTAGTGACAAAACTTCCCTGCACAGAAGTTGCATTTCACTATTTTGAAATACTTCCCCAGCAATGACAACAAACTGGCCTTTTGAATGCATACAGCGGAGCATTCAGCTTTGTGAATGGGCACGTTAATGAAGTTCGACCTGTTATCATTTTATTTTCATAAATATTTAGGTCAAGTGCTGCAGCGCAGCATCACGGGAAGCTCCTTCTAGATTCACTCTGAGTCAGGAGCATTCACTTCCTTACCAGTGCAGAGAGCAGAATGAGAAAGCAGGTAAAGCTGTCAATAGAGAGCCGTCTGTATGCTAACCCTTTGTAAAAATACAAGCACTGTAGAACCTTAATGTCCTTTCCAGACACTGTGTCACTACTAAAAGCTAACATAAGAGGAGATTTTAAGTCAAATAGTGTATTAGCCAAAATAACAGCAATAAATAGCAAAACTGCAAGGCTTAGCATAAAAAAGAAACGCACTAATGGAGCATAGTGCAGCTTGTTCATACTATGTGCAGTCCAGAATCATGCATAATGTAACAGTGCAACTGCTAACAGCAGGCTCACAGAAGATAATTTACACTTGTTTTTTATGGACATGAGGAACCGATCTTTGAAGTTGTCCCTAATGAGATTCTGCTTGGCCCTAACAGCATCCTGAGAGAATGTGCTGGTTTTCTCCCCTGCATCCGGTGCATATTTATAATGCAGAGTACAGACCTATTTAAATAGCACATGTGGATCGGTGTCCCCCCCATCCCATCTCAAATTAAGATTCTCACTGTGAGGGAAATACCTACTAATGTGTCTCACTCCAGCGTCAAGCCTTCTGGTGATTACAGGTCACCTTTGCTAATTACCAAAAGATACGTGGGGGTTAATGTTTGCTTTGTACAGCTGAACTCCTAACTTGCTTAAACTGCCAGGTCACTGTGTTATTACAAAAACACAGGCAGCAGCATTAGGAACACAAATAGAAAACCTTTCTTTAGTTGTGCCATATGCAGTCATTGGTTTAAATACTATATCCACCTGATCTTAAACATCCTTTCATTAATGAGAGCTGCAAGAGCCACTGAACCAACATCACTAAAACCCCAGATTGCATCTAGTGCAGTAGCCACGATTACTTTTACACCTAGGAGAAGTGGTATGACTCCTGCAAGATAGCAATGGGTAAAACACATAGTGTTCCCAAAGAGAACAAGAACAGACCTTAATTCCAACGTGCCCAAAGAACACATGCAGTCATATCTGACATCCCATGTAGTACCTTTCTATAGCACTGGACCAAAATGACTGCAGAAGTGAGATCAGCCTTTAAGAAACGCCTGTTTAAGTGCTGTCTAATGCAACTCCTGGGCATGGCAGCTCCAAGCAGACACCTGCTGCAGCTAATTTACAACATACTTCAGTTATGCCATTGGTGAGTCAACGTTTAACTCCCATTCTCTGCCATTTTCTTCTTGGAAAACAGAGGGGAAAATCCATACATCCTTTGAAAGCACTTGTCAGCACTGCTCGTGCACTACAAATATACAGGATACCGTTTAAGACCAGGTGACTCACAGATCAGATATTGCAGGTTACCCGATTTTCATTTAGAGCTTATTGGCTAATCCGACCCTAAACAATGAGAAAATCTCCCATCTGACAGTCAGAGGACTCTGCTTTAGCTCCTATAAAGATGTTCACATAACAAAGCCCACAACTGTAAGGGGTGCTCTCTGAAGCAGCTGCAGTCTGAACAGACATCTCCCTGGCAGCTGCACATCAGGTCCCTGCAGGTACAGGACAGTCATTTGTGGGGAAACTTATGAGGGAAGCTTGAACAGTAACTACAATAGCTCTGTGTGCATATGTGGAGAAAGAATAATACAAGTCTCAAAAGAGACTGATACTGATGCTGTAGCAATAACGTGTCATATGTTATTTCCAGACTGCATGCAAGAACAAGTTTGCCTTTAAGCACATATGCAGATGGTAAAATCCTAACAAATGAGATAGAGCTGCAGGTGCAAGGTGTGCCAGGAAGTACACTTCAGGCCAACATCTTACCTCTGGTTATTTCTGGGTATTTGGGCTCCGTCCTCTGCTTCTCTGCTCCTCATTTTCCATTTATTCTGCCTCCTGCTTACCACCACTGCATTACTCACCCCCAGTACGTTCTTCTTGCACTTTATTGGACAAGTGTCTGGACCCTCAAGAAACTGAGTTGTCTCTTTTGGACTAGATATTCAGAAAACTGTCATTTCTTATATCAAATTTCTGACAGACCTTCATTTCATTTGATCTAATCAATCGAAAATACTACTAACCAACTCAGTGTTTCGGTTTACAGCTTTTTGCTCTACAGTGATTAAGATGATTCACAGAAGGCCCTCCCCATTCCACAGAATAACACTTTGAAAGCCTTTGAAGAGAACTACTCACTCAAAATAATGGTTCACACATATCACAGTATTAACTGATGGTATGAACAGGCTACAAGAAAGCCAGACGATCCAAAGTTAACTTTCAATTTAAATTAATACCTCTCTTGCCTATGTTGAGTGAACGCAAGGATATATAAAATGAACGAAAAAAGAAAATCCTCCTAAACAAAGATCATTTAATTTCCTTGAAAGCAATGTCAGGATTTCCTCTCTTCTCTAGTTCGCAGAAAACAAAGGCCCTACTTTCTTTACATACAGTTTAAAAACACCCTGCTTTCTTGAAGGTGTAGCATTTATGCTTACAGATAACTCACAACAAATGATGAAGACCTCGAGAGCTAAAGGTCTTCACTTTGCTCCTAGGATGAACCAGGTTCCAGGACAAATAGGATGTGTGATCCTCCCACGAGCGCTGGCACTCCCACTCAGCTGCAATGCAAAGCAGCCTAGCAGCACACCATGTCAAAGGTCACAGTGCAAAAACAAAAGCAAAAAAAACACACTAACAAAAAACCATATTCGACCCCTAGAGGATTATCATTATCAGGGTGTCTGAAACTTGTATTGCAGGATTTGATCCGTGCAGCCTCATTATACTGACAACAGTCCTAGCAGAGAAACCATATAAGAAATTTCCACAAGCAATTAAAATACCATCAAAAAGATCCAAAAATGTAATATGAGCCATAATTCCCCCTCAGGAACCCAAAGCGTGTGTCCCAAGTGGAAATGTTTTTGGTTCCAACATATAGAATAAAAAGAATTAATTCTGTTCTGCTATTATTATAAACATGCCTCCCTTCCAGAGCCCCAAGCATTATTGTTTAGCAAACAAAAGATGATGGAAAATCAAACACGTCAAGAGAAACACAATCGAAAAATACTGATTTCAACAACTTTCAAGTAATTTCAAAGGTAATTCTTGAATTCTTTATAAAATGTTAATAGGTTTGTACTTATTTGCTTTAATTTATTCTTTCCTTAACATCAGGAAGGAAAAGCAAATGCCTGGCTGACTTGGAAGTTTACAAAACAAGCAAATCAAAGACAAAATTTCCTTTTTCTTTAATTTCATTTAATTATCATAATCTTGTGTGTACACTGTTAACAGTCAGAGGAAAGAAACTCCATAAAGGATCATAGCTTCAAACTGAAGAAGCCACTTAATTTGGTAACTCCTAGAGACCAGCCCTGTCCCACTGGAAGCAATAAGTGGCACTAATCACTGCCATTTACAAAGAGCATAGGACAGTGCTCCAATTTCTCAAATGTGCCATCCCACATGAAATTACAATTCTGAACAATTCTCATTTTCCTGAAAACTACTGCTTCACCATTCACAGGAGAGAAAAAGAACCCTTTGGTAATTCTAACCAAAAGCAAATGTGCTTTAAGAAACAAAGAAGCTTAGAGTAATTAAAAAGTAATGACTTTTTCCTTCGTGCTCCCTATATAAAGTGAGCATGAGGGAAGATATACTGGGCTAGCACCTTTTCCTTTCCATAAACTGATACAATAGCTAAACATTGAGGAGTAATGTGCTGACCCCGATGCTCCCAGTCACTACACTCAATTCCTTATACCAGAGAAATTGTAAACGTGGTAAATAGCCAGTCTCCTGGCTTACAGATACATCAGATCAAGTCCCTCTATCATACTCCTTCCCTCCCCCAGCCTCTCTCCATCTGCTCCCTCCTGGGAAGGCAGTGCTAGCTTAATGGCCGTGTGCTTTTACCTCTAATGTGCTGATAGAAGTTAATGCCCGGTGCAGTAAGTGGGGACTCTGCTGTGAGGAAGCCTCCAGTCCTGAATTTGCCTTGTCAACATCTGCCGGAATCTTTCTAGGCTATGTCAAGCAGTGTGCAAGGAATAGAGGGTCTTGGAATAAGAAATCCAATATTTGGGACAAAAATGCTTTTTATAATACCACAGCACAATAATTAAACAATAATCTTTAGGTGAAAACAGGAGAGCATTGCCATTTTCCTGCTTGTCTCTCCACTGAGCATAATGATGTGTATCTAGAAAATATGCCTATCATAAAAACCAGGGGCAAACACTCCTCTGACAGCAGAGAGTACAGCAGGTGAGCTATCTGTTGGTTTTGTGATCTACAAGAGAAGAGATGGGCCATACTTTTATTATTTCTTCAATTAAATAACTTCACAGCTCACTGTAAGAGATGCAGATATTAAAGAAATCTCCCTGCACCCCTAATCTTCTGTTGTACCCAAACATGCCTATTTCCTCAAGCTACACCCAAATGTTTTACCGAGTTCTTAAGCGAAACTCATCAACTGCTCCTTTGGGAAGGAGTCGTGCTTGTCCCTTTGTTTCTCATTTTGTCTATAGATGCTCATGCTGGGCAACTGAGTGTACAACTAGAGCCACCTACAGAAGGAGCTCAACATCAGAACTGGAAACTCCAATGTATCTGTGCAACGTTTAGAACAAAACTGATGTTCACCATTAACATTTGAAAACAGTTCTACATCAAACAGAAGCAAGTTGCACGTGGGCATTTGACATACAACACAGACCTCTAAAACCACACTGTTTACAGGGCTTTCCTTTCTCTTATTTATCTAACACAATAGTCAAACAAGGGTTTGCAAATAAACTGTGTTACAGGTAGGCACACAGCAGGCTCTGGGCTTGCAGTCGCCCTGCGTCACAAGGAACAAGCTCTCATCCCCTCTGGCAGGCAGGCAGGGCTGTCGTTGTTCTGCCACTAGCAAAAAAACTTGAGCCTGAAGAAAGGGATGGGTTTCCCATGTGGTGCCTGCAAATTCTGGAAAGTATCAACTCCTTACCTGGAAATCAATTATATTCTAGAAGTTGTTTTGCAGACCAGATCACACCTTCACCTTCCAAGTGAAGGAGAAAATCCAGAATCTGCTGCCTCCACAACAACATCCCTTCTGTCCTAACATGTTAAATAAAGAAGTGCTGTGTTCTCAGTGACTGATGTTAATAATACAACTTCACTTAATGGGCTGTGTTCTTCCATTGTGAACCACTAGGGCTAATTGCACGAGGCTGTACATGATACCTGGGGTCTGACCAACACACTGACAGGTCTGTGAGAGGTGTGGGTCAGCCTGTTCCCACCAGCACAGCTCTATCACCAAATTAAACCAGCTGTGGCATCCATCTGAGGACAATGTAAGATGAAAATAGAGTAATCAACAGAGAGATGGTGACAAAACATTATTTTAAACCTGTCCTACGTTTGTTATAATAATAATGGCACTTTTAGAGCATCAGTCTTCCAGGGATGCCTAAATATTTTTAAAGCTAGGTTGGCATTGTTCCTTTTAACAGTGACAAAAAAAAGGTCAGAAACTTAATCAATTCTTCAAGAGATGTTAGCACAATATGACTACACCGTATAAACACAATGTAAGGGGACTAAATTTGAGCTTTAATTACAGG
The DNA here is from genome assembly GCF_987193195.1 of Phasianus colchicus. Lineage (NCBI taxonomy): Eukaryota > Metazoa > Chordata > Aves > Galliformes > Phasianidae > Phasianus > Phasianus colchicus. The sequence goes on along the minus strand of NC_143440.1, from coordinate 1,734,311 downwards.
GCTGCAGTCTCTGAGCCATATATCACCACTGTACAAATGTTTCCCTTCCAGCATGCTCCACTCAAGCATCTCAGAAGGCTTTAGATATAATTAAAGCGTATCCTCATGAAAAAAGCTCTCATTTTACATTTGAAATCTAAACTGAAAACATATTTTATGCTTAGATTTTGTAAAGTACACAATTTAAAATCATTAAGATAAATGGAAATCTTCCATTATTTATACCCACAGAGACACGCATATGCGTCAAATATTTTCTTAATGACAATTGCAGCTCCGCTTCCATTGTTCTATTGCACAAGAATGAGAAAAAGCAATCTGTTAGTGGCTCTCTTCTTGAGGGGAGACTCTTGATCTTGGGACAGCTGTAGGGATTCTCACTTACAGCTGTCCTCCCCTCCTTTCTGCTGGAATCCCCCCTCCCATGGGCAGCTCAGCTGCTCTGGAGGCAGCTGCTGAATGGCTGCTGCTGGCTGCTTAGTGGGAATAGAAAAACAGGTTTGTTTTGTTTAACTCGTGGCGTGGTTGAACTGCTGCATTTCAGCATCCATCCTTGCCACCGAGGGAGCAGAGGGATGGAAGTTCAGACTGCAAAAGGAAACATCACCTGAGACAGAAGAAAGGCTCAATTTTTAACTGCTGCTGTTCAATGTACTCCTGTTCTTATGTACTTCAATGGAATTTACTTGGTTTGGATTGTACTGCTTTTTTTTTTTTTCTATTTCTGTAGTGAAAGACTGAAAGCAACTATGATGCTCACGAGCTCCCTATGCTCTTCTAAGAAATGTTGCCTACTTGACAGAGCGACACCTGGCACCACAGCTGTGACTGTTTAGCACATCAGTACCACCTGAAATGCCACACCCAGCCAGCTTACTCTGAATCCCTGTATTCTCTCAACTAAAATTCCTCAATGTACGAACACCTCTATTCTCTAAATGTCAAGTGAGTCCATATTCTACCACTGCCAACCTTTCTCCTTCTCCCTAAATATCATACACCTTCTATGAAGCTCAAGTACAGAATGTTACAAATCAAATGCATGAATTTTCCACTAATCTCACCCATCATGTGCAGGATGGCTTCCCTGCAAGAAAAAATATACCAGACACTTTGCCAAGGTTAGAAGCCTAACGAGATCTTTGGGTCTCAACGATTTAAGGCTTTACAAAATTAAATGCTTTTTTTCTTCTGAGTGTACAACTGCGTTTTTATATTACCATTATTAATATATATTCACTTTTACACACACTCATACACATATATGTATAGGTGAATAAAGTACATAAAGTTCTACTTATATAAAACTCAATGTTTATACTCTATTTTAAAATAAGAATATTCACATGGGGAATTACTCTAGTACAGAAAAGGCAGTAAAATTATATAGTTGCAGATCATTCATTGTATGTCTGGGTGTGCATAAACTCATTTAGAAGACTTTCTCTTGCACTGAAACCTCTTCTCTTTCTTACTCCACTAGTACTGCATGTAAAACACACCAGAGTTGTGCTGTGTACCCGCAGTATGCTAAAAGCCAGCAACTAAGCCACTTTGGTGAGGGCTAAGGAAAGCTGATGAGCATAATTACAACTCCTCTAGATGGATCACGGCCTGCCAGCTCTCCTCCACGTGCTGATGCTGCCCCAGGGCTGCATCCTATCGCTGCTCACTTGTATTGTTGGCACCACTGAACATGGCCTCATGCAGAACATATCAGGCGTCTCAAACTTACACACCTTTTGTTTCTTTCTAAACCTCATTACTAGAAAGAGAACCTCCCTGCTTTTTAAAGCCTCCCAGTCCTCAGATCAGACTCATATTAAAGTCCCCTCAATTGAGAGTGCTACAGAACAGAGGGGGCAGCACTACAACAAAGAAGCAACTGCCTCTGGAAATCATAATTCTGAACAAAAAATGGGAAAGTGCTACCATGTGCAGAAGAATTATCGTCACTAAGAAGCAAATAGATGCACATCACCATCATTATTTTGCAGCTGCCCTTTAAAACAAGGAACTAAGGTGGTGTAGTCAATTAAAAGTAAGCAAAGGTAAATATTCTATGTACAAACATTCAAATGCAAACATTCAATAACATCTTCAGAAAATGGGTGAGACCGATGGGTTTCATTGCCTCGAGACGTCCAATAACTCAACATCTGTCCCTTTATCCAAAATAAGCTTACAGTGAAAACTGTCCACCCGCTCAAACATTAATCAGTGGAGAAATAAAACAAAGATTGAACAAAGTCATGGAATTCATACCACACAAACATCTAAGTAACTGACAAAACTGCCATCGGTCAGCCTAAGCAAAGGGAGTTTTGATGCACTGTTATTTACCTGGTGGAACACTTAAATGGGTGCACTAAGAAGTGCCAGAGTAAAAACATATTTAAAGACAATTAACGAGAACTGCATCCATGATGATTAAACTACGTAACACTACTATGTGAAAGGCACAAAATAAAAGCAGGGAAAAAAAAAAATAAAGCCTCAGGGAGCAGGAAGTCCAATTCCAGTACTTCTTTAAACATCATCTTTGTACTGGTGAAATCCCAAGGGCTCTTAATTTACTCCACGTGAGGTGAGAATGCAGCCCAATGAAAAACACAAACAGAAATGGCTCAATATGTGCCAAGAATACAGTTCTCACCTTTACATGTGAAGATGCATATGCATAAAGAAATAACTGATTTACAAATTAGTTCCTCTGGGGAAGAACAATGTCCTCAAACTGCAACCAGCCACTGATTGATGGTATGCAGCAGGGCCCTGGAGCAACAGATTGTCCAGCTACTCACACACGTCGTAACACTCCGTTTCTGTGTTGCTTTGCAAATTTCTCAACAGCCCACAGTTTTTTAATATTAACTTTTCACGAAAAAAAGAAGGAAAACCTCCTCAAACACCATCTTTAAATAAAAATGCATGCAGATAGCAAAACAGAAAAGCAGAACTGCAAAACCTCATCTAACAACCCTGACAGCTGCAGCAATGTGGCACTACCAAAGACAACAGCACAAAAATTAATTACTGTTTCCTTGTTGATGTTGCTTTTACCAATTTTCTGTTCAGGACTTCTTGCATGAAGACACTGTTTCAGAAACACCCACGGTGCTTCCATTAAAAACATTGGGTTGGCAAATAAGGAAATAAGGCCCCCTTCTGAAGTTACAATATGCTCTAATTCGCTTCCCCTCTCATCCAAGAAATTACCCATAGCCTTTGTCGTATCTTCACTTTCTCACTCTGTTCTGCCCACAACTCCTGGTACTTTCTAGGATCCTATCACTTTTTCCTCATCAGGTCTTCCAAAACCCATCACTTGCCATCAACTACAGCCCCAACTCATCCCTTGTGCTGCAACGTTGTGTCTGTGTTCTGTTGTAACGTTCTCAGACTAATCTTCTCCCAATTTTTTTTTTTATTTTTTTTTTAATTCTGATCTCCCTTTTCATATGACATATCCATAGATGAATTTAAGAATGCTGCGGTCTTTCAGCTATTTGGTTTTTAAATATTGTCACTATGTCGTAGCCTATTGAGTCAGTATTTCTGTCAACTTTATGACGTCTCTGAAAAAGTGAAATATCTTCGGATATCTGACAAGTCAGTACCATTATTTAAGAGGTACACAGGTTCTTAGGGGAGTGCAGCTGTTTGCGCACATTTGAAACAGAGGATGAATAATTCTTAATAAGGAAAGAATAATTCTTAAGACACTGAACACTACACTACACTTTAGTCGGTCCTAAAATCAGCTCCCATTCAAACCAGTCGTCGGTAAGAAAGGGCTCTTTAAAACTGCTTTCCAAATCTCTATTGTTTGTTCTGAGTTCATGCTCAGTGTCAGTCAGAAGTCGGTCTGGAGTGCGAAACTTGCAACAGAAATTTGCTGACAAAAGATCTGAGCAGCGAATAAGAAATGGAAACATAGGCTAAAGCAGAGTCACAGCATCGCTGCAGAAATAAACCAAAAGTAACTGACAAAAACGTCAACGGTCGCAAACACGGCAGCCACTCCAGCATCCTTCCTCGGGAAAGTTGCTTTACAGAAGATGGTAACCACATGAAATCCTATTAGAAGGTGCTGAACTCTGGCATTGTGTCTCTTCCGGTAGGCTTCTACATAACAAAATGCCACGAAGTAGCCTACAACTTTTTCACTCTTATTATGCAAAATCCTTATCAGATTCAATAGCATGACATCACTCCAAATCCTGACTCACAATGGCAAAGAGCAGGTCAAGAGATGTCCTCTTTGTTTTAGTTTCAAGTGCTTTTCAGTCTATTAGCGTTGAAAGAAAAATAACCTGAACGGAGCTAACCGATAAAGATCAGACCCGCCTGAACAATGGGAAGGAAATTGAGAGTTAAGGCGACGTTCGGTTGAGAACGCAGCCGTGGTGCCGAGCTCCGGGCAGCTGCGGCTCAGGCCGTGCCCGCTATTCCAAGCCGCGTTCGGACTCGTCGTGGGGCTCCTTTGTGCTCACGTCGCGCGGAGCCGGCATGCGGCACACGATCCCCGCAACCGCGAGGACAAAGGATGCAGTGACCGGGGGGAGGGGGACAATTAGTCCCAATTAGACCTTATTTCGTAAGGAGCGGGAGGGCCGGGGGAAGGGAGCTTCGATTTTAAAGGCACGGCTGCCTCGGGCAGGTAGCGGGGCGAGCGGCACAGAGCCGGGTCTGCGGGGACGGACAGGCGGACAGACAGACACACATCGGTAATACTTACATGTGCACATGCGGAGGCTGGAACCTGCTCTGGTTAATGTTGTAGTGCGTGAAGGCCTGCGTCGGGTTGGAGCTGTACTCATCCACCGTTATGGTAACTTTGCCTTGTGAAGGAATTCCATGAGCCATCCTTCCTCCTTATGGACATGAGCAACTCACAGCTTCCCAAGGCCGAGAGCAGGGCAGGGCATCGTGTTCCTGGCAGCTCCCCAGGCCGAGCAGCTCCTCGCCAGCAGCCCCGAGCTGTGAGGAAACAGCACATGCTCAGCTGCGGGGAGATGGAGGCACGCACGGACACACGGCTCCCTCCTCTCCACGTTTCCAGCCAGAGATCTCCCTCCTGCCGTTGCTGTACCCCTCGCCCAACGCTGCACGCGTTGCTACTCACAGCTGTGCTCACCACATTAACACCATCAACACTACACGGGTTGGAAGGATGAATGCTTAAAGACGGGTTTTAGTTTCCGGAGAACAAACTGCATGGAAAGCCCCAGATAAGCACTCCATATACTTAAAATTCTTTATTTTGAGTGACGTCTAATTGCAAACATGGAAATTAACAAGTAGACTGTTTTCCTGAAGGACAAGAACTGTTCCAAGGCCCCGCCGTGGCTTCACAGAATGAGCGATAGCTGAGGGACTGTAGGAAGCAGACACAAGGCAGAAAGTTCTACAGTTACAAAGCAAAAAACGCACACAAATACCTTTGAAACGATGTATGCCTCTGCCTGCAAGAAGGCTAGCATCTAGACAACCCTAACAAAATATCCACATTATGGTCCAGTAGCACTGAAACTGGTTTGGATTCATCAGCAGGCAGTAATGATTTATCGGATAGATTTAAGTGCAATTTCATGCATAAATATTTCTGCCTAAGATGAAAGAAATGCTTTTCCTCACTATGCGTGTCCTTATCTTTCACATCTTCAAAGTGCTCCTAGGTACGTTTTTGCACTGAGGCTGGAAGCATTCTGTGACACAAGAATGAGGAGAAAGCCAGAAATTTCCCAAATCCTACCTCTGCTGAGTTTCCCTTCCGCTCCCCCCCAGAATGAGAGCCTCAGTGTCCTGAACCAATAAGCTCGGGATGCCCCAGCTGCCCGCCTGCCTTCAGAAGGACTTTGGGGAAATTGCTCAGCAGATTTCTGAAGAATACTTTCAAGATGAGCAATTCTTCCAAAGCACTGTTGGAGAGCCTCAGCTGGGGCATGCTACCCGAGCTGCAGCACTTCAATGAAATGCTGATACCCCGTACAGCTGACTTACTCTTCAGTTTCTACTCACACAGCGGTGTGCAATTTACAAAACCAAAAAGAGATAAGAAAGAGGAGAGCTTTGTCACCCGAGCATCAAACCGAGCAATGTTTTTCCAGTGTGATATTCCTGGCTTCTCTTAGCTTCCAGGCCAAAATGTGTTTGCCACGTGTAACGTTTGGAATCTTTGATTTGTATTCAAAATATATTTTTAATACAAAGACTAATTTCCAGTTTGGCATGAAGTACGACAAAACTGCCCCGCAAATGGCAGATGGCCTGCTATAGGCCATTTATTTTATTATTTTACAACCTCAGGCCTATGTAGGCTTCCATATGTTAGCTGGGTTAAGACATTCGGCAACCTCCATTCCAGTAATTGGGTTCTATTCCTCATCTCCTTCATTGCTTAGAGAAAAAAAAAAAAAAAGAAAAAAAAAAAGGCCAGATGAAACTAAGCCATAAAGTTCCCATTTAAACAGAGCAATCAGCGAGACAGTACTCCCCAGAAGCTGAGGTTACGCTCTGCTCTTTGCATTAACCCCCTCTCCTAAGGATAAGCAGAAGAGTTTTAGGGGTAAAAACCAACAAGGTGAGCTTTATTAGGCCAAATCTTTGCTACGTTTTAAGATAATGCAACAACTGCTTACAAGTCTTAATGTAATGGTTACCATCCCGAGTTTGCAGCTGTTTCCTTAATTTCCCTTACAATTATATTTCAGTGTTATTTTGCATAACAGTAAAAAAAATAAAAAAACACCTGCTTCAAATTGCAGTCCTGTTCCAAGAACCGTAATTCTTTTGAGATACAAACTACGAAGCGCTCGCAACACAGAACTGCATAATTGCCCTGCACTGAAAAGTAAATACAAATGAAAACATCTTCCTGTTGGAAAAATGACTGTCATTAACAAGCAGGCTCCCCATCCAGGCCCCGAGGAAAAAGACCAAGTTTTGCTTTTCGCAGCAAGAACTTTAGCGTTTGCATAAATTAAGTGGAGTGAAAATTACATGTCTAATGTTATTTTTTTGCAATTAAAAGCTACCATACAGAACACGCCAAACCAACAGAAAATATGCTCAGATATTTAGAAAAGCTAATTCGCAGTGTTTGAGGTAATCTAGCAAAAGAAAGGTCAGGGCATTACATCTCATATTATAGTTTGCTCACAGAAAAAAAAAAAATCCAATTTGTTCACGAGAGGGAATTATACATAAAGACAATAAGCATTTTTATAAAGTTCATAACAATCTACGTTGCAGAAAAATTACGACAAGCTGATATAAAACAAATGATTAAGGGATACTTGAATAGCTGCATTAAATACTTTAAAGTTGACTTCCAGAATGACTTTAAGCACAGAAGCTACAATTGCTTCCCACTGCACTAGCCTTTAATGTTGAGAATGAACCCCTGTGCTTAAATTAACACAAAGCCGAGGAGCATCCTTGGGAAATCAAACCCAGCAGCCACCGCCGGGCTGGAGAAGCAACTCTCACCTACTGCCAGTGCCCAACTGGGAGCTTCTTTAACGGAGACCTCGCTAAAAAAATTCCGAGAAGGAGCTGAGCACTCCTAAACTTTAAAAACACGTTCATCTGGAGCCTAAGCCGTTCGTTTTTTTCTTTTATTTAAGGCTATTTTGAATCCCTCCCGTTTTTTCTCTAAACGTACTCACTCCCCGAAGATTACAGGCAGGAGACGAGGACAAAATAATAAAAGTTGCATTATCTCCCTTATCCGTGAAGTAACTCCGCTCCGCCCGCGCCGTACGGCAGTTCCTAGGAGAGGCGCTGCCGCAGGTGCAGCCCGGCAGCCCGGCACGGAGCCCAGCCGTGCAGCCGCAGCCCGGGAGCAGCGCAGCCCGGCCGGCCGTGCGCACCGCCACGGAGCCGCATTGTGCGGAGCCGGGCACCGCCGCACTGCAAAGCGCCGGGAGCCTCCCGGCACAGGAGGTCGGGCACGAGCCGACACGCGGCTCGTTTCAAAACGAACGCACCACCGAACTCTCAGAAAACTAGCACGGATAAGTCAATGAAACCACAGCGCTGCGTTTAACGGACAACTACGCGGAGAGGCTCTGGGTCCGCGCACGCACGCCGATACATAAAAAACCGCGCTTCCCTCAAATAAAACGCTGACGCTCCCCGACTTCAATTGCAGAAAGCGTCCCGTCGGCCGGCACCGCACGGCACGGCGGGGTTTACCCGACGCGGCCCCGGCCCCGCGCTCGCCGCACCGCGCCTCCCCCGGCTCGGCTCCCGCCGCCCGTTACCGCTCGCTCCGACGACGGCTCCGCGGAACGACTCCGGGCTCCCTTCGAGCCGCGTCCCGCGCCACCGAACACGGGAGGGCCGAAGCCGTCGGCAGCCCGCGGCCGGACCCCGGCCGCCCACCTCCGCCCGCCGCCGGCTCCCGGGCCGCCCCGGCCGCGGCCCCGCGGGGCGCCGGGCTCGCCCCCCCCGCTGATTGACGGCCGCGGGCGGCCAATGGCTCCGGCCGACGGCGGTCCGGCGCGTGCCGCAGGCCACGCCCCGCGCCCCCGGCCCGGCCCCGCTCGCCCGGCCCTGCCCTGCCCTGCCCCCGCCCGGGCGCCGGCTGCCGGCGGAGGGGCCGCCGCGCGCCAACTTTGCGGCGCGGCCCCCGCGAGCCGGGCCGAGCGGCGCGAGACGCGGGAGGAGCCGCCCGAACCCGCGCCACCCCCGGGAGGTCCGCTCCGCTCCGCTCCCGAGCGTCTCGGGCCTCCGGGGTCGGGGATCCGCAGCGCGCCGCGGGAGGCGGCCGCTCTCAACCCGAGCGGGGAACTCCGCCGCCCCGGGGCCCGCCCGCCGCTCGCCAGCGCTACTTTCGCGGCGCGCCCCCCGCCCCCCGCCCGCGGCGCGACGCTCCCCGGCCTACCCGCCCGGCCCGCGCTGCCCCCGGCGCGGAGGGAGGCGGCGGGGGCACGGCCGGGGGAGGAGGGCAGGGCAGCGCAGGGCAGGGCGCGCTCGCTCGGCGCCGCCGCAAACCGCGCCGCGGCCGCGGGCAGCTCCGCTCCGCTCCGCGCCGCCCCGACCCGGCACGGTCACGGCGGGAGGGGGGATGGCGGTGCCGTATTGTTGTGAGTGAGCGCCGCCGAGCTGCCGCCCGGCTCCCCCCGCTCTCGCCCGTGGCGCGGCCCCGCCGACCGCCGCTTTGTGCTCCGCCGCCGCCCGCCGGAGCCCCCCGCCCGCCTCCCGCTCCCCGCTCACCTCCCCTCGGCGGCGCCCGCTGCGGCCCGGGGACGCCGTCAGCGCGGGCGGCGGGGCCGCGCCATGGGGCGGCGGGGGCGCGGCCGGGGCAGAGCCTGCGCCCGACCCGCGGCGGTGCCCGGCGGCGGCGGCCTGGGCGCGGTGCAGTGAGCGGAGCTGCCACTGGGGTCAGGGAGCAGGCACCAGGAAACGCGGAGCGCTGCTCGCTCACACACACACACACACACGCACACACAGCTCCTCCCGCTGCCTCGCACTTCGCCCCCCCGGGCACGGAGGGAGGGAGGATTCGCTGCTGCATTTCCCAAGTGCGGCAAAGCCTCCTCCGCCGAGCCGGGAGGGGAGGGGAGGCCTCCGGGAGCGGCGGCTCCGTGCCGGGGTCAGGGCGGGGAGGCCGGGGCCGAGACCCGCAGGGCGGCCCCTGCCCGCGGCTCTGCCCGCAGCTCGGCATCTCGCGGCGCTGCGGCTCTTTTTCCTCCGCCCGGGGAGACAGAAAACATCAACGCCGCCAATTCACACGCCAAAAAAAAAAAAAAAAAAAAAAAAAAAAGAGAGAGAGAGAGAAAGAAAGAAAGAAAAAGAAAAACAACCCCTCCAAAAGGTTTCCACAGGCTGCGCACCTTTCCTGGCTCGAGAGCACTGCAGTGCTGCGTTCTGCCGGAGATGAGCTAACCTCGGCAGCCGGGAGAAAAACAGAAACGGCAGCGTGGGCTTGTCATTTCAGGCTGAACATTGTCTTAGGGCAACTGGGGCTTTTCTACACAGAAGCGAAGGAGGCAGAATCAGAGAGGTTGCTGGTGGCTTTTTGGCTTTTTTTTTTTAAAAAAAAAAAAAAGCTATAGCATTTGTGTCAGCAGCCACAATGGTGACAAAGTAAAGAAGCGAAGGCAGATGTGTTTGTTCCTTCGCTTCCAGACAACAAATGAGAAGAGGACTTCCAGCCATACATCCATAGTGCAAAGAAGAAAACAAATCCTAAGAAGTGGGCAGAAAAATGAGAGCCTGCTAGGAACAGGCTTCTAAGAGCATGCTGTGTCCTATGAATTTCCAGTAAATAATTTCAGCTCAGGCCAACCTTTGGCTATGCATGGCAAATAGAGGGGATTTTCTTTGTTGCTGAAAACAATGAAAAGGGTCCAGGCATTGTGAGACAGAAATCCACGAGGATGGGTTGTCCTGTTTGGAAGGACAAGAAGAAAAATCAACCTGAAAAAATAATTGAATCGCGTGGTTTTGGTTTTTTTTCCCCCTAATTTTACATTAGACCTTTCTGATCTTTTATTACTGCTGTTTTTTCTAAACACCACAGACCAAAGGAACAATCCTGTTTCAGACAAAATGCTCTGCAAATCAAAGCAGCATCTCCAAGGAAGCTTTGAGTGCAATGAAGGCTGAGGCCGTAGCTTGCCACATATTTTTAGCTGACTGACACCAGGAAAAATCAGCAACGCAGCACTCTGCCCACCCACCCAGCCCTGTGTGAGCAGTGAGCCCCTCTGGGAACACGCAGCCAGCACCAGGGCACAGCCTCCCCTTCTGATTCACCTCCCAGCTGCACTAATGCTTGTGCTGGGACGGAGCTGGGAGTGGGTTGAGCAACAGAGGACACAGAGAGGATAGGAGAGCTTCACTGGTACCAATGCCACGTAAATATAAAAATACCAGGGGACGTGAGTGGGTTTGACTCAGAACCTGCTGAATCCCTTCTCTGCAGTCACAGAAGCGAGGCTTTTCCTTTCTTTCTAGCACATCTAGAGCCCCCAGCACTATAACAACCAACGAGCTTCTAGCACAGCAGAAAAGAGAGGGAGGAAGTATTGGTAGGTGAGAGAAAGCTCAAAGAGCTCTGTGATAACTTGTAGCAGAACTCTTAGCAAACTCCTTGTCTTCTGGCTCTCTGAGAACAGAGTGCTTTCCAAAGCACCTATTCTAGAAATGCACTGGCCCTAGAGTTGCTATCAGAGGGAAAAATAGCTTTCTTAAATTGATTGAAAGGTTTTCAGAGGAAAGGAGTTCTATTCGCCACCTTTACTTTCCAAATAAAAAAAGCAGCTCAAAATGCAAGTATGTGAGTACAGACAAAGAAAACATCCTTATTTTGGCTGGGATGCAGAACTACTAATATAAGTTTGACAGGATTTCGGAGATACATTTGAAAAATCAAAAAGTAACCAAGCTGCCTACTGCGAGCGTCACAGGACTGATTTTTCTAGTTGGATGAAGTTCAAAATAAGCAGCTTTTGCTTACTTTAATACTTCCTACTTGTCATCTTAAAGGTGTATATGGTACACGAAGCCTCAGTTGTGGTCAGAGTTTGCCCTGGATTTTATTCTTTCGCTTCTACAAATCCATGGCAGGTATGGCACAGATGCACCTGATGGATGTTAAAAATTAGAACGTACTACAATCTCATGAGATTTTCCAAAATCTATCATGCCCTGATTGCAAATACTCTTCCGTGACTCTTTGCTGTTTGTGAAGCAATACAAGAAAGGTATCATTTACAGCATGTTCCTCAGATCTTGTTCCCTATGTAATACAAACTTTTGAGTAATCTTTTAAATAAAAGGGATAAAAAAGAAAAGGAAGTAAAACAGACAAATTCTGCAACTGCATATCATGACACTGATCTGTGATTAAAGGACTGTCCTGACACAGATCCAACCCGGTCAGGATGTACTACATCTTTTGGTGCCTTATCATGCTCCATGACTTGTAAAGCTACTCTCAAAGTAAGGTATACCAAGAATATTCTATCACCTGACCCAAGGAGGCAAGACTTGACTACAAGGCCATACCTCACAGTCATGAATGATCAACAACGCTATCTTGAGGGTGTTCCTACAACTCTTCCATTCCTCTATCACTTTTTTTTTTCTTTGCTTCTATTGTTTAAGGACACAAACCAAGGAAAAAAAGAATCTGTTAATAAAAATGCCTCCTACTGAAAAGGCCAAAAGGGTTTTAAAGCAGCTCTGCTTCCCCAGTCCCATGCTGCAGTCAGCAGCACAGGACCAAGGCTGGCACAGAGGATGTTACAGTTTCAGAAAAAGGTAGGCCAGTGTTTCACACTATCTTTTGGTTTGGACACAGTATCAGGGAGGTTTTTAAGAGTTTTTCATTGCTTTGTTCTGTCCTTTGGAGGCTTTTTCATTTGTTTGTTTTTGTTTTAATGCAGGTATTTCCTGGATTTTTAGCCCATTTAAGACCATGGTAAGGAGGGTTCTCATTTGCATTGCACAGAGAACTCAATTTCAGCTTTTAGAGATTGGGATGTGCTGGTGTGCAGCACCTGCAGTGCTAGATCACACATATTTTGATTTGTTAAGGTATTAAGAATGTAGAGTTGGATCCAGTAGTTAGCTGCTAGTAGTGACCTAAACTAAGTCACTAGATTCACCATATTTCAATATACACCACTGCAATTCTGCCAAGAACTGTATCTTAATATGGTTGTTCCACTCATTTAACTAAAAATTCTTCAGTAACTGTGGAAGTAAAGACAGCTGGGAATATTCTGTTTGTCAAGGCTTTATGCCCCACTGAGCAAATACCACATTTGAAAGTTGCAGAGTGCAGTTGGATGGATGAAAAGTTCTCCATTGCTCTCTTCCTTCATTTGTAGCCTGAAAGTCACTAAGCATTTGGTGGCCAACAACACGTACAACAGAAAAACATAGTATTAGATATAAAAACAAAGCAACAAAACCAGTTTTGAACATACAAGCTGTTCTTTCAGCTCTTAGAGTGTCTTTACCTTCCAAAAATCAGAGACAGGAACTAGCAGGTAATTAAACCTTAAAAAAACAAATTTTTAAAAATATATCACCTCTTGGCTTTTAATTTTTGCAGCCTCCACTGTTACAACTTTTTATCTGACTTCTTCCTCTCACAAGTACGTGCCCACACACTAACCTGTCAAACACCAGCGAACACACTATCTTCAGGAAGAATCCATGGCCTCTCCACACAAGTACACCAGCTTTTTGGGAAGAAGGACAATTCTCTTCAGGAAGCAAAACTGAAGTCTTCTGTCAGAATCTGCAGGCAGAGGGGAACACATCATTATAATGCTGGTAGAGCATCAAGCAAGACTGAAGGAAGTATCACTAGTTGTTCTCTGGGTGTTCATTTTCTATCTGATGGACGGGAACCCTGTCACAGGATAATGACTGCTGCTTTTCCCTCATTAAATTAAATAAAATATTTGATTGGAACTTTCTCTGCAGAGACAAAAACTGATGCAAAAAAAGCAGTAGGTGAATCATATTCCTTTTAAAAAGTCTCAAAGTAACTGCTAGTCAAGGTACCTAGAGCAGAAACCATTCCCAATAAACAGGGGCTTGAGGGATAGAACTGATTTGTTTCAAAATTGAGAACAAAGTCTGGGTGATTTATTTCTTCATAACAGAGCAGGCAGGGACTTCAGTTTTGTCCATACATGCAGATGAAAATATTGTCTGATGCATGGCAATTATTGCAACAATATTACTGCAGGAACATTTAGGTTTGCTTCCAGATTCTGAAGGTTCAGGACATGTGACAAGGAAAGGTGTTTGGGTCACCTGGTCAACAAGCTGTGGCACTGAATAAGCAACTATGAAAGTACTATGAGGTGTTCAAACATCCTATTTGTTACATATCAATTTGCCTATTTAGCAGAAGGTAGATGCCTTTTTCTGAAGTGATCATTTTACCAGCTAATTAATCTACAATGCATCCAGCCAAAGCCAAAGCCTTCAGTTTACTTCAGCTGCAGTTCAGCCACACAAAGCTCATTGTACTAAGAAATTTCAAAACTTCACATTCTGGCAGGAAAGAGGCACGCAGTACCACAGTAAGAAGCATCACAAACCTCTCCTCTGCTTGACCTCTGAGTTAGGCAGCAACTGCCTTCCTTCTGCATTAATTCATCCTATGGCAGACTGTCCACATGACATTTCTGCTCATGGATGTAAGACAAACTGCATACCCATGAGTTCTGAGAAGTCAGCGGTATCAGAAAGGTTTGTTTGTTTGTTTTCGGAAGGCTATACATTTAATTGCAAATTCACCTGCTGCTGCTGACTTTTGTTAACAGTTACTCAGAGTTGATGTCTTTACCTCTAAACAAATAGGCACCAGAGCTTCACTTCATGCCTTGCATAATTAACTTCTGACAGATGTAAGAGCCATGGTCTCTGGCACATCTACATCTCGTTTCAGTTTGTGGGCTCCAAATTACCTTTGGGCCAGGTGATGTTCCCTTTATAGAAAATTGCAGGGAACTGTAGGATGAACATAATGAAAAGCCCTTAAAGAGGTCAAGCATTCCAGTATGGACATCTTTGCAGTTTGAGCACAAAGTTAAGAACAAGACTCCCTGAAGGAAGGAAAAGATTTTCACAGTCATTTTCGAGAATCTTTGAATGTCCCCAGCAACACCGCTGATCTGAAAGTACATCTGAAAGCCCACAGCCAAAATCTTCACTAGATGTTAACTGCCATAATTATCAAATTCTGTTGTACAGAAAACACAGCACAAAACGTTTATGAAGCCTCCATTCTGTGGTGAAAGAGAGAAGTTAGATTTCACACGCGTTGTTCCCTAGTGTTGCTCTGGGAAGAAAAGGGTCAGATCTTGGGGTAAAATCTCTGGTTAGCATTCATCTTTATTCCTTGATTTGACATTGTAAAGATCAATATTTCATAGCAGTTATTGTCTAGATTTTGAATGCATACAGGCTGAAACCACATGCTAAGAGCTGAGCAATTCTACACCCTTTGTCTCAGAATATCCTAAGAAAAAAAATCCTCTATTCCAGTTATTGTCTAGCATTTGAATTCAGTGTTGGCAAACTGGTTCCTGCATGTCTTTGAGGCATATGGAAATTGATGGTGAAGGTGTCTAGTATAACTAGAAGTATAATTTGATGAAAACTGAAGCAGTGAACTGTGAGAAACTGCTAAATCAGTGTCATCAAACTCTGCTTGAAAAATAATGAAACAGAAATACTTCTAGGACATGAGAAATGCAGGGCAAGGACTGTGAAACCAGAGACTAAATGCAGAAATTAAGGAAACGTACAAGAAGTTATTTTCATTGTTATTTTTGAAATGCATACCCAAAATACAACAAAACATTCCTGTTTAAATTCACTTCATGGAGACGGTGACATCGTGTCTCCTCCAAATTATTCAAGCCCAAATGTTGGCACAAGCTCTTCCAATAGAATACCATGTTTGGCCCTGGCATTCTCGCCTGCCTACCCATAACCATGTGCAGAATAAGAACAGCACTCAGCCAATGCAAATCCTAGTAATCTCCTGGGGCAACAGAAAAAGACCAAAATAGAAAACATACTACAGTTTTAAAGCAATAATATTCCTAAGGAAAATAAAACAAATATAACTCAGAAGTAAGATGGCATTTATTTCCCAAAATTTAACAATTCCTGAAGCTGTAAAAGTACTCTACAAATAAAGACCTGAAGATGGCAGTGAAAAGATCCTGATATTGCTTTATTCATAAGATTTTGAATGAAAACAAATCAGACAAACTTACACTGAAATCTGGGAAAAAGAGGACAAGGGAAGAAAACAGATGTTTTCTTGACTTGATAATATGGGTAAATACATCTGAATTACTGAAAAGAAAAAAACAAAAACAAAAAACCAACAACCAACAATAAAGATTCCATTCAGTTGTACCCATGTTTTGAGACAGGAACACATGTGTGCTTAAGAAAGTGATATAAGCTTGCATATTCAAAGACGTGCCAGAAAATTTGTACGAAAAGATCACAGAGAGACAGAGACAGCTGGAAAAATTGGAGCAAGGGCTCTAATTTTCATGCCAGTGTTACACCTAATGCAAAGAGAATGCAGACGATAGACTCCAAGCTCTATATTATTCCTCTTGCCACTCCAGAGAGTGCTTGTAGAGCTGGACAACAATCAGGAAGTAATACAAATTTAAAAACAAACAAACAAACAAAGGGGACCCAGAAATAATAGAAAGCGTGCTATTGTAAATGAAAATTTTTGTGTCAAAATACTTATTACAGCCATAACAACATCTTTACGTGCCAAAGGCAACATCAATATTAATGCAGCTGTGGATACCAAGTGCTAATTTCTTTAAAGTGTGTTCTTATTTGAAAATTGAGCTATACCCACAATCTCATCATGGCACACACACAGCAGAAAACATGAAATGGAAAAGAGCCATAAGCAAGCATCTCTTGAAGGTCCTATATCATACTTTAAAAGAATGATAATGAGATCCTTCTGCATGCACAGGGATATATCCAGATTAATTATCAATAAGCCTAATTAGAAAGTTGTGTTAATAAATATCAAGAAGGCTTCCTTCTATTAAGGGATATACAGATAGGAGGCTTAGTAGAAAAAGTGTAAATGGCATCTTGAGAGGATTTTCTGGTAATACATTTAAGTTTATAAAGTAATCTAGGCATGATTTCCATGAGTTTTGATATCATCCTTTCGCATGAGGTGATCTCAAAATCTGCATGTTAAAAAGTCACTTTCATTGTCACTTACTGTTAACCCAAGCTATGGACTTAAGGAGACTTCTGTCAGAGTTTATATTTTTGTTCCCTCAGACTTGCTAGACACAATTCTATCTTTTGTGATGTCATTACTGCAAATTCACAACTGTGATTTGAAAGATGCCTTCTAAAAGAAAAACACATATATGTTTCATATCATTATATATATCTCACCTAAAATGTAACCAGGGTACCTCTTTGTCCATCCAAGATTCCCACTGATTCTTCTTGTGCTCTCAGATCTGCTCACACCATAGTCTTTAACAGTGGCTTAGAGAAGCAGAGTCCCATTGTCAATTTGCAGCACCCTCACTGTCACAATGGCCCATCCATTGAGATGTGTCACCTCTGGAAAAGAGAAGTGAAAAGAAAAACAAAATTAAAATATAGAAATAGCAGAGCAAAAGACAAAGGGAAAAGTAAGGATTCAGACACCAGCTTTCCACAAGGCCTGTGGCAGGCACAGTATGGGTCAGACCTACAAAACTCTGTAGCTTTTAAGTCAAATCTGGACAGATGACTTCCTGAGATTAGCTGTCATCTCTGCCAAGATGCAAGATAAACTAACAGTCAGACAACAACCATTCAGAACAAGTTGTTAACCTTAAGAAGGTAAAATTCTAGAATAAACATGAACAAGTATATACTTGAGCTTCTGCTCAAGCTACAGACTGAGGCTATACTTTATGTTACTGGATCAGAGAGCAGAAGCTATAGAATCATCTTCATTCCACGGGAGTCCTTGGCTTTACCTCTTGCTAAACTGCTATAGTTGGAAGATGTTTTGTCCTGCTCTGACATCAGACTCTTATATCTGAGATGAGACATTTGTTATTGATAACAACTTCTCTAAGTATACATGATTTTAATCAGCTATTTCACATGCAGCAAAGTTTATTAAACTGTACCACCTCACGCCTTGCTGTTTTTGTTTCAATAATGCTTATTATTCTTTCAAATTTAGTTTATCCCACAGCACAGTTGAAGGCTTAAAATGAAAATTTACCATCTAGACAAGTTCTTCAATGACTTAATTATTCTTCTGGTTGCGGGTTCTCTATTATAATTAAGAATGTGAGTCAAAGAAGAGGAAAGAAAGAGGTTATCGTTATCAGTCCATACTTTACTGCTTTCAGTTCCAAATCTGAATAACTGCACACACTCATGTGATTTCAAAACATTCTCTCATCTGATGGATTTTCCCTATGTTTGTCGGGTCAGAACGCCGGTTACCTGCATTCAGTACTGCCAAATTAACAAAGCAAAAATCAATGCTCAAAGACCACAAGCCACAAGACTGCCAGTCTGCAAGCTGCTGCTACTTTATTCTTAAATTTTGTTGCTGCTACACAGTTGCAAGAGTGCCCATACTGTTATATGTATATTAGAATGTGTGCAGGTGCCATGTATGTACCTGCAGAGAACTGCGTGGCAGTGCTGCTGCAGCATCTCTGGCCTCTGCCTTCCACTCAGCCAGCAGGCACCAGGAGCCGCTGGCAGAAGAGAACCCTCAGGTTCCAGAGCTATTCACAGGTTGCCATCAAAAAACCATTTCTGCACGTGAGTCACAGGAAAAAGAGGCTCTCAGAATCTTCTAAAAGTCTGGATTTTAAAGTGGAAGCAACAGAAAAACAACACACTCAAACCATTCTAAGAAGCGATCTGACAGCTAGTGTCTTAAAATACTCCATGTATAGAACCACAGAATGACTGGGATTGCGAGGGACATAAAGCCCCTGTAGTTCCAACCCCCCTGCCATGGGCTGGTTGCCACCCACCAGATCAGGCTGCCCAGGGCCCCATCCAGCCTGGCCTTGAATCCTTCCAGGCACAGGGCTTTGAGAAAGCTGTATTTGTTTCATGCCTAGTGCCTGAAAAGCATCCCTCCCAGTGTCATCATCTTCCCATCACAAACCAGCACTTAACCTCAGACTTCCTTCTGCCTACCAAACCTCACTGTTTTCAGAGACAATCTGGGGTTTGCAAGGAATGCAAGATTAGCTTCCTTTCAGATGCTTGCTCAATATTTAAATCCTCCTCCTACTGAAAAAGACATAGGCTTTAATGTTAGCTTTAATGGAAATGAGATCAAGTTGCAAACTTACAGACTGGAACCTATTAGACTTTGTTTTAGCTTGGAATTTTCTGCACAAAAAAGATCACTTCAAAAGCAAACCCAAATGTAATGTACTTGCAATTTAAGACTCTGTAACAGCGAGACAGCAGAGGTGTTCAAGGCCAGGTTGGATGGGGCCCTGGGCAGCCTGGTCTAGTGTAAATGTGGAGGTTGGTGGCTCTGCCTGTGGCAGGGGAGTTGGAGATTGATGATCCTTGAGGTCCCTTCCAACCCAACCATTCTGTGATTCTGTGTTGCACTGTAACAGAGGATGTTGACAACAGTGGCACTCAGGCTGGATAAGTCTATACAGATTCTCTTTTAAATCAGAGCTGGTGCTGAATTAGTAGTTCCTATCTGTGAGTTAAAGATAAATTCTACTACCTTACAATGATTTATGTTGTTTGCTCCAGAAGCCATGAAGCTTCAGGAATATATATATGATATTTGTTAAACTCCACTTCACACACCAGTTTGAACCTACAGACATCAGGGGAATCACAGCCAGCAGTTTGTTGGTGCACAGCTTCCTTTACTGAAGCCAGGAGCTGCATGTTCTGTTTTGAGAAAAAGACAATTATGAGCTAATGGGCCCAGATACGTTTTATCAACAGAAATCTCTTTTTCTGGTAACCTACTTGTCACTATTCTTAATTTTGTCTCTCTTAGCATCTATTTCATGCAGAAGATACTTTTAAAATACTTACACTAAAGATAAATATTAGAAAATCCTATATTGCGTGTTACCTGTCAGAGGTCATCAGCAGCTGCATTTCAAGAAAACTGAAGGCATTAGATGGAGTGTGCCCAGTAGATTAATACAGAGCTGTGAACTTTCATCCTCTGCAGCAAGATTTCCATCCAACTGACACAGAACTGACACACAGTAACACTTACAACCAGGGGGATCCAATTTAGATGGAGTTCAAATGGTTTCAAGCTACTCATAGGTCACAGAGGTAAAGTATGCATAAGAGAGCTGGCTTTAATCAGAATGTTTTCAGTAATGTCACACTAGAAGTGTTAGGCCACACTGAAAATGAACTGGATGTTAGGCTTGAGAATTACATTACCAAATACACTTAAATAGTCTGAATATATTCTTTAAGGTATTTTCCCATGCTAAAAATGTTGGAATTTTTTTCAGGATAAAAAAAAAAAGACAGAGTTTCACATTAGCATGGAAAACCACCTTTTCTATGTGGCACCGTATCTGTAACATCAACTTGCAAACTTCTGGGGAAGAAACAGTCTAAAACAAAACCCAAACACTTCAATGACGGTGGCGATTTGGAAATACAAAGACTCATTTTTTTCCTCCATAACGGAGTATTAGAATATAGGAAATTTGAAAGGGACAGCAAGTCTTACAGCAAGGAGGACAACTCAGAAAGGCCACTCTTAATGTGGTCATCAAATGCTGACCTACTCGTGAATCAGGCAGGTGGCTTCTCCTTTTAACGTTTCATATTGAAGAACACTGTGAAAATGAGAGGACTTATTGGAAGACATGTCATTGAAAGAGAAAATGTGACTCTCTTGAGAGAGTTTTAAAGGCCACATTCCACCCAGAAAACCCTAATCTGTCAGGCTTTCTTATTTCAAGCTTCCCTGACCATTTTGGTTGTGTCCAAAGTAGAACTGTGCTCTCCTTTCCAGGCAGATAGGCTGAGCTGTATTCTCGTGCCATTCAAGAAGTAAACTGGGAAACAGCTTACAACATAACAGAAAGTGTCATCTGTTTGGCACAGTCTGGTTTGCAGTGTGTTTAAGAGCTGCTCGGCAGAAATAAAAAGCAGCTACCGCACAAAGCCTAGCAGACAAGCCATGCTAAGTTTCTGAAGATTTTCACTGAGTTTTGTTAGGAAAAAAATTAAAAACCCTTCCTGTTGTGCCAGTCTATAGTATCGTCTCTGCAAAAATTCTACTCAGTGCCATGAAGAGAAGGAGGAACTCCATCTGTGAGCAGATGAAGAAGTGTGCTGCTAGCAATACAGCGCTGGATCTCATGTCGCGTTACAGCAGGCGGCTCAGCTCAGCTCAGCAAAGCAGAAACAAGGAAGCTGACAGAGTGGGATGCAGCGTTTTGTTACCGAATATTCATCCAGACATGGCATCACATCCAACAACAACGCTTTTATCGTCTATTTACTTCACTGCATCCTACACTGATGATCTAACATGTACAGGCAGAAAAGCAAAATGGAGAATTCATAAACGTGTGTTTTCTTAAAACAGGATAAATTAGGGTTTGTGGAGCTCCTTACTATTAGAAGCGAGATTGTTTCCAGCACATGGCTTGCTCATGCACAGCTCCCTCAGGTGCCCCTTCACGGAACTCTGATCTAAACACAGCACTAGCTAGAGCGTTCCCATCTAGGTTAGTGACACAAATGCTTCTTTTTTTTTCCTCAAGCTGGGATGCTTTTCAAGACCTTTCCACCACAACTTTGGTGGGTTTGCTGTTTGTTTTTTTTTGTTGGCTTTTTTTTGCCTTTTGAAACAAAGACTGATGGCATTTAAAATGGAATTAAATATTTTTCATTACACAGCTGAATAAGTTTTATTTAAACTTTTGCCAAGATTCCTTGCATGCTCTTATAACTATTGCAGTCTTCCTTTCATGTTTTTAATTTTTAGTTTCCATATTTCAATAAAACATAAGTTGCTGAATGATCCCTAAGCTGTTTATTCCAGACCATAGCTTCATTAGAACCTTGGGCAGATTTTAAGCTCCATCTTCTGGACTTCTTTTCAGAATGTAAGCAGCAGACTAGCATTAGATTTTAGCTTCTGGTCCCCACCTTGCTTCCCTGAAGTAACACTACCATTAAAATACTGTTCAAAGGAGGATCTCTTACTTTCTTCCACTCATCATGAGTTTTATTAGCTCTCTCCTTACAAATGCAAAAATCCCACTGCAACTGGAGAACCCATCAGATCAGCATGTCTTCCTAACCAGAAGACAGGTGATACATCTGTACTTCTCGTCCTCATTGGAGGACAGTATTTATTTTAACTTAGTGAAATAGGGAAAAATGTTGCTAGGATGCATCTCAGACCAAGCAAATAGGAAACAGGAAACATATTTAGCTGCACTCTTGAAATCTTTACTGGTGGAATGCCCTTATGCAGCAACAAAAGAGATTTCCTTCAATCTTCTGCTAACTGACTCCATCCTTCTGTGCTTGTTAATGATCTGGCTTTGGTTATTTGTCTCTCTTACCAGTGCAGTACATCTGGCATGAAGGCTTTCATGCTAAAGAAAATCCAACTAGTGCAGAATGCTTCAATAAATCCCTTCTACAATGCAAATGATCATGATCTCACCACCCTGTCCTCAACCCTCTACACTAGAAAGCCTGTGAATCCTAAAGCTTTGCGCTAAACAACTTTCCTCCTCCAACAAAGCAGATCCTTAATCAGCCAGATAGGGCTCATCCAGAAGACAGCAAACACATCCATGAAGGTGGACCTAAAGCTGTAGAATTAACTGCCATAGGAAAAAAATGATAATCAAAATCTTCCGCACTACCTGCTCTAACGAGCAGTCAAGTTCAGGAGCTTGCTTTATATTTAACATCAAAATGAATCAACACTCAAGAGAAAGATCGTTTCCAACCCCTCTGAAAACAAATGCTCTGCAGAGCAGATTACTCCATTGGTGACCTTCAAAACCAGACCAGCCCTTCACCTTACCCCAGTGCTATGGAAAAGGTGTACAGCATGGGCAGCAGAGTTTTCAACCCTTCCAGAGGCCTGGTTTGAATGACATTTAAGAAGTCAAGCACAATACACCAGAGAGCACCAATTATATTATAGAAATAAAGATGGCAAAATGGAAATGCCTCAACATCAACATTTTCTACATACCAAGCGTTCCTCAAGGCTTCTCCTCACACTGCTTTTCATTCAATGTCTTCCCATGTTCTGCTCAGAGGTTACAATTCTCTCAAATGAACTGCCCAACTGTTTTTATACCAGCTAAAAAAACCCCTCAGATCAATTAAGAATAATGTTTTCCTCACTGAATTTAAAAAAACACACTTTCATTAAAGTGACACTGGACAGGGATGTGTTTCAAACTGTCAGCATCTAACTCTCTCTATTTTTTATTTTTATAAAGTTGGGAAAATTCTAACAGTTAAACTATCTCCTCTCTGTGGCTGCACAAACACATATCAAAAAATGGAGGATTTTTATTTTAGCTCCCAAATTTGATTTATCTGTTCATTCTTCTGCATCCATATTTCAACAGCCCCCAAATCACTGAGCTGTCCCTCGAGATGTATATCCAATAACTTCCTCAATCGTCTCCATTTCCAGCATAACAGCATATGTGGATCTGCACATCCTGCATAGCTGGCTGCAAATGATCAGAATTGATTGCCTGGGAAATGATGGGAACTTTAAGGGTTAACTTATAGACTACCTCAAAAACACATTCGGGTTCTTTTGCAGTAACATGCCAAACTTAATGACCATCATATAATGGTTGCACGATCTGAGATTTGGAAAACCTAGACACATTCAATTGCTTTCTCTGATGAGGTCTGTACTTGTTTGGCATTACCAGAGATATCTCAATCCCTAAATAATTAACCTACAACCAATATGTATGAAATTACCTCGCTAAGCTCACTATCCAGGACTGTTTGCTGTTAAATTAGTAGAATAAATAATTTACACCAAAAAAAGTGTGCACAAGATAGTGCCAATAAACCTGAGGGAACTTATTCATTATTTGCAAGAAAATTGGATGAAACAATTCCCCAAGTACAAGCCATTCTGTAGAGTAAAAGGTGTAGTGTTATTAGTATTACTGCAGCATGCAGGCAACAAATGAAATCTCGTGTCTGTTCACTTCAGGGTATGCTCTCCTCATTAGCCTTTTCTCCAGAGCTATAAGTATGTGTAATACACTGTACACACACAGTATATACACATACATACATACATAGGAGACTGTACATTTGCAAACGAACAGCATTTCTTACGGAACAAAAAAGGTGTAGATTTATATTCGCTCATTACCAAATGAATAAGGACCAGAGGAATAACACTTGATACTGAAATGGCAGCAGTGTATCATCTTGAAAATTTGCAAATCATGTTTTGCAGAGGCAAAGGTTACTATCCCTAACCCTAATAACTCGAGAAATTCATTTGCAAATTTGCAATTCACGGGATTGTTATCATTTGAAGATCATCCTAAAATGAAGCATGATAAACTTTTTCACTGCTCTGAATGGCTGCCTTATGCACTTGCTCCTGCACACAAATCAGCGAGTCTGCACTAATGTTGCTGGGAAAAACAACACTGACTCTTGACAAAACTTCAGAAACATTTTAAAAATAGTTTTTCTAAATGCATATTCAGATTCACATTCACATTCATTACTAAAACCTCATATTTAGAAAAAAAAATAAGTAAGTGCAATTCCCTGAGAACCATTCAGCACAGAAACGAGCACTGAGGCCAAAGTGAAGTTTATGGCTCTGGCTGGGCCCATCTTTAGCTGGGCTGCTGTACTCACAATGCCTGCAGCACTGGAAGGCCTGCCCACCCCTTCACAGGCCTGAGGAGGAGACACTCTGTCCATCACGGCTCCATCTTCCAGTGCACAATGCCATTTCTTCACGTTCCCCTGTGGATACCCTGGTGCCCTGAAGTTACACTCAGCCAGGGGATACTCTAACCTAAAAGACCAGCTCCTCAGCAGTAAGAGCCACCTCCCCTTTGAGCCAGGCTCTTCCCACAAAGAGAGACGTCCTCTATCGTGCATTCTTGCTGCAGCCTTGTGAGAGCCCTGGTCAGATTCACCACATCTCAGGAAGATAGAGCAGAACTCGCAGAATCCCTGCATCCATCCCCTTGGTTGAGTCAGATTCAAATGCTAGCTCTCAGCCTCCTTTGTGGTGGGATTCTGATTTTTATTTTTTGACCACAAAAACTGCGGGACCCGTTTCCAGAATTTGCTTTGTATTCATGCCAAAAACACAACTGTCTATTTTATGGAAAAACAACACCAAAATCTAGAAGAAAAAAACAACAGCAACAACAAATCATTTCATCCTAGATTACGAATCACATAGTTGCATGATCTGAGTTCCAATTCTTCCTGCAATCTACCTTATTTAATACAGAAATAAACCAGAGATATGAATACCAGTTTACCTGCTCTTCTAGAAAACAATGCTAGGGATTACCAACTTCCCTCATTTTAATCCCAAAAGAACAATGACAACAAAGAAGGGTTAGCCCTGTAGAGTAAAAGGTGTCCCAATGTCATTGTTGCATGCGAGGATCAGATAAGCACCTGGCTTGTTCTGTCTGTGAAGACAGCTTTATCCAAATAAAGCATAGTGCATTTTATCATTCTTTAATGGAAAAGACCTGTCACTCTTTGAATATCATCATATGGTCGGTGGCCGGCAGATAATGGACTGTTAAGTGTCAAGGTGACTGGCTTTGAATGTGCACAAAACTAAAAATTATAGACCTGTCATTCCATAGGCAGGCCACAATTAGCTGTCTGTGCAACTTGAAATTTCCATTTTGCCAGCTGAATAATCAATTGGAGACATTTTCTCAATATAGACGCGTTTTTAGGCTCTCTGCACTCAGGATTTTATCTTTTTTTCTAAGGTTTTTCAAACAACTGCATGGTGCACTTAAGCAGATGGGGTTACAAGTAAACTGTGCAGTTATCGCCTCCCCAGCCACTTACACAAAGACATGCACCAGCATTTTAGAATCAACACTTCTTACACTCATTTCCTCCAGCCACACTCTGCAACGTTCCTGCCACGGATATGGGGCTGTGGAACAGAAGCTACACAAAATTCACAGCTTCAATGTTCACAGCTGTTTGTTTTGATTAACAATGTAATATTTTCCTACATTTTGCTAGCCTGATATGAGCTAATAGTACAACAAGAGTTGCAAAAAAATGCTTTCAATTGTCACCTGCTAAAGGGGAATGTACTTTCTTCACGGAGATATTTTTCTGCATAGCTTACTAACAATGTTTAAGGTGATTGGAACAGAGAACTTATTTTACACTGCTAAAAACACATCAGCAAATACAGCAATACATCAGTACTGACTCCTACACTGGGCTTTGAAACTAAACAAGCAACACAATCAGAACAGTTCAGAGTCACACAATACATATTAGCATATGCAGCGTAACACTTTTTGTCCTGGACAAGTAGATATTACTTGATTTCTTATGGGCAGACTGCATTTGAGAAAGAAATTGCTTAATGCTGTATCTGAATATGAGATAGGTTTACAAAACGGTGAGCTTGCTAAGTTTGTGGGTTATAAATACAACATATCAAATGAGTGCTGCCTCAATGTATTTCTAACTTGAAAAGGTCCTTTAAAGATGTATCTGCAACTGCAGAGAGTTACTCCGACTCTCTTTTTTCCTTTTTACTTTTTAACGAGCTCAGCCTGATTCCTACCACATGATGGGTGGAATTCCTACCATCTGATGTGGAAATACTACGCACAGGTTCTGTCCAAAGCTATTTACAACAAAGGAAAGACATCTGGGATCTTCACTGGACTTCGAATCAGGCTGCAATATGCAGCCTTGCATTTTTACAGTACTTCAGTCATTGACAGAGCCCTCACACGCAGTCCTGGGAGGCATGCAGGGATAGGTCAGCAATCTAAGAAGGGTTGTTGAGCAAAGTCTACAATTAAGTCCTAGTTCCATGGCATATGGGCTTTTAGTGACAACTGCTCACATGAGAACAGCTTGAGGAGTCCTTGTCTTCTGTCACAGACCCATGCTCTTTTTCCCTCCCATAGTACAGTTTGTTTTATTTGAGTGCTCCCCTAACACCTCCTTGACAACGACTTTTAAGAGCAGGTATTCAAATGGACTAATTTACAGAAAGACAGGGAAGTGCCTGTATGTACAAAGCTAAGGATGTGGCAAATCACAGTGAGTGCAGGAGCAGGAGGCTGGAGGGAGCGGCAGGGAATGTTCTTAAATTCACACTGCAGATCTACACCATTAGCCTGAATTTCCTCCCGGCTTTCTCTTCTCTTCCCATCCAGAAATAGAAGGTTGGGCCATTAGAGAATTCAATTGGTTCCAGGTGGGCCCTTAACCCTGCTCTTCTAATAAAAACATTAAACAACGTGTGTCACATGGAATAGATGAAGTTCATCTTTAGTATATCACCACCACTAGAGCCTGGAAAGACAAATCTAAAGCATGAGGATCCACAGCTCAGATATTAAAAGGTACTGTAGTAGTGATTCATCTCATACTTGGGCAGTGGTAATCATAAAAGCAATGCTGCATTAGACATGCACAAGTTTCTAAGAAAATTTATGAAGAATTATATCTGTCTTTTTAAAGGTGGTGTTCCACTTGTTTCCTATTAATTCTTCAGAAAAAAAAATATCAAAATACAACACCTGTCAGTGTGGCTCCTCAACTGCCCCTTTCACGGCCAACCACCAGGTCTTACTTTACTTCTATTTTTTAATACACAAACGAGGGGTCTAGTTTTACTTAAACAGACATCAGTGAGAATAATTTCGAAGTTTCCTCCTCATCCCACGTCCAATCCTAGTGCCCATCAGAACAAACCTTTAATGCTCTAGATCAACGTCTAAGGTAGGTGAAAAAAGCCGGACAGCAATGTGACGCTCAGCAGCAGGTCGCTCCCGAAGCGACCATTCACCCTGCCTCCTTCAGGCGCTGTTCCACCCACGTGTCTCGGCTGGCACCGACAAAACCAAACGCTCCTTGCCCTTGAGCCCACTCGCCCCCCGGCACACGAGCTTCGTTCTGCAGCTGAGACAATCAAAAACGGGGTGGTTTTGTCCATTCTACGTCTACTTTAAAGAGGTTAGCTGAGCGTTTTTCCCTCCCCGTTTCCTGGGGGGACCCGCTCTGCAGTTCTGCGTGCATTTGACCTCCAGGTTCTCCACTACAGAAGATGGAAGAGCTCCTGAGCTGCAGCTCAGAGGCCCCGAGGTGCCTCGGGCTGTACCAGCGGTGCGCACGCTTCACTGTACGCCCCTCGGAGAAGTTTGGAATCAAGATAAAGTCAGGCCTGAGCCTTTGCCTTCCAGTACGTCCCCAGCTACGGAGCCCGCTCCGCCGCCAGATCGGTCAGCGGAGCCAGCCAAGGTGGAGGGTCGGCACGAAGCTCTCCGAGGGTCCTCCCCGACCCGCCAAGCACCGCCGCTCCCGGAGGACCCCCGTGGCACTCCGCCAGACAGCGGGCGGCCGCGGGCCCCGGGCCGAGCAGCACCGCCCGCCCGAAGCGGGCCGGGGGCACCGGGCGCCCCGCCTGGCGCGGAGGGCCGGGGCCGCCAATGGGCTGCGGCTCGGCAAGGTCACCGCGCGGGGCCGGGCGCCCATTGGCTGCGGAGCCTTAGCGCTGTGCGAGCGGCGCGGAGGCAGGGGGTGGTCTGCCGTCAGACGGGAGAGGTCCGGGAGAAGGTAATTAAATCCTGTCAGAGGCAATTATCGGTTCCAGGGCCATGACTCTGGCACTGAATGCAGATGATCTGAAGCTCTATTCTTGTAGAAATTCAAGAGGGCTTCTGGCACGGATCAGTTAGACATAAAGGAAGCAGCAGGCGTTTTGCAAACAATGCCCGTCTGTATGTCGAAGCTTTTTGCACATCTTTTTTCCTCCCCGGTCTCGGAGTTTGGTTACCGCTGATCAAAAATATTTCTTGCTCCTCGCATTCTCATTAATTTAATAGATAAGATTTACTTAGGCTTTATAGGCAGACTGACTACATCAGAGACATGCTGTTCCAGAACAGCACCTTCTTCAAACGCCTTTCAGCAGGACACAACAGCTTTAGACAATAGGAACATACCAAATTATTGATGTTTTACTGGAGACAAAAAAAAAAAAAAACAAAAAAAAAAAACAACCCTAAAAATGAGAGGCCTGCTAAATCCTATGGATGCCAGAAGGAAATAGGTACATGACTCCTCCTAACGCTGTGTAATGATGCCAACAAGAGCATCAGAAGTGCCTTACATGTTAAAAAAGGCATCTTTACAGTAGGCACCTCACTGACACGAGCAAAGGGTTGTTTACAACTAAAGTGACAAAGCCCAGAATATTATTTACTCAACATTCTCTGTATTTTGTTCTAAGGTGGCACACTGCAGCAGCAGGGCACAGGCTGGGAAGCGCAGCCCCGCAGCCACTGCAGGTTCCCTATGCTGGGCATGGGCTTCCTTCTCTGCACCATCCTGGGTTTGTTTCCAGTCTCAAAATACTGAGCGTTCATTGAACATTGTGGTTTTAGTAAAATTCTCATTGCACTGAGCTCCAATTTGCTGATCCCACCTGTGTAAACCACAGTTTCAACATTCATTTCTCCTGTGAAAAGCAGGACTTTACTCAGACTAGTGTGTGTGAAGGAAAGCAGTGCCATCCTTAGATTACAAACATTATTTTTTGGCATTAAATGTCAAAAGAGCAAGCATCAGATAACGTCTCCTGCTTTACAGTATCCTCTGTCAGGGAGCAGTGATAACACAGACAGACCCTCATCCACCTCACTGTACATTCTTAGCTGTACCAACATAAAAATATACGCGTTTTTCTGGGCCACTTTATAGAAGCTTTAGAGCATTGGAGAGAAACTCAGAAAATGACTGATGCTCTATACCGAATTGTACAATGTTATTTGGAGAACAAGTCTTCTTACAGAAGCTCATTTGCGCTATCATTACTGCATACTCTGGTAACAAAGGCACATCCAAAACAAATGACTAAGATAGCTCCCTTTGCTATAGCTGTCAAAGCTGACTTTGGGATTTTATACATTTCTTTTGAAGTCGATACGATCGTGATTATGCAAATGCTTGGCTATTAGAAGATCAGCACAATGCCTTAGATTTGTATCTATCTTTTAAAACATGCTCATTCATCATTTGACTCTCATATATATCATACATAGATCTATCTTCGTGGGAAGAGAGAGAGAGAGAAAGAGAGAATATATCTGTGTGTGTGCCTTCATACCTGACCATTGCGTACTTTAACCTTCTGAAGGCCTTTGAGCAGTGACTGGAAGAAGTAGCATTAGACATCCTTACACCACAATAGTTGATTTTTGATTCCAATGCATGGCACGTGAATAGTTCATATTTGTATAAAATTGAATCTTAATCATCTCAATTACCCAAAAGTCTGTTTCAGATGCAAGAAGAGTTTTGTTTCATGGATATTCTACTACATTCATTTAAAATCTACCACTTCACTTACAGGGGGCTTTCAGCAAGCATGATGATAAAGCTGGAGAAAAACAGAAAAACTGAATTTTAAGTTGATTACAAGTAAATATTTCTTCAGCTTTCTTGTGGTATTTGTTTCCTTAATAGTAATATTCTTTAAAACATAAAATCAGAAAGGTCAATAGAATAGCTGATTCTACCAACCATGAAGAGTGAGATTCTTTTAGACATCCACAGTCATCACATTACATACGTAAATTTCAAGGAGCCAATATCCAATTTTCTGTGGTTTCTTTCTTCCCACACATGTCACACTTCAAATTCGTTTTGACAACTAAACAATGTTTCTTTTATTTCATTATAATTCCCTTATCTAGAGTCAAAGCTTCATGACAATTTCATAGAAAGGAACATGAAAAGACTTTCTGGTAGATAGATTCCTTATTTTAAAGATTTCTTACAAAGATATGTTGGTAAACAATCCAGCTGCATGGCTTGTTGAAGGCAGTATCTAGCTCCTACCCAACCTCACTCACAAATCCCATTAGAGATCCAATTCTCATTACTATTATCATTCTATCTCTGTTTTAAGAAAGCCAGATTATTCTTCATCACCTTGTTTCTGTGTATTTTTTTCTTGAAGCTGTGTTAATATTCTACCAACATCATACACACTCTTACTAAATGCAATTTAAAAAATCAGTTGCTGCTTGTGTAAGATATATGAACTCATAAATGGAATTTCTTTCACTGTTAAATCACACATACTTCAGAACAGGAATGCAGTCTCCAATTATTAATGCGAACAACAAAGTGAATTAATTATTCACCAGCCTTCTATCACCCAGTGATAGCACAGAAAGGTGCACAGAAAGGGGGTGAGGAAGCTCACTAGAAGAAAACTGCCAAAAGGAACCAGCAACTGCTTTTTAATTCTGGGACTGGTTTTCACATCATACCGAGTCCCAGCATGACTCAGGAGTTACAGAATCACCGAGCTGTGATTCCCAAAAAGGATGCCCCACCATTCATTGACTAGGAAAGCCCAAGAGCACTTCAGCCATTACCCTCCAACTCACACGTCCACTACGTTAGGGGGCATCTAGCAGGCATCTCCATAGCCTGAACAGACGCAGGGAACTCAGACCTACTCCTAGAGAAGGAAATGTGGATTTTTACTTGTCCTTTGGTGCTGTACAAAGATGGCTGGCCAGATATTGTCTGACCTCTGTTGATACAAAAAGACTGCTAAGAGATAGGAGGCGGGTATAAAGATGTCAGGCAAGCGAGACATCAAGAGAATAGCCTTAACAATCTCAGCTGATGTACCCCTGGTTTTATGACAGGCAAAAGCAACATTGCTGGTGCTTTCTCAGTGCCATGCCGTCCTGTTCACCATGTGGGAAGATCACATAATGAATCCCAAACACGGGAGAGGAAGGAACCTTCTAAATCAAAATTAATTGCCTGCTCTCATAATCACTTCATCATAGAATCTGGTTTATAAATTAATCATACTTCATCTTAGAAGCACCTTGGCATTTTTCTCCCACTTTAACTATCAGACAGAACTTCTGGGATCTCCCTCCTCCGATCCTTAAGAGATCATCTGATTTCCAGGCCAAGTGTATGCATATTAAGCTGAACAATTTGCTCTCGTGCCAATATTTTCTTTTCTCTGAAGCAGATATTTTGTCTGTTGTTTACTTCTTTAACACACTTGTGAAGAGCAAGCAAGCTACTTTTCTGCTTCACTTTGCTAGGCTAAACAAATGAAGCTGTTTCATTCTGCTCTCTGCAGAGAGGAGCTCCATCCCATCACTAATCCTTGGAGCCTTTTCTTACACCACTTCCAGCTGGAACTATATACTGACATAGAGACAAGAACAGCATGCAGTAATTTAAATGACACGTAGCATTGTCACATATGTGACCTTAGCAGTTTGCTCTCCCTTTTGGGAATACTTCTCCAGGTGCATGTAACTATTGCTTTTTTCAGCCCACGTCACAGTGTAACTCACCCTAATCCTGTAACATGCTAATATATTCGAGTCCTCTTTGCTGTCATTTCCAATTGATTAGGTTGGATTTGTAAAAGAAATTCTTACTAGTTTTTGAAAGTATATCATCATCCTTTGTAGTATTAAACGCCTTCCACCTTTCATTATCCTCAGTCACAAAATTCTTCCTTTATGACGTTCATTTATTTTAAGAACAATGACTTCAGAATTTTGGGCTTTGTGATAATTTAATTATATTGTACCTGCTTTTTATTGCTGTTATTATATAACAGTGATTCCAAGGCTGTCCTTGAAAATAACTCCAAGCTACTCCCAGTCTAAGTTTCCTACTGGTAGAGCACGTTTTAATAGAATTCTTCAACCACCTTACATATTTTCCTCTTCTTTCCCTCTACCACAGCCTTCATCATTTTTCCCACAGGACCCATAGGAAATGGTTTACTGAAGTCAGTTTAAACAAAAATCCTATGCATGGATAATATAATATAATATAAGAGGGACAGATATGGTATAATTTACCTTTGTTAAATTCATTGTGTGTGTGGTATCCCATTTTATATCAATCTCCAGAGCTTTCTGTTTCATTGTTTTTAATGGCATCTCTTAACTTCTGTTTTAAAGCCCTGCATTCTGCTAAAGCTCGTACAAAAGACCTAGGACCATTCTCACCTGCATTTTGAGAAGTGTATGCATACAAGTTTTCTTTGAACAACTGCTTATGTACTTGCTACTTACCAAAAACACACAGCTCAGTATTACCATTTATTCATTCTGTAACAACTTGGTGAAGTCATAACTGTCATACCCAGTTAGAATGGATCCTCCCACCAGTTTCTCAGTTTCTCACCCATTTTTTATGTGGGCTATTAAGCTTTCTACAATGACACAATTCTCAATGTTCACTCAAACTATTTGGCAAAGTTCTTTACTCCCAACCCAAACCTGTACAAAACTTGCCCATATAACTCACCACTAACACTTTTCCATTAGGTAACTGAGTGGTTTATTTTCAAACCACTTGTTTAGGCCATTCTATTCCTTTGCATTATTTTACAAATTCAATACCATAGAAAATAACTTAGCACTTTAATTCCTGTCCTTCCTACCTAAAACATGTTCTTCAACAGCTGTGTTTCAGACACCTCTGCTTATCCAGCTTGCCTTTAGAATCCCTGCAGTACCTGGTGTCCAGTCATTGCTAAGTGTATCCTTACCATCGAGTTCCACAGCACTCCTCAGTCCATAAACATTTCAGATGTTCTCAAAGCATCTGCTAGTTTTCTAATCAGATTAGACAGTTCTCTCACCGACCCTGCTGCACAGCTGACTGCTGTTATTACCACCATTATGCCTTTCCTAATTAACGCTCATAACGAGGCTGCATGCCGATATGGGCTTTGTCATAAATTCTCCTGAAGTTTCATTTTCTTTTAATGATAGATTACTATACTTTGCATCTCCTTAGTTTCTATTTAAAGAGTAAAAGTATTTTACATGATCATCAATAGTTCTTAGATATCTATCGTAACACACTCAGATAAGTTGCCATAGTTGTTATAGAGACTTTCTTTACATAATTTTCTTTTATAAAAAAGGAACTTACTGTTACTGTTGAGCTTGAAAAGC
This sequence comes from Phasianus colchicus, assembly GCF_987193195.1. Taxonomy (NCBI): domain Eukaryota; kingdom Metazoa; phylum Chordata; class Aves; order Galliformes; family Phasianidae; genus Phasianus; species Phasianus colchicus. The sequence continues at coordinate 1,700,529 of NC_143440.1, read as the reverse complement.
AAGTGACAGTCCAGCTGCTAAGGGTCAGCTGGGAGCCTGGAAGTTGAGTAATGCAGCCACTGGTGGCACTGGGATCAAGATTTCATTCCTCCTGGTGATACAGTCAAGCAGTAGACCTATTGCAAGATTCAGTGCTTGAGATCCAAGTATTGTTTAGTTGGCATCTGGTGGATCCTCACATTGTGTTCTTAAGACCACCTTTGCAAATTCTCTTGGTATTTTAAATAATACTTATACAGAAGTTCCTAGTAGTAGCTCATAAAAATGATTTGGGAAGAGACTGGATCAGAGAATATGGTATAGAAAAAAAAACAATTCATTTTCCTTATGGACTTTGTACTAATTATCCTTCCCAGTGCAGACTTTAAAGGAGCAGAACTGATGAGAAAATTTATGTCTGCTCCCCATTCAATCCTAGTTTATTACTACATGATAGAAGTCCTTCGTTTTGAAGCCCAGTGTTTCTTCTTAGGAAGTAAAAGCAACAAAGTTACAGCAAAGGCTAAGGGCTGGGGTTTTTGAAGAAGTCTCATTTTTCTGTGATGTTTCATGACCCTTTTACCTTGCAGGACCCCATCAAACGACTCAGACTGCCAAGGGTACATTATAGTTTGACTCTTACAGACACATTTAAAAAAAAAAAAAAAGAAGTAAAGAAGGAAAGTTAATTGCAGGCTGTATGTCTTTCAGGAAACTATTCTCTCTCTAGGTTAAAAAAAAAAAAAAGTCTGCTTTTGGAACTACAATTTCTGGAGATGAGTAAAGGTGTTAAAAGGAAATCTCATTACAAAGACGTAGTCCTCTTACCACTGAACTTCTCAAGCAAAATATGTTTGAAACCACCCAGGCTTAAGAGAGAAAATTCTGCAATATCCTCAGTTCTGTCCTTGACAGGTGTTCATCCTTACGTATGAAACTGCACAAAAGAAGAGGTTGGGAAAAGACATAGCCAGCTTCCTTCTTTGTTCTGTTCTGCCACCTTCGTGTATCTACCCAAGTCTATATGAAAAAGGTTATCTGACAAAAATTATGGTAAAGTTTGGAAAGTAATGTAATTAAATAAGAGAATTAAATTAAGAGTAATCAAAAATTCTGCAGTATTTCGAAGGGTCGTTTTAAGTACTAACTTATGTTTTTATAAATAGACTTCCATCTCTGTTGATTACAGCTTAGAAAGCTTTTGGCATACAGAAACCATTTCACCCACTGCTCATATTTACTGCAGCTTAGCTTAGAAGAGCACGTCTGCAGGGAGAATTGAAAATGAGTGTTGTTGCCCCAAAACAAAATTAAGTAATACAAAAGGAATAGAGCTCTGGACTTAAAGCTTTCATCAGCTTAAAGTCTTACTTGTTAGGCAGTGCCCAGAGTGTAAGATTATTCCTTTTTCACCACAGTTAAAAATATGCTCAAACTTGACTGTCAACAGAAGTCATACAGGAACACAGTACAGTTAAATGCAATTAGGAAGCAGAAACAACTGAGCAAAAGGGAAAAAAAAAAAATCAAAACACCAAAAGTACCAAAACATTAGCCAAAGCCCTGCTAATTATAAGTCAGGGAGATTATACATTAAGACATGTCCCATCTGCAAGTAGTTTCAAGTCTTCCTACTCATTTTGCATTTAATGTCAAGTTTCATGTTAGCCATATAGCATCAAGATGCCACAGAGTGAGAACGCCACTGCAAGTCTGTAGCAAACAGAATATGCTGAAGAAACAAGGTTGCTGCCTCCCCAGAATATTCTGTTAGACAGTTTTGCTACCAGCCCTTCCCAGGGAGCATAAGAGATTATCTTTCCATCACGTAGAGTTAGGTTCTGTAATGCATCCCTAAAATTGACTGTATTGCACTCGATGGCCAGAAGATTGCTTATTCTACCATAATTAGCACACAGAAATGTTATATCTCAGAAGAGTTTTGCTTTAGTCTGATGGTCACAGCCTACCACTGACATTTTTAGGGTACTGACTGGCTTTCTGACATTGTTATTCCACAGTGTCAGCATCCTATTGCAGGTACTAAATTTCTCTGGTAAAGAAGAGATGTCTTGCTTATAAGATAAGGTCACATATGCAAAGCAATTGAGTATCTCAGATTATCCATTCCCCTTCGAGAATCCCAAAACTTTGAGAAAAAACTGCATCCCAGTGAAATGACAGGACGTCTATCCTTGGGTTTTATAATCCACTTCCCTTCACAAGAGAAGAGGCAATACCAGCTTGCACATCATTGGTACAACATAGTTATACCTGCACCAGAGCCAAAAGCATTAATGAGGAAGTTGCATTGGTGCTGCTGCAGCAAGGTGTAGAAACATGACCAAAAAGAGACCCATTTCTTTGACATGGTGTTTTTCATACTCATAGTGGTGTTTTTCATACTCACAGTATTACAGCCATTATATACTTGCAATTGCAGTAGTACCCATGTGGACAATAGCTCACACACAGCTTAGTCAATTAGAAGCTGTTTTATTTGGAAAGAATACTTTAATATTGGCCAGGACAGCATGAGGATAAGTCATCATGTTACTTGTGTGAAACTGATCACGGTAAGGAGATTATATGAGCTTGGCAATGTGATAAGTCTCTGTGGACTGAATAATTTCAAGCCTTGGGAAGACTGAAAGTGTTTATGCTTATGTGAGTAGTGCAGAATGCAAAGATCTGTGAGCCAGAGCTGAGCATGCTACCTGCAGAACGAGGAGCAGAATAATCACATCCATGCAACGCTGTCTCACGCTTAATTACCCTTTTTGAAATTCACTGTAACCATTCAGGAGGAGGAAAAGTAACATACGTAGTCAGCAAGGAATGGAAAACAAAAAACGTGAAACAAATATACTGACAAAAAGCAAAACATCCTCTCTGTCCATTCAGCAGTAATTTTATCTGAAAATTCCTCTTGCACACTTGTTACTTTACATGATTTATTTGACTTTGTGAACAGAATAAAAGAGTACTACGGCAGACACACCAGGATATTATTTTAGAAAGCCACGTGCAAATGGCAGAATCAGCATCAGTGATTTGTGACTACCACTGAAGAAATTAGAAATAATTGCAACCTTTCATTACAAAACCTGTCATTTGGTATCTGAAAGCAATTTGGTGTAAAACTAATCTTGACGACAGAGTCATTGCCAAACCTAATAATTTGCTGCATAAACTTCAAACCATATAATTGCTCAAGGTGCATGCAAGAATCTGCAACATTAACTGTTACTGCATCAAAACCCAATCATATGGCTTTTGATTCAACCGAGACTGTAGGATCAGGCCCATATTTGTTGGGCCTTTTCTTTCCCTTATCTTTGAACATAATACGGGTTAATATAAATTTAAATTTCATTTCAAAGATCCATCAGAGAAAGTTCTAAAGCATTTCCATTTAGCAGGCTTATTTTGGACTACTCACAAGAAACACACCAAATTCACAAGCGTTGCTCTGACTGCGTTTCAGGTTTTGGCAAACACACACAAACTGCATTCAGTAAGACAGCAACAACAAAAAACTTAACTAGACAAAATTTAAAATCCATTACTATTTATCACGAATCACCTCAAAGCCAACAGTTTTTTCAACATGCAGAAGGCAGACCAAGCACCCGTGCCACAGCACACGTACCAGCCGTGCCTGGTTTGTCCGGCCCATTTCATTTCTTAACAGCTGGCTAGTTAGAACAGCTTGCTATAAGAAAGACCTACCTCTTTTATTTTCTTTTTCCTCTAGAAAAGTTCCTACCTCATTTGCAACTAAATGAAACTTTTTTTTAATCCATTCTGTAAAGATTATTTTATATCATAAAATATCACAGGTCTGCCCCTGCACCAGTTTATTGCAAAATGCATGCATGTAGCACGTGCTAGTACTGTCTGTCACAGAACTGATTTCAAAGGCTCCACTTGCAGCCTACTGTCATTATAAAATAATTATCATATGCATGAATTTGCAAGATATGTATATGTGGGCACCCTTTTTTCTTCATTTTGATTCAAGGATTTGGAGAGCAAGATAAAGAGGCAAGGAATTTAAGATGCTCCCACGACATGTGAAAATAGAGTTCAAGTTGCAGCACAGAGCAAAGCGTTATTGGAAGAGAGAAAAGAATTCTGTCCTACAATGTGTTGAAAGCTGCCCAAATGGTGAGAGGTATTTAAGAAAGTTTATTTTAGGTAAAAGAAATCTTTTCAAGAAAGTGGTAACATGGGTTTACACATTACAAGAGGTTGCTTTCCAAAGAAAAGCAGAATCATTTTCCTTCTGCATGTCTCTCCAAGGAATTCTTCTTTTCCAGGAAAAAGGTAATGCCACCTAATGGGCAGCACATCCGCATGTGTGCGTGTAAATTTGAATTTCTAGGAAAACACAAAGCTGGAAACTTGTTTCCTTAAACCATAAAATCACAAAAAGAAAAAAAAACCCTCTCCTTAATGTTAAGTACTGGGAAAAAAAATGTAGCACGCTCGCATGCTACAAAGCATAAAGCATAAAGATTCCTTACAACACTATTTTTTCCTCTACGTTTCAAGAGGCCTTAGAAGATGAAATGTTAAAATTCATTTTATCAATTTTACCCTAAGTCAAGTAGCTGCAACTTAAGCACTAAATACGTTCTGTGAACTTAAGTGATCTCAGAAGCTAACCACACTTATTCCTCCTTTTCTCCACCTGTGCTTGGGCACAGCTCCACAGAAACCCGAAGACAGGCACATAAGCCTATAGCCTTTTGTACTGCATAATGCACTCCTCCTCCAGCCTTCATGCTGTTGGCTCTGAAAGAGACTGCCCTCTGAAAGGGTGCTAAGTAACTCACACACAGTGCATGTAATCAGTTCAGTTGTTTACAAGAGTGACACAGCCCGTTCCATATTGAGTAGATATGAGTCACCATCATGTGTAAATATGCTCAAACCATTTCATCGTTTCTGCTTGAACCCTTTGCTGGGGATGAAGAGGAGAGGAGTTGCCCTAGAAAATTTGTGCTTATATAGCAATGAAGCCACAAGTGATGAAATTTACGAAGTATTTCTGAAGGAATAATTGGAAATAATTGGAAAATTAATTTGACTAACAGAGCTATAGTAACTACCATTAAGGACTAAGTCCCTGGAAGAAAATGGAGTATTTTTTTTACATACTGAAGTTATCTCTAGTTTCAACTAACACATGGAAGTGATATAATTTCTCTTCAGCATTTCCAGTGCAAGCAACCTGTGCACACAGCCAGGCACTCACAGCACTGCAAAGTTATCCCAGCTAATGCAAACAAGTTCTTTATTGATCTAAAGCAGTGAATGCTTGAGCCTGCATGGAAGAACAACAAGGGGAAAACTCCAAGTATGACAAAAAAAATTCATTTGTTTTAGTATTTGCTAAAGCTCATCAAAAGTCACTTCAATAAATTTCATGTGAAAGTGGAAGACTTCAATCATTTTTCCCTTTATCAAATGGTCCAAGTATTCCAAGGTACAAATGATGGCAATTAAATTACCAAAAAGCTCCAGTATATAATTCAGGTTTATCTCTTTAAAGCTATTCAAAGAAATTATTTTACCCCCTGAAACAGCGTTGGGAATGTAATAGGCTCAGTGAGGAAGGTCTGGGTCATGTGAGTAGTAATAAGCTATTGCTTCTATATGAGAAAATAAGAATCATAGAATCATTTGAGTTGGAAGAGACCTTTAAAGGTCATCTAGCCCAGATCTGCTGCAATGAACAGGGAGACCTACAGCTCGATCAGGTTGCTCAGAGCCCCGTCCAGCCTGACCTGGAATGTCTCCAGGGACGGGGCTCCCACTTACTGCTTGTGGTGGTGATGTGTCACTATTTGTGGCTTCACTGTGATTACAGATCAAATTCACATGACATCATCACTAATTATTGAAGAGATAAGCTTAAAAAACTAAGGACATTAGAATAAAAAGTAGAGAACACTGTCCAATCCAGAACATATTAAATATCAAAGATACATCAAAAGTTTGGCCTTTATTGATCTTTATGGCTAGGAGAAGAGAGACTTGAAAACCCATCTATAAATTCTGCCAGATGAACCTAAATAAATTCACAGCCCTTGGGAGGTAAAGCAGTTAAAGCACACTAACTGATCTCTGAGGAACTTTTTGATTCCCTTTCTGAATTGTGGAGAGCCAGCACCGCTTACACAAGCAATGAAACAACTCTTTCCCCACCATTTGGTAGTGCTACAAGTTTACAGCAAAACAGCTAATATCACGTGATAGGTAATCAGAAATGGAAAGATATCTGACAAAATGATCAGCATGACCTTCTGTTATCATTTAGATTACTGTTTGCATTTACACAACTGCTTTACATGCACAGTTCTAATCTTGCCCTCTTTCAGATTAATGCCTCATATTTTTTACTGAAAGACACTGGTTTCCACTACCTTCACTTAGTGCCACACATGTCGTGTATTGCTTTCTGTCCCTCAATTTCTATTTGAGTATCATTCCCTTCCTAAAATAACACTTTATTCCACTCCATCCGAAAATTAAGCTTCTGTTGTTTTTACAAATATGGTATTGTTACATGGACCCTGAAATCCAACTCCGTATATAGCCAATGACAGCTTAATAATTCCTTTTCTGAAATGAAATCCGTATGAAACTGTTTCCTTTATTTAACCATCTTTTAAAATTTCATCTTACAGTGTATTTTGCAATTACACATAAAAAAAAATCTTTACAGGGAAAGGCAGTAAAATCCAGATAGAATTTTCCCATTTCTTTACAACATGGCAAGATTAGCAATCAACTTCCAGCTTTAATTAGATTTTCCCTGTCCTTTTGTGTGGAATTTAAGCATGCTGTTTGTGTTAAACTGGTATCAGTGGACTCTGGCTCTGTAGACTCCAGAGTAGGATGACTATTAACTAGTGTATATAACAACAGTTTGGTTTTAAGCAAAGCTCCTTTTCATGCTCCTGACGATTAAAAATGGTTAACAGATTTTGGATGGTCAATCACAGTAAGATGAATTTTACTTCAGTCAGAACTGGCATGTGTCCACAGTGCAGTCAGTATAAGGAATCCAAGTTCTTTTTCACCCTAAACAATATAACTATTCCACTAACTCTTGTCATTGTGTAAATCTTTCCATTTCACTGTATAATTTTTTCTTTTCTTGAAATATCACATTAAAAACTTCTTCACTGTTACTAATCAGGAAGGACAAAAGTCAAGGGAAGGATCGTGTAAAGGCATGAAAAAATGGAGATACCTGCAAAGATGAAGGTGGTCTTCTGTATTCCAAAATTGCAGCAGTTCCTTCTCTGCAATGGTTCTGTTTCACAGATGAACTTCAGTTGCCAGTGCTAGTAGAAACAGGCTTCAAAGTTTTTACAGAACTTCAGAACCTAAAAAAAAAAAAAAAAGAGAGAAGAAAACACATTTTTCTCTTGCATCTGGGTAAGGTTATATTTGCATCAATTAAGATTCTGGTGAAAAAAAGCATACAGAAAGCAAAAGTTCAGTTAGTAAAAGCAGCCTCAAATTATCTGTTATACAAATATTGAAGTTATTCAACCTAAACTCCTGGCAGTCCACTATAATTGCTTCTTTTATATCTGGCATTGCACTCCAACTGCTGAATTCCTTAGCTTCCAAGAGCAGACTTATAGAGATGCTGTGCTGTTTGATTTGGCACTATTCATAGGCCTTGGCAGATGATCAAATAGAGGGCACAGAAGAGCAGGAAAAGCCTTAAGAAACTGTCTGGGCTGCTGTCGTTACTGCCTCCATAGAGAGAAAACTTACTGGTAAGCACAAAGTAGCTGTTTGCATTCCTCTTGTTTTGTTTTATACTGTTTCTATTATCTATCTTGACATAATAAAGATCAGCATTTCTTCAACAGGGAGCAACTGGCATCTAGCTTAAGTTGCATCTGTTCACAACTGGTAGAGAATTTATTTTTTGCTTTTTGCAATACTCTGGAATACATGACTCACTAATGTTTCGTAGTAATTGAAAACTCAAGGCAAAACTGCTACAAAAAGGCAGCAGGAAGGAAACTGGACTTCAAAATAAACCCAAATAAAACAAAAACAACAAAGCAATTTATGAAATGCATAAAAAGATTAAAACTGCACATTTAAAACATTGCTTCTATAAATATCCAAGGGACGTAAAACTGCATTTCTGCATCAGCCATAGCTACAGAGCAGCATTCTGAATTTCAAGAGGAGCCAGTAACAACTTGGAGAGTCCTGAAAAGCCGCCAAGAAATCGCTGCTGACAGAGAATACCTGGGGGGCTGGGGAAGGATGTCCAAGTAAACCAGAGGCAGGAGCAAACAATCCCACGAACCTCCCATGTGACTGGAAATTCACAGAAAGGCAGTGCATGTAAACAGGAATCACCAAATACCGATACAATCACAGAGGTTTTCCCACGCAGCTTTCCATCCCCCTAAGATCAGGCTCTCTCTGGTGACAGCAGAGCCACTTGCCCGCAGCCTGGCTCTCCTGTGCCTTGCAGCAGGCACTGAGGCAAGTCGCAGCCACATCTGCCCCTCCACTGCCAACAGGAACTCTGCCGAACTTGCACGGCCTTAAGATGCCTCCATCGCTGCTGAGCAGAGATCCAGCAGGAGCTGGGAGGAGAAGGAAGGCTGGAGACACCAAGGGAATGAACGCCTCAAGCACTTTAACTCCTATTCAGATTTCTGCTTGGAGCGCTGCCAGGTTACCAGGGAAGCAAGTCACACAGAGCAGCTGTTGCCCAGTTATGATCTTCTCTCTCATCAGCCTTCTTCCACGTGCCACCAGATCCGAGGGCACAGGCTGGGGCTCCTTAGGGCCCCCACAGCAGAATGAGTCACAGCTCTTTGCTTGGCAACAGCTTTGGCTGTGTTTCCCCTCCACTCTGCACCACAATTGGAAAAAAACCATACTGTGCCTGCATCTGCTGGGTGATGCTGGGTGGTGCCCCTAGGGGTTGGGCACCCCAAATAAGCTTTTTGGTTCGTGCAAAATATGTGCAGGTTCTGGGAGCTCAATGTTCATCCCCCTCTCCCTCCCCCCTCCCCAGGATCCAACCATAGAGCTCAGCATCAGCTTCGGGCACGCGGAATTACACTTCTCAGAGTCATCTCACCGCCCTCCTCACTGTGCAGGATTTGCAGACTACTTCCCCCTTCCTCCCCACGTGCCACCCTTCTCGTGTCCTGTATGGGGACAGACCTTCTACCTTAGCCAGCACAAACACACAAACAGAGCATCTTCATCTCTATGTGCTGTGACTGTAATGGCATTTCTAGTTAACTATGTGATCAGATTTGCCACATTACACAAACTGAAGTGAAACTTCCTCAAGTCAGATGCTTTGCCTCATGGCCCTTCTATATTAGAAGTGCAAGCCTGAAGGCTCTACTGCTGAAAACTCAGCTGCATGTGTACCTGTACAGGTGCATTAAAGTTCTGTTTCTAACAACTCTATTATTATTTACTTATTTATTTTTAAGTGCATGAATGTTTTAGTATACGATTTTGATGGATATTCTCATGACAGTTCAAATAAAGAATCTATTTGCAGTTTGCAGCTTTTTACTTATTTCCTTCAGACTCTCAGAGTACACTTTATGCTTACTGGTTTCACTGCTCTCAAATAAAATGACCAAAGTGAGCAGCACCCAGGAGCGATGCATGTCTCTACACTCACTGTGGACAGAAAAAAAATCATTTAGTGGCCAAACTCCAGTTACAGTTATGGTCCCTTAATGAAATTACACCTTAATGAAATTGACCTACTTATACATTAAGACCACTGTACCTAAAATATAACACAGATGGAAACATATTCTTTGTCATTTTATCTGCAATTTGTGATATTGATTTTAACCTCAGATCAGACCTTGATCTAACTAAGTGCACAGTGAATCCAAAAGTGCTGACCTCCAGACCAAGCAGTTCACTTCTATAAGCACCAGCAGAGTGCTGTATGAGGGATGCAATCCCATCTCAGTTCACATTGGTTCAAAGAGTAATTCTGCAGCATGCAACTTGCTTGGCCTGAAAGCTACCAAAGAGTGCTCAGTGATACAAAGCAACGCCTCCTCCTTCTCGTTACACCTAGATCCAGGGGGTATTGTGACAATCAAAAATTAGGGGAAAAAAAAAAAAAACGACAGAAGTTAGGCTGCTAGTTTGCAAACAAACTAACAAACAAATCAAACATCCTTATATCAGTGAAAGTCAGGAGGCTGGAGTATCTTCATTAAAACATACTGAAGCACCTCCTAATCATGAGGTCCTCTTGTTCTGATTTAGACATCCTCGATAGATTTATTCATTGCACTGCATAAGCATAGGAAGTCACATAGATTTCTAATAGCTCTATACAAATTCACTTACACTAAGTGAATCCTAGATCTCTGATAGGTATTAAGGTACCTAGTAAACCCAGAAGGAAACAGGCACCTAAATGCTCCAGCTAACTAAAACTAACACTGTCTCACTGCTCCAAAGAAGGTCTGGGAAAAGGAAGCACTGAAAAGACTGCATTTCAAAGGAGACGAGGCCACCTAAATAACGGTGAGGAGCGTCAGGGACCTGTGGAACATGGGCACAGGTAAGCCCAGACACTGTTATGGGCTTGCTAGTTGTAGTGGAAGCCATTTTCTAAAGTAACTTACTGCCAGCAACAGGATTTTATAAAAAGGAGGCTGTGATTCCAGATCTCCTACAGGCAGAGGAGGCAGGTTCTTTAATTCTCCTTTATGCCTCGAAAAAAATCTCTACGAAGAACTACGAGAGTTTTTGTGACTGAAATATCCCCCATTATGGAGTTGACTCCACATTTAAACTGTGGAGCAAATCAAACGTAGTGGACCTTTTTAATCCAACAGAGCCTCTAGAAAGAAGACCATCTTCAGACTTCTCTTCTCTTCAGTCTCACAGGCACTTCTAAACTTCACCTGCCTTCCTTCTTGCAGAAGTGAAAAAGGAAACAGGTCTCGTTCTCTGTATGTCATTTTACACAAAATAGTTGAAATAACAGATGGGAAGAACAATATGTTTCATATAATTGATTTCCTGGAATGGAAATATGCAAGGAACTACGATTCTGTTTTCCAAACCACCAGTTGTTCTTAAGAAAAGACAGAACACTACAACTGCAATAAACTTAACAGCATTACTCAAGTAGTTAACAAATGGAGAGGACACGTTGATACAGAAGAGATAAAATTAATTCATTGGATGTCCCTGGACTCTACTGAACAGCAGTAAACTTAGCAGAAACTTTCAAAATGTCAAACGTGAAAGAGCACGCTCATTTTTAACTTAGCATATGACCTTCAATCATTCATTTTCCCTTTGGCCCATCACTTACGGGTTTGTTTACCTGCACATTATAGCGTTGCATGGAATTAACATGGGTTAAGTGAGTTCAGGTGCTGGAAGGAGCTCGGTGCTCATTACAGATGTGTGTGCTTTGCTTTGTGTGTCCGATCTCAGGATAGAGTGCTAGAAAAAGAAACTGCTTTATATTTCCCACTACAAAATACAGTAAGAGAGCAAAATGCTAAAGTTTTTGAGATAAGATTTTGGAATAAAAATTTAACGTTTCTATTCAGTAAATGATTTTAAAAAGCTGAAGTTAGAGAACGCTACATAAAAGAAAAGGGGAAAAAAAGGAAAAGATGAACATTCCATGGCAAGAAGTGACAACTGTCACACAGCCATTTTCAAAGTTCTGTAGCAATTTATTTCATAATAATTCATTTTTTAACAGGACGGCACAGCATTTCTTGGGCCATACCCCCTTAAGACAAACACAACTTTGTAGAGAGTTCTAATCTTTAGTAAGACTCATTTTCTAAATATGTCAAAGGAAAATATAGCGCAGAAAATCAAAGGAGATGAGCAAAACACAGCACTCCAAACAAATGACACAGAAGAAGACTATAGAAGATCTGCATCAGATATATGAGCAAATCACAGGTTATTTGTACAAAAAGCAGCCAGTACTGTATCCCTACCAGCACACAGAACCAAAAGAGCTTTGTCTCCAGTTTTAATGGAAATATTTACAGATGAGAAGGCTCCAGAAGGAAAGCCTGTTTTTAGACAGAAACCAAGAAAAAAAGAACATTTCTTGCACAGTATCCATGCCACTGTGTCTGTGCTTCAGAACATCTCCTGCTCGCAGTTCCGGAACACGTGTTACCACTTTCCCCAGAATCTCCTCTGGAAAGCCCACATCTACAGGGAAAACAACAAAGCCTGTGAAAGAAAGCAGCAAAAAATACATCCCAGGGTACTTTAGCTATTTCAGGAGCACACATGTCCCTCAGATAGTGGTAGCCTTAAACACAACATGCAATTGTTGAGTGATATATTCAAATTCAAATCCTCCTTTTCCTTAACACTTAACACTTTACAGAAGAGTTGCACGCAGTAAAGTATAAGCATGTGTACTTTAGTATTGTATATACAATGTATACTGTATATATTCTAAGCAAATATTGCTAACGTGATGGATCGTTTCTTTTACATCTGTTAATCTGTCCTTAGCCTGAGAGTCCTGTAAGTCACAGACAGGACCTTTTTGGAAAACGTCCAACCATCCCCATCTAAATAACAACTTTTGCTTAATAAGAATTAATTCGATTATACCAAAGCACAGCAAACAACAGAAGTGCTCTGGCTTGATTTCACAGAGATGTATTACAGTGAAACTCTGAAATAAATGATAATGCCAAAGGAAAAATTCTTCACTGTTGTCAAACTGTTCAGAAAGCATTAACATGGTTCATTCATTTTCAGCTGCAATACCACATTGAAAACATAGTTTTGCTGGTCTGCAGCTGATTGATGTACATTACTCATATCAGGCTAATAGCACTTTATTTTCCAACGGTAGCAAGTAATGAGTGACCTTGAGTGCATATTGTTTTGCTGAAAGGTTTTGTTGCTCCGTGTACTCTCTGAGCACCCCCAAGGAAATGAGGGTCCTGTATTGGTGTTTTTCAGCAAACCTCATTTCTTTCATGGCTTTCTGTAAAAGAATTTGATACAGGGATAGAAGCTAACTTCAGTGAGTAAATGAAATATTGATCCACGCTACTCTGGCCTTGCCTTCACCTTGTCCCTGGGCTGTGAGTTACTGACTTTTCCGTTTTGGCTGTAATAGGAATTATTACAACAGGCCTGTGCGAGTAATTACTTGGCATGGCAAAAAGGAGGGTCCATCATATATTTCTGTAGAGACGTTAGTTTCCATCAGCCCAGCAGTCTGCTTTTTTGGCCCTGTCTTTCCTACTCTTGATTCAATTCTTTTAACCATCATTAATCAAGTTCCTTGTCAGTAGAAGTTTATCAAAAGTATTAAGTGAGCAAGGTTGCATGGCCTCTTCTAAAAAAAGAAAGAAAGAAAGAACGAAAAAAAAAAAAAGCTAAGAAAAAGAAGCACCAATGCAGGGCAGTAAATTTCAAAATATGGAAGGCTGGCTCCATGATATATATGAGTGTCTCTTGAGCTGGAATGAGCAGTTTGTTTTAGTGATAGATATTGTAGCTTGAGCCGTGATAGAATCCTTCTCAAGTTTATATGTCATAGACTATCGTTTATGAGAGACCATGTGTTTCTAAATGGTGAAGGTCATGGCTGCTGGCAAAAGTAAAAGCAGTGGTGATTCATTAAAAATAGTTAATAGGACCTGCTGCTGACAGGGATAAATAGCAACACGCTGCTTTTTCAACCCACAAGCAACTAGGTTAGGCAATGTTTCTTCCGTGTTTTCCACCACTCCTGATTGCCAGACAGCTGTGAACATACATAGAGACACGAGCAAGATTGCTTCCACCCTGTTGATAATAGATGCAGGATGGGTTTCCAGTGTGAATGACATTGCTAGATACAGATTTTGCAATCAACACCATGGGCAGGCTGACTAAACATTCACCTCCCAGCGACTGTTAGCTAATCAATGAGTTTGGGCTGCACACTGAATTCCTAGGAGCCAAACACAATGGTGAGCAGTACTGCTGGGATCCCAGCCTCCAGCTTTTGCACTAATGAAAGTCCCACTAAAGCCTATCTAACACCCATGGAAGTTTTGCTGACATAAAGGACGCTCAGATGGGACCTCATGGCACTGGCATGGCTAACGTACTAAGGATTTTTAGTATAGGTTTGATCAGGAAGCTGTGATCTCCCAATATCCTTAAGTTATTTTTGTTCCACTTGGAAAATACACTCTTAAAATGCAGTTACACATATAAGATTGTTGGCTGTGGTGCTGTTCTCTTTTAAGTATTATCATTTTTTTCTTTCGTTTTTTAAACACAAACAACATCATTCAAATAAAGTTTTAGTCTTCCTACAAAAGTTTACAAACATACTCAATATATTTTGCCAAACTGATTTGGGACTACATTTGACAAAAAGAGTTTGGTGAATGTTCTCTCAGGGTGCACAAGCTTTGGTGAGTTTTTTATGCAGAGGGCTTTACTACTAGGACAGAGACATTACTAATTTAAAGAAAAAATAAATCAGAGTATCAAATCATATAAAGAGAACAAGAGAAAATTCCAAAAATCTGTTTTATCAGCTAGAGGACCCATACCACCTTTAGTATAAACTGGCGTAATTGCACTGAAGCCAGCAAACCTAAAGGACTTGCTAAAATGAAATGACAATTTCTTGGCCCTTCAGCTTCAGCCAAACACACAGGCTGTAGCCCTGACAGGTCCTCATACTGAACAGAGCAGAGGCAGACAAATCTCTCTCATCAAACCCACTGCAGCAATGTTATATATTTTATATATATATATTATATAATTATATATTGCTGTAATGTTTGTTGAGCTCATTTTAGGTGACTGATCAGGCAGACTGGAAAGCTGGAGAAAGAGATGGTCCGCATTTTATGGTTCATATTTTATTTGCTGCCTTTGCTAACAAAATATTTTTGTTCTGTGCCTCGTGGCATTCCTCCTTCTCTGCCTTCCAACCTGGCTAATATGAGCACAAAGGCCAGGGAGGCCGGGGGATGGGAAGGGTCTCCTTTATTTTAAGAAAAAAATGTTTATCATTCAGCTCAAGTAGTTTCCTCCATGATCTCTGTCTCAACTATTTAGAGATCCCATTCTTACCAGATTTTGAAGCACTACGATTAACAACTTCCTTAGGAGCTGACCGTGATCTGCTTGAGTGGATGAATACTGGAGCACTCACAACAGAAAGAAGGGGAAAAAAAAAAAAAATTCTGAATAATTAAAAATAGTAACAAAGAGAGAGAAAGAGTGAATCCATTAAGGCTCAGTTAATTCTGCCATCTCCAGTCCTTTGTTCATCCCATGATACATATGCTCTACAGCTGCCCAGATCAGAACTGAAATCCCGTAATTACACAAACTCTCTTCACTTTCCTTCCCTTCATTTTACTGTAGAAATATTTGATTTTTCCTTACTTGCTAGTCTGAAAGAAAAATAGAAATGTTTATTTTAGGCTTGCTGGGACAAAGCTCCATTCTGTCAAGATTATAATCTTTTACTGAAAGGAGTTTCAGCTCAGAAGATTGTACTTCAAGCAAATATCTCTGCAGATGTTGGGCCCAAGGGAAAGTAACACCAGCCTAAACAAAACTGGCAGAGAGCGAGAAATGTTTGATTACCAAATAGGAAGGTAAGTGAGATATCTGCTGTGATTATTTTAATGCTTTGATACTTCTATAAAAGGATCAGTTACTCTAATATAGTCATCTTAAGAAAGACAGTCTGCAGTGGTTACAAATTGACTTTTTATGGAGAAAATAAGACTGTTCCTAACCTATTGCACCGATATTATATTTTGTTAATATTTTATGAAATAAAAGTCCTCCCATTAAGAGTGGCAAATTGCTTTATAATTATAGCACTTCAAACACCAGAATGACTACTTCATTTTACGGAAAAAATACAATTTCATTATTATCCAGCATCTTTTCATCCTTCCAAAGGTTTCAACAGTAAGAGCTGTTATATGCATCTCACATCCTTCCTTTTCCAAGCATCAGTTCAATTAAAATAAAAGAAAATTATGGCTTCCACTCCATGTTGCACCCCGCTAATGAAATAGTTCTTTACAGTGAACCTTTGTACACACATCTAATTAACTGGGTGAACAACAATAAAGTATGGACCCTTTAACTTCTGCATCTCCAGGCTGACTTTTACGCTAGATGAGCACTGATATAACTCAGGCAGTTTAGAAACAGATCTAGTTAAACCCGGGCAACTTCCTGGTGCAGTCTCTCTTAAAAGAGTTTAAGAGAACCTTAAATTGATTTAGCTTGATGTGGTTTATAGACCTGAAGTGGTTTCTAAATCAATTTACTAAAAATTGGTATTCAAGTTGTATTCAGACAGCCTCCAAGCCAACCACACTGACCTCAATCTGAATCTGTACACTTCTGCAGCTCTCAGATGAGACCTAAGTTGCAGTATCAAATATTTACTATTTCTGTTTTACATCATTCTTCCTTGAACACTTTGGTACAACCAAAAAATTCTTCTGGAAAGCATCATTAGTCTGGTGTATGTACAGCCATCTTCTCTTCTACATGCATACAGCAGGGGCAGGCTGGGTGCTCAATGGCAATCTGATTTCCAGCAAAGGGCTCTGCTTGCCTGCTGGCAAATGATCACTGCAACACCATCAATGTTACACTCCCTGTACCACAAATGAAAGCTCAGCTGACTCATGGCACTTGAAGTGTTGTCAATAAAATATTTCAATTCTGGAATAGAAATTAATTCAATTAATTTAAACATACCCTAATTTAATTAGTCAAGATGCATAAAGAGCTATCAAACAAAATTATTTTATAAATAATAATAATAAAGCCCCATTTCCTCATCTGCAAGGACTTTGTGGAATGATGTCTATAGACAATACTGATTCCAAACTCACAAAGCAACAATAAAAAAAAGTCAGTAAAAACTCAGTCCCACACAGAGGTACTTCTAACTAGCCTCCTGAAAAGCAGCTATGCCTGAAATTTAGCCTTTGGGTTCTGAAGTCTGAGCCAACTTAGATGTCAAAGTTGGAATGATGAACTGATTTTCCTTACATAAGCACAAGTCCTAAGGACTAGAAAAGGATCAAGATCTAATTCTTCAGTACTGTGAACCCCCTCCAAACTCTACATAATATATAGATCCCTCTATATATTTAGCTTTCTCTCTGTAAGCATAGAAGCTATAAGCTTTACATTTCTCCTGTCTCTTTTTTAAGCACTTCTGCAGCACCTCATCCTAAAGCTTGTTTGGCAGGTTTTGTTTCTAAGTTCAGCGCCTGGGAAGATGCAGGATGTCTGCCATTTCCTCTATGGGAGAGCAGTGTCCATGCACCACCTATATTTAATGCGATCTGGCATCCATTTGTCAAGACGGAAAGACAAGTTGCCTTTAAATTTCCTACTACAGTTACAAATTATGAATTTCAGCCCCTTATTGCTAGTTTATCACACAGAAATACTCGGTTTGTCTAAAAAGGTAAAACCTCCCTGTGGCACCACTTGGGAGGTTAGAGACTCTGAAGAAAACACGTCATTATTTCTGCTGTGAAATTGGTCTGCAGAATGGATTTTCATTAAAATAAATTTCTGAGTTTAAAAAAAATGGAAACCAAACATCAGACTAAGCAGATGAAAAACGAGGTACACCTTTCTGCTCTCTGTCTCTCTCTATAGTTAAAATGCAGCGAGGGCTTTCTTTTAAAATGAGTAACCAACATACTGCTCACTCAGGATTTTATGAGGCCATTCTTCCATGATATTTAATTATTAAATATTCACCCAAAGGCACAAGTAAAAAATATTCCAGGGTGAAATTATTCATGTCCTAATTTTTGCCTGCCATAGTTTGCAAGTCTCCATTTTAAGAGACCTTATAGCAGAAGCGTGAGGGGTGTTGACAGGGAACTCAAAGCATAAAGGTGGCAAGTAAAGCTGAGATAATGTGCAGACATTGCTAGGGAACTTGCCATGCTGTGTGCTTGAAGTGAGTCATGCAAGGTCTCGCTTATTTAAGGGATTTGCTACCTTGGTGGGCAGATTCCACTTGGTTTTTGACACCAGTGCTTCCAGATCCCTCTCTACTGGGCACTGAAGGGATATTAATGAAGGAAAGTGTGCTTGCCCACTGAACTAGAATCTGACCCACATATGAATGAGTACTTTGGTCTAAATAGCCTCCTACCAAGACAGTTCCATGTTTCATTCTTTATTGTTTTAAAAGACTGGAACAAGAGCATCTGGAGATTTCAACAGGACTTTCGTACCCTGTAGGAAAAGGCTTTGAACCACCCTGGTATTGGCTGAGAGGAAATGGGGGCAGGGCTGGTTCTCTAGCCTTGCTCCAGTTCGCACCCCCCTCACCTGGCATCTGAAATCTGGGATGACATCACTGAAACACGAGCCCAGACCTTTCCCTCATTTCCAAATTCTGTTACACATTACAAGTTTTACACATAAGGGCCTTTCAGTGATTTCTGGCTGTGCTGGCCTCATACCAATATAAGCACCGGCAAAAAATTAGAAATGTTTTTCAAGGGAATTACTAACCGCATAAGTGTTCTGAGATGCACCAAAATTATTCACTGATTTGAATTACCCTTTCAGCCTCTTATTGGCTGACACAACATTGCAAAGGTTTACAGAACATCTTGACCGATTTTAAACAAAAAAATTCAGGCGCACACGTAGCAGCCAACAGTCAGGAGTAGGTTAAATAGTCAGACATTTTTCTCTTTGCCTTCTCTTTTCCGCATTCAGGCATCACACTGCCAATGGCTAAAATGGCCACATGGAGACCTGACTCCAGCACTACGAGGAACAGGAGCAGCTCGTGTCACCAAACTCAGCCAAGTCTCCCTTTACGCTCATGCTCTGCAAGACTTGTGTGCCATTACAAGAAACTTGGGCATCTCTTTAAAGATGATTTTGTAGAAGTAAGATGTAAATGTAACAGCCACACTCCCAAGTAAATATTTGTACTTTTGGGTAGCTAACAATCCATCAGAGCCTGCAGGGTTTTTCTGCCCCTTCTGTTTCCTGTTCTCATTAAAATATTTTTTAATGAAAATGTCATTGGCATGTCACATCATTTCACCCACAGTCAACTCTCAGATGCTCATTATGCTTATTCTTGAGAAAATGATGGATTAAGAACAAAAAATGCTTTCCCCTTAGGAGAACCAGGATACTATCAAAAACTAAAATATAAACCAGCCCAACAGCAAAACCCATCTGAGGACACTGTTTCAAGTGTTTTCGTATTAATTAAATTCCCTCACATTGCAAATTCACTTTGTTGTGTTATCTTTTCAGTATACATTTGTATTTGGAAAATAGCCTTCACTTAATATAATAGAACAATACCACAGAATTCCAAAAGCAAAGAGACTGAAATTAGAGAAAATTTCATTAAACATTAATCAGAGTGAGATGCAGAAAGATGTCGCAGAACAGAAATACTTGTAAGAAATCAAAGGCCTGTAAGCCTAATGCTGCTAGCTAGTGCTCTCAACCTGACTGGTTAATTGATGTTTTGCAAATGATCATCACTCCTAAGTGCATCTCCGCAGCTATTATTAATTTCTAGATATAATTATTAGCACACATACATACATATTCTTTCTAATCAAAAGAGTCACAGAGCAGAATTGAAAGCGTGGCAGGGCAAACATCAGAAGCAAGCAGCCCTTGGAGCACAGGGCTGTAGCCAAAGTTCATCAGCCAGAGGGAACCCAGCTAAGCCTTGAAACCAAAATGTCACTTCCTTCTTTCTACCAACAAGTATGAATGTGCTACTGTAAAATTTATGAAAACGAAAAAAACAAGAAAGTGAAGCGTTTTTGTGTGGCATCATTGGTTTTAGAAGATTTACTCGTAGCAGTAAAAGCTGCAGGCCGTGCAGGTGATCTCAGTCACTTTTCAGACAATGACAAGGTGGTAGGGATGATCAGTGGGCAAACCCTCGTGTGGCTTAGCTCGGGCTTTGAGTGTGTGCCTTTCATGGAGGTGCACACGTGGTTTCAGTCTACACAAAACTCATAACAAGCTGGAAAAAACTCACACATTTTGAGACAATTTTCATCACTTAGATTTTAAATTACTTGCATTTATAAAGATCTTTGACTTAAAAAATTGCAGCAAATACAGAATTCTCTTGGAATTCACTCTTAGGGATTGCAGTCCCGGGTCCTGTCCTAACTGTATTTCCCTGCAAGTTCGTATGTTAATCTCTATACTTACTTTGTCAGGAGGTCACTTCTGACATGAGCCTGTTGGGAAAAAAGGAACAAGGAAGAACTTTTTTCTGCCAGTAATACTCAGCAAGAAAAAAAACCCTCTAATATTTCCTCCACACAGGCAGGTTATTTTATGAAGCCTACTAACTAAAAGTTTTGTGTTCAGAGATTGTTGGGTCACGGCATGGCCCACACCAAAGTAATGTCATAGATAATTCTGAAACTTCAGATTCTGTCTTTCTAATTCATTAAGCCCATTTTTTTTTTCCTGGTGTTTTCCTTTAAGCCAAGTAATTAGCGCTCTTATGAGAGTCCTAATAGTAAAACTAAAGCTCCATCTGTGACTGTTTATACTAATTACATATCCCATCATATATTACTACTGGTGCAGAGGAGAAAGATGTGCTTTTTGTATTGCATATTCATATATTTTCTTGGTATGATAGTTTTGTGAGCCATATTTTGTTTACAGACTAAAAAAACGACGTATTGCCAATGTAGTTATTTCAGTAGTTGTAAATTTTCATTGAAATTACGTATAACAGAATAACCTTATAGGACCATTCTGTTTTGACACACATTTATAGTACCAGTTTCTCAGGCTCTCCCTTACAACCTTCTTAATGCATGTAAATAGTATTTTCTGTTTTGACAGAGGTAAAGCGCTCATGGAAACAAACACATGAGGAAAGAAAACCTTTTTTCTTCCCTAGCAGTTTTCTAAAACTTGATTTTGAAACATTGGGAAAAAAAAAATTTAAAAATTGCTGTCTTGCAGCAAATAAAACATTTTTATAAGCTTTCATTTCAATGGCAAACATGCATGTCAAAGCAGATGCCCCCGGAGGATGATGTTCTGCAGCCTCAGGCTCTCTCCCTGTCCCCACCCCACACAGCACACTTCATTGTCCTCTCAGCTGTCTGCAGGGCTGAGTTTAACCAGTGTGTGATACTTACGTCCAAACACCAGTCTGGTTTGTCATGATGATACAAAAATGCAGGTACAGTTCCTTAGAACAGAGAATTTAGCTGATCATATTCAAGCTTGAATATAAAGACAAGGGTTGTCAATTTGTAATGCTCTTGTTAACTACCTTTTTGGTAATGCCAGTGTCTCCATATCCAAGAATTATCTTTGCACTGATTTAAGAGTCTCCTCTGTCATCTTACCACCAAGTCTTGTAGCTTCAGAAACAATTAACCCTTTCCCAAAACTACAGCACTATTGATTAATTTGTTATATATATAAACTTCCTCCTACATATAGAGTATTTTTGCTTGGTACCTGAACGAGTAGCACTGTTTTGTTTTAAATCAGAAGCATGCTTGTCACAGCTTAGTAAATAATTTATGCTTTCTAAAATAAGATATACCTAACCATATTCTCTAGATGGTTCTAAAGGAGTGTTTAAGCAAACACTGTAAATATCTCCCCATCCTTCCTATCCCTATTTTGCCCCTCATAGTGTCATCACACGTCTCCATCCTGAAGAACTTTATCGCACATTAATGCAGTCAACTTGCAGAACTTACACCAGTTTTGGCTGATATCACAATGACGTACCAAAGCATTTTAACAAAAGACCAAAGCATTCCTAGGGGACAGTCTCCACCACAGGCACACTGGGCCAGCATGGGGTGAAGGCTGCCCTGGCCAGCTGTGCCCGCTGGAGTTGGCAGCCCCTCAAGATGCCCCCTGCCCAAGGGATGGGGGCATCCATAGAGGGACACGTGGTCCAAGACATAAGAAAAAGTGTAAGAAGTACAAAAATGCAGCTTGAGAACAACATGGTGTTGGGAATAAAGTGAGCTCCCTTGATTTCCATGGAGTTTTAGAGAGTTATGATGCCAGCACACTTGGATGTATGCACAAATGTATGCCAACTGAATAACAGAGAGAAGGACAGCTGAGGCTCCCTCAAAAGGCATACACAGCCCTGGCCGATGCTCTGTCCAAATGTTTTTCCTTGAGCAGTAGATCACAATGGAAGGGTGGATTTCCCTTCACAGGTACTTGGGATCAGCACCAATGAGAATAATTAGAAAGCTGTTTTTCAATTCTGGATTTTATGAAGCCGCATTTGTTTTTTAAGCATCGTGGTATCCCTGTCACTTTGATATTTCACCTGGTATTCAGGTGAAATTACATTTGTAAGAAGCCACAGAACACTGTAATAGAGGAAAACCTTCCTGTCTTTTTCATATGTCTAACTTTAAACAGTGAATAGATCATGAGTGCTTATTTTTCACCAACCTATTCTAGGCTGAAATCTCAAAAGGCTGAATAAAATGCAGAATAAAAACTAAGACAATTTCAGAAGTGTAGTACAGGGCCAAGGCTGGGAACATTCTCTCTCTGCTGTGGCACTTCCTAAGCACTTACCAAAAGCTTGTCTTAAACAAAGTTTTTTGTTACAAAAAAGACAGAAAACACTACACTCTGAACCAGCAATTATATCTGTTTGAACTGTTGCATGCTATTACAAGGGCAGTTCTGAAAGCAGTGACTCCTATTTTATGATGTTGGCCCACAACATCAGAGGCAGATGCTGCTGGTAGGGCAGAAGAGGCTCAACCTTGCCAGCAATATCCCATTCCATTGTGTTGTTATGCAACAAAAAGGCAGTAGAGGGGCAGTCTGACAGAATGGCATCTGACATGGAAGTACATGCACCTTTGCAAGTGAAGCAAAGGTGTGCCACTGAATTCCTCCATGAGGAAAACATTTGACCCAATGAATGTCCATTCATTGATGCTTACTGAATGTATATGGAGACCAAACTTTCCTTATATCCAACCTAAATCTCCCCTCTCTTACTTTGAAACCATGTCCTACCAAACAGACAGTGGATGTGAGCACAGTGAGGCGGTGGGTGGTGTATGTTCCAGCAGTGGGGACAGCAGTGTGAAAGACAAACCACATCCCGGACAGCCATGCAGGTTTTTACAAGAGTGGCAACAGCTCTTGCTCATCGCTGGCAAAAGTGATCGCTAACAGCGGTGACAATGTTAAGAAATACTGTCTGTAGCTAAGAATTTGCTCTCTCAAACAATGTTATTGTGCTCTTTGTTGTGGTTTCTACGGAAATAAATAGGAGGCATTACTTTCAGAGAGACCTACATTTGTTTAAGATTTAAAAAAATCCAAGGTAACATACAAATAAGGGCTTATTTGCAAGATTTCTTAGCACTGTTACACACATCAGGTGTGGCTTACGGCTGGCTTGCTAATTGCCCAGCTCTACTGCCTGATACAGAAGCTGAACATGCAGATCCTGTACCCAGTTTGGCTGCACGGCTACAATCTCAGAACAATAGGGAATAATGAATGTGTGGAAATCAGAATGAAAGTATTTAAATAATTCACAACTGCTGTATTCAAACCCAAAGTTCCCTTTCATGTGTTCTCAGAAATTGCATCCAAGACAAAGGTCTTCTATTAAAAGGAAGTTACAGAAAGAAAAAGGTTGTAATTACAGATCTTCTGTTTCTAACAATATTATTTTTAAACTGCATGTTTACAAATTGAGGAAAATATTACTTTAATACTGGGAATGGCTATTAGCAGTATATTTACATGTGCTACTTGAGAAGCAGTGGAACATGACTAAATGTAGTATTACCGAATCAAAACAACACATTTGGGGGGCATCTGAATGTTAGACTTCCTTATGAAATAAATTAAAAAAATAAATAAAACATAACAGTACTTTGCCCACACTGTCATTTGTCAACTGTTGAGGAAATTGGCATGTCTTTGCTGTTGATTTATTGGCTAATCCCAACAATTCATTGCAAAAAAGGCCAACAATGAATTACAGCGCAAGGAAAAATTAAGCAGTGCGTTTAAGAAGTGTTTAACTATGCAGACCTTAAAGCAAATTTGAAAACTCTGATAGACCTGGTTAAGATATTTGGGGTCCTACCAAGGGTACAGATTGGCTATTGTGGACAGCAATTTCATAGTAACAAATGTTCTCTGACTTCTAAATACCATATCCCGTATAATAGCTTTGCTAATAGTCTCCTAGATTTAATTTCAAACGTGTTCAATAAAAAAATAGTTCCTGGGTCCCTGAGACATGAAGGGTACACAGGAGATATCACACTGATTGCTTCAACACTGGGTACACTGGATATTTCTCTGTGTCAGCCAGGCAAACTACGTAATTTAAGCCAATAGCTAATCCTGCTTGTTGTAATGGAACTACTTTCTGCTTAGCATTAGACAGGTTTTGAAATTAAATATGTATCTAATATATATTTAATACCCATGTATAAGTATGGCTATTCACTTAAGACTTCCTTTTCACATAAAGTCACCTGCTTATCTTTAAGGTATCAGCTGCAGATGATATGTGTAAAACACTGGTAATCAGACATTGCTTTCTTTTAGGCTTTACCGTGCAACAAACAGGAAATAAGAAATACCTTGAGCTGAGGCAATAGGGACTGTGCAAATTAAACTCTACTTGCTGCTTTGGGATATAATTCAAAGCCTATTTACAGTCAATGGGAGACTTTTGAAAAAGTACAATAGGTTTGTAACCGACAAATTTTGAGGGCAAACCCATACTGTGCAATACAGCACAGTGCAGAAAAACACCAGAGGCAGCGCACAGCTCACCCCTGTTTTACACCCTCCCTTTAGGCAGCACATCTGAACAGCATGCTGGGCTCCACCTCCATTCCATTTAGGCCCGCTGTCCCCCATGGCTTCTTTTGGAGAGCCGTGCCAGAATCTCAATAGCCACTCTTCAATCAAAATTTACTCAAAGCAAGATCACGTGCTTTTGTTCTACCACCAGATCTGCGTTAGTTTAATGACAGTTCCAGGGCATGCAAAGAACCTGACTGTAAATGGGTTGCATACCTTACTTTTCAACCTAAGTTCTCTCTTTAGCAACTGTATCCTGAAGCCCTGTCCTTGGTTGCAAATTTCACACTGTACTTTGGAATTGCTTTAAACTGAGATTTCAGAGCAATTTTCCTTACAATTTTGCACTACAGTTGTCTTGATTGATCCTCCATTGATCAGTTTCCCAAATTTTTCTTTGGCATTTATGTACATCTTTCCACATAATTTAAACTGAATCATTCATGATCACTTATTTCAAAGTTATCGTCTCCTTGTTCCTCCTTTACTCTCCTGCCTAAGTGAGCAAGCCAAGCTTATCTTTGTCATGGCCACCTACACTTTGAGGCAGAGAACTCACCAGGAATTCAGTGAAGAGCAATAGCCTACTTAGCTATGAGAGATGGGCATCAGGTGACCTTGCTCACAACATTGGCTTGTCATCCCATTTTGCACTCCCACGTTCTGCTCAGCAGTAGCAAGAACAGATAGCAATGTGGAGGCATGAACAGGGTGAGTGCACAGATTACAGCAGTACGATGCTACAGCCTACAGAAAGGCCAGCCTAGTTTATCCATGTGCCCTGTACAAAGCTGAGCAACACGCAGCCAAGTATTACAGGAAACAGATGCACGCTTTCAGTTCTATTTACTAACATTATTTTTGTTGCACAAACTTAGGCACCCATTTCGGTACCACCTAATCCCATGTACTTGCCATGTACCAGGAGCACACAGCACTTTTCAAGAAGGGAAAAACAGGCATCATCCTCTGTGAGCAGAACGCTTGAAGGAGCACCACAGAATGCCCAGGTTGGAAGGGACCTCAAGGATCATGAAGCTTCAACCCCCCGGGCTGCCCAGGGCCCCATCCAACCTGGCTTTGAACACCTCCAGGGATGGACGGGGCATCCACAGCCTCTCTGGGCAGCTGTTCCAGCACCTCACCACTCTCATAGGAAAGAACTTCCCCCTGACATCCAAACTAAATCTTCCCTCCTTCAACTTAAAACCATTTCCCCCCATCCTGCTATCTACCCTTTCAAAGAGTTGACTCCCCTCCTGTTTGTAGGCTCCCTTTAGGTACTGAAAGGCTGCAATGAGGTCACCCCGCAGCCTTCTTTTCTCCAGGCTGAACAAGCCCAGCTCCCTCAGCCTGTCTTCGTAGGGGAGGTGCTCCAGCCCCTGATCAACTTTGTGGCCTCCTATGAACCCTCCCCAACAGCTCTGTGCCAACAAGAAGCTGTCAACGTTGCTACTCCTAAGCTGACTATTCCAACAGGATATGTAATATTCACTGAATCTGACCCAGTCTTCATTGTCAGATCACATTGGACATCTTGATGGTGTGAGATTTTTAAAAGGAAGAGGCATTTCGCCACAAACCACTTCAATCAGAGAAGGTCTATAATTTTTGAGACTGCAGTGCAGACCTGGAGGCACTAAATTTTCTACATCAGAGCAGATCTCAAACACCTCTGGTCACTTGAGAGCACGAGATCACTGCTGAAGTCTTGGAACTTTGTCCAAACTGAGCCACTGGTGCTGTTGTCAGGGTACTTCCTGCCGCAGAGAGATCCGTGGTACAAAAGCTGCTCTAACACACAGCTAAAATAAGCAGATTTCTCATCTGATCTGCTGTAAATGGAGTAGTCAGGTCGCAAAAACTAGAATTTGCATCGTTTGATGAGCCTGCACATAAAAACTTGCAACAGTCACAGAGAACAGTGGTTGTTCTATGGAGCCTGAGAGGCCTTTTAGATGCTCCAGCAATTCAGTCATGAGACCAGTACAGTTTGATCAGCATGGCAAAACACACCCTGGAAAAATTAGCAGATTAGTCTTATGATAATGCGCAAAGCACATTCATAAGTATGAGTGATTGGTACAGTTCTAAAAATGGATAACTCCTGTGCAATTGAAAACATCTGTTGAATATTTTGTACAGTCAAGAACTGCAAAATTTGGCAAAACATCACTTTAACCACTTATTTCTGCCTACTGCTGAGAGGAGCGTCATGCAAACAATATCCTTTAAAAAAATACAACAGGACAACTGTTAGAAATTAGACAACTACACACATGTAAAATGGAAAATATGACTTAGGTTGTTTACTGGAAGATTTCATTTGGGACACCCCAAGACTACACAGGCCAGAATTAATAGGAAATGTGTAAAATCCAATTTACCGACCTGTCAGCAGAGCTGTCAGCAGCATTGTCTGGGAGCTGCACCACAAGGCCAGGTGGTGCCATAGATCTCTCTGCTTAGGAAAACTTGAACCTCCATTTCTCCCCCCACAACCATACACAATATCTATGTGATTTCAGTCTACACTGTTGATATAACTTCAGTTAGTACAACGCATGTAAACATTTACTGAGACAAAAGCAAATGAAAAACGATGTAAGAAAGAAAGCGACGGTATTGCCCGGTCTCAGGGTCAGTATTATGAGATGCAGGTTTATGTTCTTGTGGGAGAAGCGGTAAATCAGCAGTGTTTGCTCTGCTTATTTCAGTTAGAATTATATGTTTTGCTCAATTTTTCCCTCCCTCTTTCATTCAGATGAAAAATAGTCGAGATTTGCTTAAAATCAAAATAAGTTTTCTGCCAAATTTGTTTCTTCAGCTGCTGACCTAAGGACTTAAACAAAAAAATCAATTATGTGCAGATACTTAATTGTGACTGAGATCTGGAACCGATAGGATTACCAAGAGAAGAGGTATGGGTATGAGGCCCATCTGCTGGCAGATGCTGTCCAGAAATTAGATGGGGGCTATTACACTCCACCAACAAATGACATGCTAGGAAATCACACCAGAGCATGTAGCATCTGACAGGTTATTATTGGGAAACATATCGACAGCTTATCAGCAGACAATGCCCACACTGCCCCAGGGGAACCATGCTGTACTAATCCAGGACACCCAGAACAATTGCTCTGAAGCAAACAGATGAGAGAGCACACGAGAAGACCTGAGCGCAGCAGCACCAGCAGTGCACTAACCTGCCTCCCTGGGCTGCAGACCTCGTCCGAGTGGGAACTGAAGAGATGAGCTGAGAGCTCCAGGAGGGGATGAAGCTGCAATCCCAAAGAGGTGTTAGGCTGCCTCAGCATCACCTCACAGCAAAACTATCACTCCGCAATTGCAAAGTGAAATTTTTGTAATGGAACATATGACACCAGAATGTATGCTGCAAAACACTTTTTTTGTGTGTGAGAAAGTGATCTAATTTCACTTGCCACACTTCCTCAGAGACAATCCTTCCTGGGCTCATTCAGCCAACTCCGTGCCACATTTCAAACCTCTGCAGAACACTGGTGCTCAGCAACATGAGAAAGGCATTGCAAGTGGGGAGGGGACAAGAGGCCCAGCAACACAAACCAACATCCATCTCCCACCTGGAAGACAGACCCTTGGCAATACAACTGGCTGAGGGGAGCCCGGATGTGTGATTCCAGCACCTACAGCTTCCCTACAGACAATGCAGGATCAAGGATGGCAGAAAAGGTGGTTTTTAGCCATATACAGAGCACAATTAAAGAATAATCCTATGAGATGTATGAGGTGCCCAAATTTATTCTGATTTTAATGCTCATTGATTTTATTATACTGCTCGTACATGTCATCTGGTAGCACTTAATAAATGTTTTATGTAAAATAAATAATTCAAGAAACGCACAGCTTTCTTCAGTAAAGTTTATGACATCACGAGAGCTATTTTTTGTTACCATACTGACTGTAATGATGCAAGAAAAAGGAAAACTAAGATCTCGACATTTCAAATGAGACTACTTTCTAAATCACATCTGCTTTTTTTGTTGCTGCAACACTATGCTCAAGAGCACATCAAGCATAGAATATGCACTGTAATATCCATTTCTGGTGCTTTTTACTCTTGCTTACAAAATTATATTCATAGATAGATTGCAGTTTGCTGTATTTTCATGTTATTTTGTCTTTATTTCCCATTATTTATTCTTTTGCCTTGTCTTCAACTTCTCTTGTATTATATCAAAGGGAAGAAATGCAAACAAAAAATATATATATCAATTGCAATCTAACTGAATAATCTGACATCTGCTTTCTTAACACCTTTATGCTGTTGTGTCAGCTGACACGACAACAGCCAACCAATCATAATTGTGAAAATAAGGTTGGCAAGTTGTTCCTAATAATATCTTTCTTTACACATGGACTCCATGAAACATCTTCTAGTCAGTTCCTTTACGCTCACTATAGAACTTGCATTTGTCTCTACCATTCCCACAGTCGTGGCATAGATTGTGACAGTGACAGTAGATTCCTATACCACCATGCTAATATTTATGCTCATCACTTTAAAGGGAATTAACAGGTTACAAAACATGGTTACATATCTGTATTTCTTGCAGCTGTAAACCTAGCTCTTAATCCCTTCATATAGAATGTTTTCTGACTTTACAGAATCACTGCATCAAGCTGTAAATTACAGGAAATGAGTAAATCCTGCCTGGGGCACAGACACAGATAATGTCATGCAGATCTCATTGCAAGTAACCACCAAGTCAGGCTCCTGCTCCCCCTCACACAGCTCTGCTCTGGAGGGCAGATGGAGGAAAGCAGGGGAAGGGATGAAGAGTCAGAAGGATTCCACTTGGTTAATTTTACTGTCCAGATGTACTTCCTCACACATTTATCCAAGTAGTCTCATAAAGATGCTCAAGACAGAAAAGAACTGTAAGTCTAACTCTTCTTTCTTGAAATCTTGAAGTGGTTGTCTCTCTCATTTACCTTCAACCCAAGAAATCATCCCAGCACTGTACAGAAGAAGCTTACTGGACAACAGATAATCTCATACCTCACAAACAGCAAGTAAATAAAACAAGAGCCTCCATTCCCTTTTCCATAGAAAATACTGAGCCAAGCCTTCACTACCCTTTTCAGTTCAGCACATTGCTTAGCTCTGACCCAGGCAGCACTGTTTTAGACATGTCAGAAGTGTTAAAAATGCGAGGTGAGGAAGAAAAGCAAGCTTGAAGGAGACACCATTGTTTCAGAGAATAAATCAAGTCATTAACATCTTTTTCACCATTCTTGTTTAACAATTCAACAGATCTTACACATCCATACATTATAACCTTGTGATATTCTTAAGCAGTGACAGTCTGAGAGCAGAACTAGCTAAAAGCAAACCCTGACAAGGACTGAAGGGGAATTAATGGACAGTTGGAAAGCAGGATGCAACTCTAAGCAGCTAATTGTTCCCGCACTAATGCTGAACTGAGAGATTTTCAAACCACAGTGCAGCTGCATGGGAGGCTTTCATCTCAGGTACAAGCAACCAGATTACATCTGGCAGTATTAGGAAACAGATCCTTCTGTCAGACAGTGAGGTTTCTGTCTGAAGGAATGGGAACTCTATGCTAATACCTTCAGAGATTACAGAACCATAAGGGATAGCTATGGTCATTATTTAATCTTGTGAACACACACAAGCCTTTGTCTCTTGCACCTTTTTCTTATGTGTGCAGCACTAGAAAACAATCACCCAACGTATTATGGTAGACTGTGGGCAAACAGTGCCAACCGATAGCAGCAAAGTGGCACAGATACACTTCCACTCAGTACCACTCCATCAGAGCTCCCACTCCTACTTCTGGAAAGATTCAAAGGAAAATTCATATAAAAAAAAACAAATAAATCCTTTTTTCAGCCTTAATTCAGCACCTCCTGATATTTTGCTGAACGTTCACACATGGGGTCGCTGAATTGCCTATTGATAGCATTTCTTACTTTTATTTTTTTGAGGACTGAAAAATAATTCCAAGCTGTCATTAGCACTTAGAAACCAATTAACTGGAGCTTAAAAACTTGTATAAGCATTTATGAAATTGCTGGTGTGAAATGCCTCACCATCATTGATTCCAAACCTGCAGGACAAGGGGAAATGGTTTTAAGTTGAGGGAAGGAAGATTTAGGTTGGATGTCAGGGGGAAATTCTTTCCTATGAGAGTGGTGAGGTGCTGGAACAGCTGCCCAGGGAGGTTGTGGATGCCCCGTCCATCCCTGGAGGTGTTCAAGGCCAGGTTGGATGAGGCCCTGGGCAGCCTGGGCTGCTATGAAGTGCGGAGGTTGGTGGCCCTGCGTGTGGTGGAGGTTTGGAGCCATGATCCTTGAGATCCCTTCCAACCTGGGCATTCTGTGATTGTGTGATTCTGTGATTCTGCACAGTCTATGACGAAGAGAGGAACAAAGGTTGGCACATAACTCAACAAGAGATGTGGAGAGTGCAGCTTCCTCCTGTCTCACTTTAGAGGAAGTCAGCGTGCACAGCAGCCCAGAGATGAGTCCATGCTGCCTTCCCATGGCCACCAGCAGTAGCCAGGCAATGCTGAGCTAACCTCCTTCCACACTGTATGCTCAGCATCAATCAGTGATCAATATTTTCAGCAGAGTAGCATCATCGTGACACCAGGACACATGTAGCTGCTTCTTATTTCAATGCTTCAGCATGTTGTCTGTAGCAACAACAAAGCATTCTACACAGCTTGTAAATTAAAGTGTCTACATCTAAAATGAATCAGCACAATTTTTTTTTTCAACTTCCTTGGTCCAGAATGACCAATTAATTTAAAAATGAAATCTGATACTATTTGCTTTCTCTGAATGCATGTTCCTGTGGCTCTGAACAACCATGAAGGCAGTGCAAGAAGCAGCAAGAATAAAGCTTGCCCTATAGATACAAACTTTCTTGCTCAAAGCCCATTGAAAATACCTAATATATGCGTTCTTGGTTTTTTTGTGGTTTTTTTTTTTTGTTTGTTTTTTATTTTTTTTTTACTTCTCTGAACAGTTGAGTTAAATCCTACTGAAAGACAATTTTTACTCTTAGTAATAACAAATAGCACACTGAAGACCTCTACTGAGAGACAGATGCTTTGTACTAGTTTGTGCAGTCTGAAAGGAAATTATTCTAATCTAAATACATAAGGTACCAACAGAGGTCTGTTGTTATGTTAATGCAAAGTTTTGAATACACTTGGCACTTTATGAATAAATAACATCCATCTCTTCACAGTCATTTGGAATACGTAGCAGATTCATACAGCAGATAAATACACATATTTAGTGTAGCAATGCTTTAAAATAGTTCAGTATTGATATAAAATCTACCATGAGGAACAGCACAGAGGCAGGCTCTCCGTTTTGTAAATTCTATGCCATAACTATACCTTGAGATCGACAGAATTTCACCTTGTGCATTTGTTTGCAATCTTTCTCACACCTTCAGTGGCAACATTCTACACAGCTCACTTTCAGACCCAATTTGGCACGTTCAAGGAACTCCCAGATCACGTCGTCTTTTTCTGGATACTGAGGCAGTTTTGGTGTGCCCTTGTGCTAGCAAAGGGTTAAAAACTTTTCTTATGTTCCTACTGGGTCGTAAAAGAAACTGCTGAAGCTGATCAATGACCACTGTTAAGACCTGGAAACCAATTATAAACCTGAAAATTGTGATGAACAAAGCTCTGAAACACTAGAATGAAAACTACTGAATTAGTCCAGTTCATTAAAATCATTAATAGTCATGAAATGAAAACCACCAGAGTCCAAAAAGGCTTAATGCCCTATCCATATTAATTAGATGGGAGCAAATCTGAAGTGAAAAGCAGCACATGCTTTGTAGAATTAGCAATTGCTCTCTACAGACTACACAGATCTCTATTAAAATTCAGTTTAATTAAAATTGATCACGTTAAGAAACTGATGTGGTTAATTAACTGAATTCCTGGACTTCTTTTCATACATTTCACAAATGCATTGTACACTGCTTTCCTGGGTGACAGCTTACGTTGCGGTGAAAATCTTGATTTCACAGGTTTGTGCCACATGCTCCATGAGGCCCAGAGATGCCACGTCCCACCAGGAAACGCCGGCAGTGCCGAAAGAATAGCAGGCAGTGGAAGCTGCCCAAGCCCACCACCAGACACCTGCCTGGAGCCTCAGGCAGCAGTAGATCAGCACTGATCTCTGGCTATATAGAAAGGGCTATGTTTTCACAAGTTCTATCATTAGAACTGAAAAAACTATATAGGAAAGAGATAAATAGACACACGTACTGTACCAGCACAGACTGATCTAAACATGCGAGGGGTTTGGTCCATGCAATTCATGAGTGCAAACATGCAGATTGCAACATTTCACTTTTTAAAATTCACCATCCCCATGTGTTTCACCAGCATGCACCAAGTACCAGGGCTTGGCTAAGAGCTTAAGCGCAGAGCTGCCCAGGAACTTGGAGCTGGCACAAGCATCAGGGGCTGATGGTGTGCCCTAGAGGACTGCATGCTTGTACCTCTGACAGCTTGAAGCATCTTTTCTAAACAACTAGATCACACTTTGCAGAGTTTTAGACATGGAATAAACCACTACTGCCCTACCAGCTACAGGAGATGGCCCTTCACTGGACTCAATTCAGCCTATGTTTTACCATATCACTTTGAAAGTTAGCCTAACACCAAATGAAAAAACATCATGAATTGTGCCATTCCATTTTTAGTAGGTAGATGCCAGGATTTTCTTCTCCATGCCCCATTCATTGGTGTGTTTTGATACATGATGCAACTCAGTTAGGACTACCGCTGCAAATAATGCTTGTGTTTCAATAAATCTCTTCCTACCAGATATAAGCTAGTGGTCCAGTGCCTCTTTACATCATGCCCTTCAAGACAATATCAGTGCAGCTTCTGTTTGAAAGGAAGCAGACTGACTAACATCGACACTGGCACAGCATTCATGTTATCACCTGGGCTGCCACCCATGTGGCTCCCCAGTCTTCTCACCAAGAGCAAATGTGGAATTCTGAACAATCCTCTTACAATGCTTCTGGACACAGCTTTACATCTGAATTTTACACACCTTTCATTTACTTTCAGATCTATGTGAATAATGACACTGACCTTAGTATAACTACGTTCCTCGTAAACACTACAGTGGTATTTTCTTCTTGGCATGTGTTCTGTTATTTGATCACCACTAGTAACTCTCAGTGATAAGGCTGGGCTTCTCATACAAATGTTGTATATTGGCCACCTGCATATGTGGATGGACACACACATGTTCTTATCTATATGTGTCTGCATATAACCTACTGCATTTAATTCCAGCTTTAAAAAAAAAAAAAGAAAAAGAAAAAAGCAACTTCAGCCTGGGATATAAGATACATGGCTGACTCTTAATTCCCTCATGGCCAAACCCTTGTTAATGTCTTGGCCTGTTTCAGTAAAATGATCATGGTTCAAGTAATGTAAAACACACACGTTCAATCATTTTCCTTTTCCCTAAAGGCAAACACTTTCTTATCATGGCGAAACAGGAGTTCTATGCTGATACGCTGGAGAGCCTAAGTTCTTTTAAGCCTCATCAGAAAATTGAATACTTACTGCAACCTATCATTTGGAAGTACAGACTAAAACAAAAGCATAATGCTGACTGAACCTCCTGTGTTTGTTTGCATTATCTTGCATTGCATAAGCCTAAACAGCTGCCTTACAAAATGAGAACATGCAAACAAAGACACAAAATCAAATAGAAGAATTTAACTCCAGAAAAACAAAACCAAAACAAAAGCCATCAAACAAACAAACCAAAACACATTCACGTTTAAAACAGGATTTCATAGTCAATAGTTAAAATACGATCAGTGGAGATGAGATGCTCCTGGTACACTCACCTTAAAAGAGGGGTTATTTTAGGAAAAGTCATCACAAAAAAAGGCAAGGTCTTAACAGCAAGTGTGCATTCTTCACTTGAACAGTGTCTTTTTCTAACCTCTTTTTACAATAAGAGAATATTCATATTTTAAGAAATTGAGCAGCGGTACAGGTACAACTGGATAAAACAGAATTAAAGAAACCACGTGATAATTAAAGCACATTCTGCACCAGGTAAAAAAATAACCAACCAAAAAACAAGATCTTAGAAAACAATACCATTAATCTCCTTATTCATTTTCTCTATTACTTCTTATACTAATTTCAGTTCTTCAAATAGGAGTTTCAGATTTTCCTGGGCTACTAGATCAAACTGCATTCATTCCCTGCACAACCAAGTAATGAACTGGAGATGTCCATTTCAAAGCTGAAGTTGGGGAGTTCACAGAACTCATGAGAGGTGACAGAAAGGGAACAAGAAACGTATCACAATCAAATCCATCCTCATGCAGAACAGGATCCCAAGCCCTGAGTGAATTCCTGGGCACTGACTGCTTCGACATTTTCTGGAGCAGCACAGGCCCCAGCCAGCCCCTGGAAGTGCAGCTCTCAGTGTGCCATAGCTGCCTGGGCACACACAGCTAACTGATGATTTCCACTGGGCAATAGGAGGTCCTTCCCATATCCAGCTATGCATCCATCATTTTCCTATCATCTTTCCTAAGAAGGCAAAGTTCCAAAGTAGAAGATACAATTATATAAAGTGTCATCTCTCTGCTGCTCTACTACCAGTTGCCTTTTCTTGCTGATAATATATAAGTGCTAAATCTGTCTAAGCAGTGGACCTCTTTTTAGTATCTATGGAAAAAAAAGATGCCATTAACCAACTACAGAGAGCAAACTTCCCTATGGTTTTGGTCAGCCTTTTCTCCCACATAACTGGCAATAGGACAAGAGGGAATGGCCTCAAGTTGCACCAGGTGAGGTTCAGGTTGGATATAAGGAAATATTTCTTCGAAAGAGTGGTCAGGTGCTGGAATGGGCTGCCCAGGGAGGTGGTTGAGTCACTGGAAGTGTTCAACAATTGCGTAGGTGCTGCAAGTAAGGGACATGGTTTAGTGGGGAAATATTGGTGGTAGGTGGGCAGCTGGCCTGGGTCACCTTGGAGGTCTTTTCCAACCTTGGAGATTCTATCGTTCTATGAAAACAGAATGATGATACTTAACAGAGACAAAGCTTTCATCTTTTTTATAATGACACAAAGCTATTCTAACTACAACTACTACCATGACTCCTGAAATAAATAAAAGGAAAAGATCTGCCATTGTAAAGATGAAATCTGTAGTATTTTATTTTAAACTGATTAGAAGGACAAATCCCAAACAAATAAAAAGCAACAATACCTTCTACAACTGAGAGCACAGAACATCAAAACCAAAGACACGTTCACCACAAGGCATATTTAAAAATAAATAAAAAACAATCAAAAATTGGAAATTAATATACTCCTTTAGGTTATCAACAGAGATTATTTTATGTTACTTTTGCGTGCCTCATACACAAAGTACGTAAATTCAATAACTCCTGCCATCTGGGATTCTAAACACATCTTGGGCCCATTACCTGAAGCAAGGTGCAGAGTGTAGACTTTGGCTGTGGACTGCATACAAGAGGATCTAAATCATTTAAATGAATATGTGGAAAAATGGAGACGCTGCCAGAAAAAAAATTACTGCTGGACCTCATTTCCAAAGTCTTACAAAAAGCACTGAAAGGAAACTGTGCACTACAGAAATTCTTCCATCTGAGTCTGGACACGACTGGCAATACTACTTCTCAGTAAAGCAATACTGACACTGCCTGAAGGTACAGCTTAGCCCAATATCTCCTCAACTTGTTAGCATCAAACCAATGAATATATAAAACTCATGTGTCTTATGTCTTCCTACACACATATTTAAAGATTGCATGGAATATTAAGGATTGCTTCATTATTTTTTATTAATTCATCAGTAGGTAAGGTGAAGTAACAGCTGCAGTCAAGATGTAGAGCTGATACACACTTCTCAATTTTATAACTTTGTAACTGTGGTCAATGGCCACAGTCCATAATTTCAAAACCGATTATTTGTATTCTTGGCACTGAGAAGTGCCATTTTCATACACTGAACATTAACTACTTTCTGAAAGTTCAGGCCCATAAGGCTTTTTCAAGACGATGCTTATCTTTGTTGCCACCTTCTAACTTGAGGAAATTCTCAGCAGCGTCTGACAGACTTGTGACTATGTGGTTTTTTGTCATTTTCCTCAGTGTGACCCTTCTTCAAAATCTAAAATGCTTGATGTGGAAACAGTCCAAACTAAAATTACAGGAAAAGGAATTAGTCATTGGATTTTATATGTGAAATTCTGCCACACTGTATAATAACACTGGACTGAAAATCCTGTATTCTTGCAGTTAGGTAATGTAATGCTTATTTTGGATGTAAAAAGTACATGTATGCTTCCCTTGAATTATGTACCTTGGCATGCTATTCTAAAAGGACGTTATTATCATTAAGTAAACACATAAAGGCTTGTTATTGGTAAAATACATGAATTGTTGCTACAGTCAGATTGAAGTTTACATCTTGACTCTAAACAAAAAATTTTCTTTAAAAATTACAAGTTAAATCATGTAGAAGGACACAGAGAACCACGGACAGAAAGGCAGGTGATACACGAGATACCCATCCTCAGTAAGTTCAGTTACAGTTCATCATATCATGCCAGATCCTGCTTCAATAATCTATTCTTGCACTGCACATGGAACAAGGAGCTTTGAAGCATCCTCTTGCGTTAATTTTGCATGAAAACACCATCTGGCCCTAAACAAGTATGTGGGCTATGGATCTGTTATAGCCTAGATATGGTCAACATGATATTGAAAGGTCAAAAAAGGGTCTAATTATATGCCTTAGTACTTATAGGCCGCGGTCACTGGAGCATGAACGTAATCACTCAGGCCAAACAAGAGTTATTTATAATTTTAATTACCAGTGAATCAGACATGTCTCAAAGAGTGGCTGTATGTAAAAGAATTATATGACTGCCGCTCAAAGTAACTGTCTTTTCTTGTTTGTGTCTAAAATAAACCCTTGAGATACTCTCCATTAATTTCCTGTTGATATGTTTAGTACCCATCAATCTTCTCAACCAATGCCTACTAGCACATTCAAAGTATTGTACAATTACACACAGAAAAAAACATTAAGTTACAGTCGTATTATTGAGTTTGGGAAAAATCAAGAACTCCAAACCTGAGACACATCAGACTAAGGCTGACTGGACAATTCCACTCACTCCCTTGCATGTACAACAGACTACAATGACATTTTATCAAGTCTCTTTTCTTTCTCCATTGAACATGGTGGATAACTTGGAGAAGAAAAAAAACTAAAGAAAATCTCACTTTATCCACTAACAATGATAAAAATCCTGAAAAACTTATACAACTTCATCACCTGCCACAGAAACTATATAATGCTATACAAATCACTCAAATCACTTTTCTACCCCTTCAGATGGTCACTAGATCCTCTTTTTTTTTTTTTCTTTCTTTTTTTCCGGATAGTATTTGACTTGAGATGTAGGGTTTGATTTACAAAAGTTTGAATACAGCTTGTGATTGAAGCGCTTTCAAAAGTGACCTCAATGAAAACGCAGCGTTCAACATACGAAGTGCTGGTTGTCAGTAAGTATTCTAAAGTGGGTTCCCTGGGC
This sequence comes from Phasianus colchicus, assembly GCF_987193195.1. Classification (NCBI taxonomy): domain Eukaryota; kingdom Metazoa; phylum Chordata; class Aves; order Galliformes; family Phasianidae; genus Phasianus; species Phasianus colchicus. The sequence continues at coordinate 1,661,950 of NC_143440.1, read as the reverse complement.
ATCTTACATTCAGTGTTTAAGAAGAAAATCAGTGCAGTAATTCCCAGCTCTTCTGGAACAACCCTTGTAAGCACTGTCTTCTCTTCCTGCTCATCCTGCAACTTCCAACAGTTTTCCTTTCCCACTGGACACATTGCGCTCCTCCACTTCACCCCAACCAACACCACCTAGCCACCAGGACAGACCACAGCCCAGAGGCTTGGGAGAATAAATAGGGCTGTTGCTGCAGCAAAAGATGACCTCTGGAGCATGAGTCACTGCTGGAGGCAGCATGGCTATGTTGAGAAAATAATGCTGTAATCATCAACAAAAGCCTACAAGAAAGATGTTAATTCAGGGCAAAATATAAGCAGTAGGCACTAAGATAAAAACTTCACACTAGGAGATGAAGTACTGTGTGCAAATATATTTATATGAACTATAAAAGGAACATGAGTTAATAGAATCTAAAATGGCATATCATGATTCCTAAAATAATAAAGATAAATAACCCACTACTGCTTCTCTGGGAAAAGAAAGAAATAAATAAAATCCCCGTTCTTTTGAATACCGTCATCACCTGGGATAACTCATAACAGAGTTCAGTCTGTTTTGGTCTTCAGTCAGTACTAATGTTACCGTGCCTGTCAATTTGTTGTGTGTAATTCAAAGTCCAGGAAGTTCTTATCAGCAAATTCTTTACTTGATACTTCAGGTACTGCTCCCTTATTTGTGTAGGGAGTATAACAACAGACACCCACTTCTGAGAGATCTGCGCCTCGGAGATCTACAAAGAGAGATCTTTGTCTGTGTCCTGAGGATGGCTCCGGTTTTGTCCCTCCAAACCTCAGCTGGGTGATGATGGGGAGTGAAACCTTGTCAGATCAGCTTCCTGGGGAGCATCCATCTGTACTGGCAGCACAGCTGCCCCCTCTAAGCACAAAGCGTCCTTTACATCTGCCCTCTGCCAGGTCTCTGACATGACCCAATTGCACTTCAGGCAGTGCACTGTGAACAGAGTGCAAGTGTTCCTGCTTGATGCCTACATTTCTGACTGCTTAGAGGGCTACCTTCCATCCAAGGGACTCAAGGGCCCCCCTGTAGCTTTAATCAGGGAAAATAATATCTAGTTTAGCAAGTCACATGCACTCACATTTAACTGATATGAACTTCACAAAGACCACTGACATACTTAAAAAGTAATAAAGTGCCTAGTATTTTTGCTGAATCTGGGCATTAGCAGGGAGAACACCCCTAATGCTCAGCTACAATAGTTCTGTTTTCCTCTGTTATATTCATTTGTACATTTTGCAACTGCTGATCCCAGAAGTCACAGCACCAGAGTGAAATAACCTACATGGAGTATGCAATGTGGATCAGAAGTGCTGCAATACATTCAGACATCAAGAAAACTCCATTGTCTCAGTCACCTCATCATTAGATTCATTCTTCAGTTCTGTTCCCTTGGTGCTCATACAGTTCTGTCTCCTCTGGGAGGAGCAGCAGCAGATGATGTGTGCTGCCAGTACAGGTCCCAACCCCTGCAGCCACCATGTGCAGCCAACACTGGAGTCACGATGCACCACTGAATTTGGTTGATCCACAGCATAGACACAGCCAATCCCAGTACACGCACACAGTTTGTAAAGTAGGCTTTCAATTATAATAAATGATTAGAATTTCAATTTAAATAACAGGAAAATCAGATTTGTGAATGAAAATCAGTATCAGTACTGAGTTTGCAAATCAAAAGACATCTGGTCAAGTTTAAGACTGTCTCATGCTGCCATTGTTAGCAGCCATTTTAAACATGCATGGGTTAATGCAGATTTCTCCCAAGTTTATAGATGATTCGATAGAAAAAAGAACAGTCAGTTGTATAGTCAAAGTAGCTGGAATAAAATGCAGAACTAGAACCAAAGACAAAGATAATTATTAAACAGAAAAAGGCAATAAATTGGATCATTTACTTCCATATTTATGCTTTCAGTCATTAATCAAATCCATTTCCATTTCTAATTTTACAATTTTTCTTTTCTTTTGACCTTTAATAAAATGTTTCAATTGATCAAGGTAATAAAAATGTGAATTATATGAGCTGGCACAGACAAAGAAAGACTGCAATCTGTGTTCCAGATATAACAAGGAAAATGCCTGTGATCAAGTATGGGGTAAGAGAAATCTGAAAAAATAATTTAAAAGCCCAAGCATTGTATATGCCTCTCAAGACTCTCACAAGGAGGATTTTTTGTCATTGTTGTTGTTTTTTATTTAAACCATTAACAACCAAAATAAAGTGCCTGTGGGACAGTAGCTGTCTTTCATTTGACATGCACAACCTATCTGCTCATTAATATAGTCTTTTTAAAGCACATACAAGAACATTTTCATCTGTGCTGGACCTTCGCTTCAGATATAACCCAAACACTACACTGTTTAAACTGTTTCATAACATAATCACTTAACATTGTTTCCCGAGTTTTCTAAATATCGGCACAGTTCTGTGTCAGGGGGAACATAATCAAAGCCAGCAGCCTTGCAAGCCTGTCCGCTAGTAATATTATTTGTTTCAATGGCTTTCCTTTGAATAGCAGGTATTGATTTTCTACAAAAGAACATTAAAAGAGAGATTATATTTTGTATTTTTTCTTCTCCATCCTATTAAGGAACACTGGAAAAGTAACAATAATCATCAGAGATTTAAAGTTTGAGCTGAATAGATTGACCATTTAGGAGTTCTAGGAAAAATACATCTTTTTTTTCCCTTTTCTTTTTCTTCTTTTAAAAGAGTTCTTACAACAGGGCAATGTCGCTTCTGCCAGAAAGGATGTTTTCTTCCGTGGAAGTAGACAAATAGTTTAAATGCATTATTTCATTACTGTCTGGCCTCAGGTACTTGAGTTCCTCGAAGCACTCTCACAGAGTTCAGGTAAGAAAGGCACCATGGGAAAAAAAAAAAGAAAAAAAAAAAAAAGATAAAATAAAGCAAATGAAACCAAAAGCCTGCAGTGAAAGGTACCAGGGGACTGGTGGAAAGAAGAGGCTGGACTCTGGGAGAAGAGATTGAGGTCACAGCATGGTTAAGAGGCAAAAAAAGGAGCCGAGCAAGTACAGGAAGATTGGGAAAGCAACAGAAAGGCTGCAGGAGCATTTGGGAGAGGTGACAAAGGGAACTATACCAGAAAAATAAATTTAAATATATTCAGCACTTCAGAAGACTTTTCAGTTCTTGCATATGGATATTTTTTCTGGAGAAACGCATGACAGGTGGTTCAACAGGTTTTCTTACTCCTCCTGCAACAGCCACGGACTGACATAGCTATCAACAGTCGTGACAGTCTAGGGAGACTTACATTCCTCCGTTAGCTAAGCTCTTGAACATCTCTCAAGTAATAACTGCATTTTTTTTAAATCATACTATGATAATTTTGGTCCACTGTTACATTTACACCAATGTATTTTAATTAGTCAAGAGATACATGGCAAAAGATACCAGTCCAGTATAGTTACAGAATTGCCATCACCATTCAGTTGATTCAGGGTGGAGTAACCCTGCTGGTAATTACTGCCGCAGGAGCGCTCAGGGCACACAAGGTAACATATTTCCTTCCACTCTGCCTACACTTGGGATTAGGTATGTCCAATACAAGACGCAGGGCTCCATAAAGAACAAGCAATGACATTTTACTGCTCGGCTTCTGATGCCAGCGAGGGAATTCAGATTTCAGAGTGTGAAGTCTGCGATACATGGAGGAACGCAGCATTTCAGAGTGGGATTCAAAACAACCAGCACACTGAAGTCCCGAAAAATATGAACTCACAGAACATCTTGCATGCCAAAGCTGGTACATTTATTCTGCCAGGCAGACAACTGCCAGCACACAGACTATTGGAGCTTCTCCTGAGGGCAGACTTTTGCAACTTCTCTCTCTAAGATCTGATAAGGGTTTCTGGTGTTTTTGTTCTTGCTTTGGGGTGGTTTTTTTGGTCTGTTTCATTTCACATCCCACCACGACACATATAACTTAGGGTGTAGGAGGTCAGGCTCAATGCCTTCCTTACCAAACAAAGCTCAAGTCCATGCTTCCCAGCTCCAAGGAAAGTGCCTTGCCTCCAGGGTGCGTGTAAAGCTACAGTGAAATTCCTGCGCTTCCTCCTGCTAACCTCGTGCTACTATGCAGAAAGGAATACTGATCAAAGAAAAAAGCATGAGAAAGAATGAGCACAACTGGCTGTCTATAAAGATAGGGCACTTTGCCTCTAGGCTCTCGGATTATGCTATCAGCTCCTGAGTGTATTTGGGATAGTTTCCACCCCAGTGGCAGTTTTCTGTAAATGTACTGTCTTGAGAAGAGAGAAGTGAGACTCTTTTCCAGCACATGTTCTACCTCACTATCTCAATCACTCGGTTGCTCTAGCAGTTGCATTGTACACTGCCCACATCCTGCAAATTTCTAGCCTTCTTTTATAATCACTTTCATACGTTTTTCTATCTTAGAATTCCACTTTTTTTTTAGCACTAATGCATTCCAGTTTGCATCATTTGCTCAGGAGGGTGGTTTCTTCTCAGAATGAAACTCACACCTTTGTGTTTGAAGAGCCCAGAAGTGATTAGGAACACCAGCTGACTAGGAGATAACTAAGATAAAAATGTAACCCCCACATTAAACAAAATCCAACTAGAACTTTTGATTACTGCAGTGTGCTGGAGTATCAGCACTAGTTGCTGAAGGCTATGGACTAATAAAAGAATATTCAAACAAAAAGCATATTAACTCCGAGTGCACATTTTTATTTAATTAGAGGTAAAATAGAAGGAACAGTAATAAGTCAATAATAATGACTTATTACTTCCTTTATGTGGCACATTTACAATAAATGGTAATTTACCATTAGAGAGACATATAATTTTTTTTTTTTCTGCTAAAGAAATTAACATTAGTCATGTTGAAAAAGAGAAGGCTCTCCATTTCCAGCACGAGGATTTGCATTCAGCGAGGCAGTCTGCGGATATTACAGACCCCGTTCCCCTTTAGCAATGCAGGAAGAATTAAAGCATAACCATGTATGACATCATTCCAGCTGTAGCCGATGGGCTACAGATCGTTTCATCCATGCTATTTGAAAAACATTCCACTTTCCAGTCATTAGACTTGCTAAATGGATTCACCTGCCATACCCTTGGAATCATTAAAAAAAGAAAAAAAAAAATCTTTGGCACACAAGAGCCTTGCTTTAATTTTATTCTCATAGCTGATGTTGTACCGCTAGAAATTCTTTAAAATAACTAAAGAAACATTTTGCATTTACTCCTGGAAATTTACTTACTGGAAAATAAAAAATCTGCATTTCCTCTTTTATTTTTGCTGCAGGCTTATTTCAAAGTTTCTGATTAACCATCGCCAGAAACTTATACAACACGTCTTCCTAGACAAAACTTGTCATTACAGTGGGGCTGCACTGTGCCTTAGTATTTTTAAGTAACTGCCTGTGACCCTGTTACACAGAAAGCGGATCAGTTTACTGAAGCCTACTTTTGGCAACTTCCTTAGCTATTCGACAATAAACTAGCTGCTATTTAACACTCCTTCCAATCATAGGAAGATATCACACAATTTGCACATTTATTATGGCTGCACTCTTAACTTCGGACTCGTTTAAAAGCTTCAAACCTACAGGTGGGATTTTTAAAGCTGCCGTTAGATCACTAATTCCTAATTGGACACCCCAACCCTCTAGGCAAGCTTTGAAAATCTCATCATAAAAAAATAAATAAATAAATCTATATTCTACTTCCTAATAAGCTGGCTAGGAATACAATCACACCAAGACAAAACATTTAGGAACAGGATGAAGACTGATGTGATCACAGAAGGAAAAAAAAGAAACCTTATATCCTAGTTTTAATACTATGATTCCTGCTCCTCAAGAGGAGTGAAAGGAACAGGACTGACAACGGAGGGAGGAAGAGTGAGAATCTTCACAAAACAAACAAATCAGGATCCAAAGCTTCACGTATCTCTTGAAAACAGAACAGATTCAACAGCATTATGCATGGTTTGGGTGCATTTTTGGACTGAGTTTAAAACCACATGGTCTAGATGGCGAAAAAACAGCTTAAAAGGATATTAAACTATTACTATGTAATAACACAAAGCAAAATGTTAAAAATAAAAATCATCAAGAATTACTAAAAATTTAACCCCAAGTATTTGAAATGCAGAAGATAGCAATGTAAAAATATGAAGTTAAATATCAGTACTTAACTCTGCTGGGCTCACTACATTATAAGTACTAACTACACATGAGATTAAATGATTTCTTTCAGGATATTCATCAGCCCCACTGACCTAATGAAACTGAGAGAAATAATTACATTAACTTTGAGACAACAACAGGAAAAGAAATGCAGTGAAACATTTGGGAGTATAGTACCAATTTAAGTTTGTAAATAATTTGAAACACACCTCTCTGACTACAACAGGACAGGGAGGGAAAGCACTCATCTAACGTAGACCATTCCTACTCTAATGAACAGGCATTTAAACAATCACATTTTCTAAGAGGTGGGGAAAAAAAGAAGTACAACCCACTCTCATTTAAGATTTTAAGAATTTCTCTCTCTGAGTTTTCTGGAACAGTTGTAGAATTCAGTAATAATTACTTTGTGGAGTTCCTGGTAAATAAATATCCTTAACCACCTTGAACGAGAAAAAGGATTCCATTTGTTTCAATACTTCATACTAAAGAAATAAATCTTTTTTGAGATCCAGGTAAATCAGCATAATCAGCAGGAATCCTTATGGTTCAGCCTATTTGTGTTACCTGATAATCTGAGACGTGCAGGACAGCTTAGAGTCCTGTAGTGCATATTGCCTAAATAGCTGCCAGTTCAAATTTTCCAGCACTTCCTCTGTGCAGGAGCTTGGCAATACAGGGAAGAGAGTATAAACTGAACAGTTGAAATTCTTAGGTAAGTCAGCATCAGGATTTTAAACATGCACAACTCTCTTGGTGACTCTGCCCAAAGAGCTACTTTGGATTCAATTAATTCTTCTCCCTCCACTCTTCTCCCTCAAGCTGTGGTAACTCAGTAACACTAAGATTCACCACACTGGACCATTTCAAATATTTCTGCTTAATAAAATGCATTAATGAAGTTTTTACTTCTGGTATATCAATAGCTGGTGACATTCTTGCCTTTCCTTTAAAAAGCACTGCTTCCATAATATATATGAAATTCTGAAGGTAACTTTTTTTTTTTTAAATAATCCCTAGCATTAATTTCACTAGGAATCAATTTTGTTAACTAGTTACAAACATCATTTCAATCCCAAATTTCTATAAATGATAGAGCAAGCATTTGAGCTAGACCAAAACTGTGGTTTTTGCAAGGTGAGCAGCAACAGACAGCATCTGACCAGTAGGTTATCTTTCCTGTTCTGGTACTGCAACATTTGAGTTGTGAACAAAATGGGTATGGTCTCTGCCATAATCCTGAGCAGCAGCCTGCTGTACACTGAGCAGTAAGTGGCCCACAGGACATAGATATTAGGAGGAAGTTTTTCACCCAGAGAGTGTTGAGGCACTGGAACAGGTTGCCCAAGGACCCTGCACATAGCAGGGGGTTGAAACTGGATGATCATGGTAGTCCTTTTCAACCCAGGCCATTCTATGATTCTATAAGCAACTAGCTACAAATTGAGAACTAGAGTGAGGAACTGCATTGTTATTACTGATCCAAAATGTCTAAAGTTACTCACAAAATACGGAATTAATTTATTGCTTTAAAGTAAAATAGAAACACTGCTGCAGCCAGACAGACCTCAGAACACTTTAAAGAATACAAGGCAGGCGCTCTCAGAACAATAATGGGATGTTACGTTAATTCACCACAGTGTAAAATATTACACTATCTGAGAGGCAGCCATACTTATCCATAGACCGAGCTGCCAAGTAGATGAGATTATAACTGTTGATGAAGTCGACCACAGCCTGTTGCAGATTATGCATACTTGTGTCAGTGCTGATCCACACACAAGATGCTCCACAACCCAGGCTTTGTCAAGCTGTATAGGAAATGGTTTTATTCTGTCATTTGTAAAACATGATTTTAGAGGAAAAGGAAAGGGAGGAATGAAACATCATCACACAGCACATCAGTGATAAGAGAGGCAAAGCCATGCCTCCTTTTCTGCTGTTACACACTGAGGCACAGGGGGCTACAAAAGAGCAGAGTCCACAGAAGAGCATGTATCTACTTCTCAGGCCCAAGTCATTTCCCTTAAGCTATGCCACACCACCCCAAGCAGTTCTGAACATACAGCATTTTCCAGAGATAAATAGGCAACTGAAATCTGAAGGTCCATGACCACACACTTTTTGTATACAAAGTGCTGTAATCTTGTAATCAATACACTACTTAACACAAAGTGAGTGTAGCCCTTGGGGGAGGGGGTGAGCACTGTGAGTTCAGGTGATAAGGCTTGCTGCTGTCTTTCTGCTTCATGGAAATAAATAGGACATAAAATCACTGCATAGTTCTGATAGTCACAGTGTCTTGGATTCATCAAAAGCAACTACAGTAAAGAGCAAGTAGAGCATAAGCATATCTACTGGTTCAGATACCCATGTCATCTGGTTCTAGAAGAAAGCTGCCACCACACTTACCACAGCACTGACAATAATTTTTGAAAAGAAAGATCAGAGAGACCAAGAAAATAGAAAAAAGACAATACAGCATTGCTTGGCAAAAGTAAAAAGATAGGCGTGCTCTTGCTAATTTCAATTATGGAAGCATCATTACATAGGAAGAACATTCATAGCCTTTCAAGCTTGAAAAGAACCCAGGGAAGAAGCAGGACTTACTGGATACCACTGGTTTACAGGTATTACTTCAAGCCTAATTATATGAATAATGCATTTTCTTTGTCTGATGAGATTACATTCACCTAACATAGCATTTTAGTTTTATTTTTGTTTTTCAGCAAAGCCTCCAACACTACCATCTCCTTTACATCTACTTAGACAACAGGAACTAGAAGTCTACCTAGCTAGATCAAACTGGGAACAAAGAGTAACTTGAAATCATTATACATCTAGAAACTGTGCATTTAAACAAGCTGCTATCCTCATCAACTCATAGCAAGTGGAGGAGACAGAACAGTGAATTACACAGATCATAGCTCTGGCACTGTACAGCAACCGACTTGACGTAGGGTATTAAACGCAGAACTTGTCTCCTGTAGCAATAGGAGGGTTGCCCTGTTGGTTTCAGTTAGCATTTCCATTTGCGATTAGGACTACAGTGTGAAAAAAACAGACTCGTGATCTTTACAGCTGGTAACAATTTGAGATAAATGGCAAAAATGCATGAGATTACAAAATTTGAAGAAACTAGGTAAATTAGAAACACATGCAAACTTAATACATGTGGCAAATATAATCCAAAGCACAGATGGAAAAAGTGAACAAGCAACACAGAAAAAAAGCTAACTATCAAGGAATAACATTTCCACGTGAGCTCTTCCAAGTCATATTAGCAAGGTTCAAGAACTTTCTTGATGTCGACCACCCTTTCTCCTGCCAGAGGCTGCTGCCTTCTAGCAGAAGAGCAAAACAAGTGATGTACCTATTCTGCAGTTTCCAGTTCAGAGCCAGGCACATTATAATGTAAACCACTATTGATTTCAGTTCACTTTAATACCCTGGACTGAACTGTGGTGGTGAAGGGCTCCAATTCATAACTCCTGTCAGATTTAGCTGCCACAGTGAAATCCACAGAGGCCGTGAATAAGAGACCTTAGAAATCATTTCAAAGTGAAACATGATTCAAATAGGCAGGTACAATTTGAGGATACATACACCAAATCACAAGGTAAATTATCAACTAGCTCTTCTTCTAAGATGGACAGAGACAGTTTAATTGAATGGACAGCACAACGAACCAGCAGCTCAGACACAGTGTTAGTAATCCACTGCTTGAGTGGCAGGGGAGAAATGAAACCGAGAAGTCAGCAACAATACAAGCACCTTCCATGTTCTGGGTGCTTGTTCTGACCTCTGCATTGCAGCACAACAGCCCTTTGGGGAACTCGTTCTCATCTCTTCTCCCAGCCCCACCTGCTGGGGCCAGTGCTCCACCCCACAAGACATCCCCCTGACAGCCCTGCTGCACGCCGTGCCTGGGCAAGGTTACCAAAGGCAGTACTGCTAACAAGCCTGTGACACGCAGACACTGCACAATCTACCTGGGGATTCTCTGGCACTCTGCCTTTTTCTCTGCTTTTGCATCCCAAGCTTATATCCGTTCAGATTATAACCTTCTATTTACACCCACCCTCCGAACTGCAACGGTTCAGCTCCTTGTCTGAGGCCAAGTGTATAGCAACCAAAACAACACAGCAATTCACAAATATATAGAAGTCTTATGATTTAAATATCTGCACCCTACAAGCCCACTTATGGATAAAATGAATCACAATACGGGTTTATTCTGCCTTTCTACAGACAGAAGCCCACAGTCCAGACATCCAGCCCAGAGGTAGCTCTTTATCTAACTACTGGCATCTTCAATACAAAATTAACTCTACCTCAAATCACTGGAAGAATAACTGGAATTCAAGAGAAATAGAACAATTACATCAGATTAACTCCAAAAAAAACAAACAAACAACAACAAAAAACCCACCCTTCCTTCTAAATATAAAGATAGCATATCTTGAATATTTGAAGAACTAGGCAGAAGCCTCCAGCAGATGTCCCGTGAGTAAAGTTCCTCTCAGACAGGAAAACCTGATGATTTAGCTGACTTGTTGCACCAGGAAGACTTACTGTGACCACTACCTGAAATGGCAAGACCAGTCTGTTGCCTCTTGGCATCCAGAAAACCTTCCCCAGCATCACACGAGTAACCAGAAACAGCCTACACTTCTCCCCTTGCCTGGGCTGCCGCTGTGATTTAAGATACTGAATCAAGACTAGAACAATACGATCAAAAGGAGACAACAGGGAGTCATAACCTCATTGTGTTTGCATTTACTTTTGCATTACAGACTAAATTTTGGCAGGCGGGCACTGCTGCCATACACACAGAAATACTCGTATGAAACAAATGCATCCAAGCACTTCCTTCGTGCCATTACGTGTGAGAGTTTGGGCAGGCGTGCTGCAGCCAATACATACAGACAGGAAACCTGGGTCACGCCCACTTCATAGCCCTGAGAACCCAGCAGTTCACCAGGGCAGCATCAGAAAGGGAGATATTTACAGTGACAAACTGACACTGCCGAGGCAAATCCTAACGAAGCAAAGTCAGAGCGATGCCCAGAGGGCTCTGAATCTTCTACAGGTATTTTAGGATAAACTTATGATCTTTAGTATCAGAAGCCACTGGAAGATCAGTAAGAATCAAAATTGACAGTGTGCCAGAATCCACCTACTATAAAACAGAAGGTCACTACAAATCCTCATTAAAGCTGTCTCACTGCTTTGGCCTGATTGAAATGTTTCAAACAGTTTATTATTATCATGAAAGCAAGGGCAGCAGTTGCCCTGCCACAACCTGTCTCCAGGACCTTTGCTAGGAAAGGGAGATTTGAAACACGGTGGAAATCTGAGAAATTGCCTGCGGACAGCAAAGGGTCGCTTAATCAACTGCTCCAATCTCCAGCAAAGAAGAAACTCTTACAGATGCCAAAGAGGTGTTAATGATAGATATTGTAAAAGGGAACTGCCACAGTATATCTTCCAAGGACTGCTACAAAAGCCTTGCTGGCAAAAGATCAAGAAAATAGCTTGCAAGTGCAGTGCCATATCTATAGTAGAAGTGCAATGTGACAGGTTTAAAATCCATGAGCTATGCTGAAGTACACAGTTCAGAATCCCAGTGACCCAGCTGGAAATGAAGATGTAGAAAGTCTTGCCATTTAACCACCACAAGAAGAGACCCCAAACCATCCCATCTCCTCGCCACCAGACCTTGCACTGGGAATGCCAGCAGCTCACACTGCTTCTCTGTAACCAGTTGGTTTCTGCCCTCACACTTCAGAGACTTCAGCAGTTGTTAACAGTAGAAAACACTGAACCTTTAACAGAAAACTAACAGCAAAAAAATAAGCCAAGAATGCCAAGCCCAGTGCAGAGGCTTAAAACAATGGAACATGCTAGCAGCCGGGCAGGCAAAGGAGGCAAAGGCCACGTCTCTGAACTTTGAGGCAATGTTTTTAGTAGGCACTGTGGCCACCTGCTTACAGAAGAACAGTGACTTCATAACAACTCCTCTGTTCACCCACTGTTGTTCTTTGGTTCTTTTTTGCTCACCACATTTGTTTTGGTTCTCCTCCCCTGCACAGTCAGAAAGACTTTTGGTTTAAAGTTTATAGAAACACAGAATGGTTTGGGCTGGAAGGGACCTTTAAGATCACGTAGTTCCAACCCCCTGCTATAGACAGGGACACCTCCCTCTAGACCAGGTTGCTCCCAGCCCATCCAGTCTGGCCTTGACTGCTTCCAAGGAGGGAGTATCCACAACCATATACATAAATCTCATATAAGTTTTTCTCTTCACTGAAGTTACATCTTTTTTGGCAGAGAGTTTACACCTCCTCTGTAATACAATATATTCTATGCCAGACATTTACACAAAAACATTTAAAGGAAAGCAGTTAGAAAATGGAAAATACACATAGCTATAAATCCCTACTGTAGACACACTCTATCTAGAGATTCATTTCGTTTGATTTTTAGACCTCAATTTTGCCCTAAATCAGCAGGGGGCGAAGCGGAACACAGCTTAAAACGCATCAGTGGAGATGAAACCCAGAATCAAGTCTCACACTTACAGTTAAAGAAAGCTAGTATCTTAATAAAGTAGCTCTCTTTTTAGGTCAGAAGACAGAAGGAAAATCTGGAAATGTCATCAGTTACTCTTTCAGTTCCAATAGTGTCACATCCTCCTCCAAACCCCGATGAAACAAACAACTCCCCAAAATTCAGAGCCCTCTCAAACCCAAAGGCTGACAGAGGAGCACTATTTTGTTACTGCCCTTTGAGTAAGTCTGTGAAGAATCAGCATTTGTTCATATCTTTGGCAATCTTGCTTCTCCGACATGTTGATGATATGAGCATTTTGCACTCTACAAGTTAATACAAAGAGTTTTTCTTTTAATCTTTTTAACCTGCACTTTAACTAAATTTGGCTCAAGTGAAAACTTTTTGTTAGCCTTCGGTGAGCTTGTTGAGTAAGTGGACAAGAGACAAAGCTTTCAATCATGCAATTCTTTTTTTTCTAAAATGCGATGGTTTAGAGTGGACAACAGTTATACCACATTTGTCCTGCTTTTTCATTATCTGATTCTGCTCTTTTTCCAATGTGGCTCTGCTGGCTCCAGACAGGAGCAAGCAACCTGCTTCCTAGTAGCACTTCAGTTGAGCCAAGATTAGACTAAATTCCATCTTTTTAAACTTTTTCTTTCAGAATCAAATATTTGTAGAAACAGAAAGCGGCTGTATGTCAACACAATCCTACAGGAAAGCAATTGGAAAAGGAGCATGTGTTCAAACTCAAGTCCTGAGGAATAGACTAGGCTGAGCGTTGTGAACTCTCAAAAGGAGAAATGGTGCATGGAAGGGCTGATGTGACAACAAACGTGAAAGAAACAAGAAGCTATATGTGCACCAAGAGTGCCATGCTTCTCACTTTGTGCCCCAAGCTTCTCTTTGTTGCACAGACCACACAAATAATTGAAACAAATACAAAAAAGCAGGAATCAAGAGAGATCACGCCCCGTCCCTGGAAGTGTTCAAGGCCAGGTTGGATGGGGCCCTGGGCAGCCTGGTCTAGCATTACATGAGGAGGTTGGTGGCCCTGCACATGGCAGGGGGGTTGGAGATTCATGATCCTTGAGGTCCCAAACAACCCTGGCCATTCTGTGATTTCTCCTCAATGCTGACTCATCTGGAAAGCAAACTATTATCCTGCCCTCTCACACCATGTATTTACAATTCGGCCCACACAGGAAAACATTTCACCTTCCTCCTCAAAAAGCTTATCGTCCTTCTTTGGGAGATAAAAAGCAGACAAGATAGCACACCATTGATTATGCTACCAGAAGGTGCTCGGATGCCAGGCCTATGAGACAGTATGATAAAATATTTTCATTTTTAAAAAGCAGAAAATAAAAAAAAAAAATGCATCCCAGTAGAATTTCTGTCATTCCTGCATGAATATATGCATGTTTTGATAAGCAAGATAAAGATGATCTAGTTACACTGTAGGCAGAATATATTTTCATTTGTCCATAAATTGCAAGCCAAACTTGAGCACAGACATTGCTTGCCTGGAAGCTTACCAAACACATTTTTCTTGAAGTAGCAAAGTACATCAATAATCTTCCTCCAAGTCTTTTATTTCTCACTTGCCAGTAATTACTTTACTTACTCTGCATCACCATTTCATCTTTGTAAAGATACACGCAGTCCCAAAACAAGCTCCTCAGCAAGCTTTTCAGCCAATACTGAACTTAAGCATCAAAAAATTCAGCTGTGCTTTTTATATATCTGCTCAAATATAATCAACGTTCTGATTTCTGAATTCAGATGTAACCAACAATAACACTGTGAGCATCTCACCTGTATGTTTGCAACTGAGAACAAAGGTTCAGGCTGACCCTGCCATTTCCTGACTGCTTTACAAGTAGCTCAGCGCCCTCATTTGCACAGAATCTTAAGGCAAAGAACTAAACATCTCCATTAAGAAGGGAAAATACTACTTCCTGCTGAAAGAGAAGCATACAGAGCAAGCGTTACACAACAAACAGCAGGAACATTTTGCTACATCATTAAAAAAAAAATGCTATTAGAAGTGCCTATGGCCATGTGAATGAAATGCTTAAGCATCAGTGCTTAAAATGAACAAAGGAACCACAATAATAGCAAGACCAGTTCAACATCCTCCCTCCAACAACATACAGTATCAGTTACCACAAATAAATATGTAAAAAACCAACCGACCTAACCTGAGCAATTAAACGGCAGCCAAACTTCAGTGAAAATCTCATTGTAACCTCAACATTTAAATGGTGACTTGTATCTAAAGCACACGAGTTTCTCTTTTAAGAACTCCTGGACATGAGTTGGGTTCTTCTGTGCGCCGTCAATGAATGAGGTGGTCTACAATAGCTCAAAAAGGCTCGAAGAAAGAAAGCCAGAATACGGGGAGAATAAGGAGAATGTGGGAAAATAAGAACATATAGCAGAATACCGGAGAATAAGAAAAGCTGATACGGAAAGCTCTGCCTCAGAGTTCAGGCCAAGCAGCAGCAAGAACCACATAAGCCATTGATAACAGGTATTTTCAACCTCAGGTCAAGGATACTTGCTATATGCTCTTGTCAATACACTGTTAACCATGATTGATTTGGTCCAGTGACAGATAATCTATTATGCACTCATACTCCAACCCCACTAAATCAAAGATAGCTTGTCTAGCAGAACAAAATGACACAAAATAGGAGAAAGCACAAAGACAAATTAGTAGCTTTATTTTCATCCAACTTATCTCTCTACAAGAGAAGGAAACTAACAGAGCAAAAATTAGCAAGAAACTAATTAAAATCTTTATAGAGGATGTAGGGGAGGAAAAGGAGATAACTCCAAATAAAAACACAGATGGAAGAGAAGCAATAGAAGTCCTAGTGAAATGTCAGAGTTACAAATAGACTAAATATAAAGAACAGAGGGGAGAAAAGTAAACCAGAGTCAAGCTGTGTGGATATATTTATACAAACCCTTGGGGTGAGGGAACAGAACTAGGCTCATTGTTTGCCATCAGCTACTGTAAAAGGGGGAAAAATAGATCCTCTCAGAGTACTAATTAGCATAGCCTGCATGCTTGTCTGCTATTTCCTGGGACAGGCTTGCAGTGCCTGCTTTATTCTCTTCCATATTCTTTCCTCATTTGATGCAATATCTCTACACAGACAAGATACTGTTTGGAGACAGTATCTTCTTGCTATGTTTATCCCAAAACCGATCTTCTGAAGACTACCTAATGCCATCACAATCCACCTATACGAAAAGTGAGCCCATTCAGCCTCTTTTATCATTCACACTTATTATGCTGACGTTCAGTAACCCATGATAGTAACAGGCAACACATTTCTGTGAAGCAAACAATCTTCATTACTGTCATCCAGATACCCTTCGTCGGTTACAATGACTGGGGACAAATGGACTGAGCAAATATAAATAGCAGAGGGCATAAATAAACAAACAGGTAGAAGACAGGAACCCCGCATTACACTTAACACTCTGCTGAACAGCATCCCTTCCTGACACCCACCTGTCATCATACAGGTTGTGAAATAGCAGCTAGTTGCCCTGCAACAGATAAAGTGTGCTAGGCAAACCACAAAGGACTGCAAAGATAGCTGCAGTGTGCAACATAGCATGGCCCCAGAACAGAAGAGCCGTACAGGCTCTCCATCCACTCCTGCCCCCACAGGACAAGAGGGATGTGCCAGCATTAACCTATCTCAGAGCAGGGCTTCCCTTGGCAAAGTGAACAACACCTTCCACAGCTGCACAAGCCCATTTCTGGATTTATGAAGCACTGGATTGCTATGCAAGGGCACGAACAGTTGTTAAGCAAAATCTCCTCCTCAGGCCTTTTCTTTTAAAGGTCTGCAGGCATGGGCCAAAGCTAATTTCCTCATCCAACCATATCTAGCAAGAACAGCTCAGCCACATACAGAAGCTGCATACAAGC
This sequence comes from Phasianus colchicus, assembly GCF_987193195.1. Taxonomy (NCBI): domain Eukaryota; kingdom Metazoa; phylum Chordata; class Aves; order Galliformes; family Phasianidae; genus Phasianus; species Phasianus colchicus. Next base: position 1,645,203 of record NC_143440.1, on the reverse strand, counting down.
AGTGCAGCCTGCAGATAAGTTTCGTGTTTCTTCATCGTTATTATTCCCTTCCTTTAGAGAACATACATACATACATAGACTTCTTTTTTTAAAATAATAAAGTATACTAGAGCTGCGTGTAAAATTTCTCCTCAAGCTTTGCAAAGTGTCATCAGAGGACGAGAAAAAAGCCCACCAGAGTACAACAGCGACTTACTTCACTTGGGTGAAGCCAGCAGAATCACATTTATCTCAGCTTTAAACGCGCTGCCAATTTGAAAACTTTAATGCAGCCTTCTTTTCCTTCTATTAATTCGAAACACTTACAGACTCCTTCCAGCCCTCACAGCACCTCCGGCATGCGGAGCCCGGTATTCTAGAGGCTGAACTACAGACAAGCTCTCAAGGAGCACGCGTGGATTAGCAAGTCAGGAAGAGCCCTCCGACACAGGAACGGGACACAGCGGAATTCAGAGCCGCCGCCGAGGCAGCAGCGCGCAACTCACTGTGAGAGAAGGCGGCCGGGACGAGAGGCGGGAAACGGGACGTCGCCGCCGCTACAGCGTGCCGGCTCCGGGCGCCGCACGGGAGTCCATCTGGAACCTCCGCAGCCTTCCTCAGGGCACCGCCCTGCCCCTCAGGTCGCCTTCCGGGGTGCCGAGGCGGGGCCGCGGTCCGTCGCAGCGCAGCGCAGCGCAGCTCTGCCCGGCTCACCTGAGCCCCGCGGGCCGTCCCGCCTCAGCGCCGCCGAGGGGACCGGGGGCGGCGGCGGCTGCCGTTGCTGAGGCGCCACCCGGCGGCGGCGGCGGGAACCCCGCGTGGCGGGCCGCGCGGCAGCCTGCTCGTGCCCGAGCGTCGCGTGCGCGCTGCAGAACCGACCCGAACTAACGGGGAAAACAGGAGCGCTGGGCGCCGCGGTTCCCCGCCCTGCTCCTCGCTGTCCTTCCTCACCGAGGGCCTCGGCTGGAGCAGAACAGCGAGAGTGGGAAACAAAAAGTTGGTTGGAAAACTTTTGATGAGCCTGTGGGGAAGAAAGCAAATATACAAACAAAAAAGACTTCCAAGATGCTTCAGCCCGACTGCTCGCCCGTCACCAATATTTCCCGCTCAGCCACGTCCCTCAGCACGATGTCTAAACGTTCCTTGAACGTCTCCACAGACAGTGACCCACCAGCTCCCCGGGCAGCCCGTTCCAGCACCTGGTTGCTCTTTCAGAGAAGGAATTCTTCCTGCTATCCAACCTGAACCTCCCCTGGTGCAACTTGAGGCCGTTCCCTCTCACCCCATCACTGAACCAGGCTGCGATGTGGGGGGATGGCCTGAGATATGGGAAGCGAGGGGAGAAGATCCTGGAGAGCCCCAGTAACAGTATTGAACAGACACAGCGTGCACCTCACTGCTGGGCTCCAAAGAGATGCTCTGCAGAGCTGTGCTCTGTATTATCCTACCATGCGGAGTCTGGGCCCTGGGACACCTCCTCTTAGAGTTATCACAAACAAGGAGCTAAATGTGAAGGGTTCTTTAAACGCTGCGGCTGTCTGCGCTAGGAGGAGCGCGGCAAGGCTGAGCCTCCCTGTTCAGTGCATGGCAATTAAAATAAGGATTTGTTTTGGCTCCTAACAGTAGCTTCTTTTTTGTTTTAGAAGGTTTCTTTTAAAAGCCTCTTTTCTTTAAGCTATTATCATAGGCTGCTCTTTTGTGTTTTCCATGTGAGCCTTAGATGTCAGCATAAGGCAAAAATCTATAACGATCATTATTTTCTATCTTAAGGACTAGGAAAGAAGGGACTGGTGTCACATTATTGAGTTCTAAGCATTCTTGGCATTTTGTGTGCGCTGTTACAAAAAACAAATAAAATAAAATACTGGAGTGGAAAATACTATTTCCCAATACCTGTTTTCAAAAATAGTTACATGTAATAAGCTTGGAGAATTCTGCTGTATTCTCCCTTGGTAAGATAAACGTTTCAGAAATGCACGAGTACATTTCTTGTGTGCTTAATAACTGAAGTAGCTCGTAATAGTTCTTATGGTGAAACCTCTGAAAACTGAAATGGAATGAAATGAAAGAAACTAATCTCTGCCTATTTGGGCATCATTAACATAATGAAGTAGTAACAAAAATATAGGAAGGAGTTGGCACAATTTCCCAACTTCTGGTAGGTAGCTAGGCCCAAGAGCATGTTCTTTTTACAGTAAAAGCTACTTCATATCAAAAACAAGTTCTAATTGCATTTTTGAAGCAATAGATTTAATTAATTGAAGCTACTGTACAGATGAAATAAAACAAAGAATTCCTGTTATACATATTCTGTTGCACGTGTATTAAACGTGCTGATAGGTCAAGGTTTTGTATTTACTTAAAGAGCTGCAGAATCATACCCTAAGTCAGAGCAGCAGGAACTCTGAAGAAAGGTTCAATTTCTGCTTGAACCTGACGAATTATTTTTATGATTTCAGCGAGAAAAAAAGAAGTACAAGAAGCCATGGCCTCCTAGGGCATGGGGTTTCTCTTTGTATTTAAGGTTTCCATGAAATTACTGCTTCAAAATAGTCCAGTACTGTAAAAGCACACACTGTATTAAAGCCCACCAGAGGTTCTGCCAAACACCTCGCTGTCTGGCTACACTGACTCCTCTATTTTAACACTGCTCCTGCATTAATCACAGCACACGAGGGATTTTGAGATGTACACTGACATTTCTTTGTAAGTTCAGTACCTATGCCAAGTTTGTTTAACTCATTATTTGGCCTACTAGCACAGGCATTAACTGTGGAAGGACATACATATGTGTTTTACATAGTATGAACTAATTTCAGTGAAACTGTTTCTAGAGCCAGATCTAAAGCCAATGAACCAAAAAAAGCCCTGCCATTTATTGAAGTGGACTTCCAATTACAACTACTGTTAAAGAATTGTTAGAACTGTAAGTCTTTTCTGACTTGTGGGGGCCCAGTGCTAAAACCTTGATTTTTAAGGCATTTTAAAATTGATGCCTAGGTAAGTCATGCTTAACAGCCAGAATGTGATCCTGCTGTTCTCACCAGTTTATTGGATAGGCTTCTTCTACAGCTTGTCTTTGGATTTCTTCTGGATGCTTTTTAAGCTAAGCTTTAGAAAACTCCATCTCATAAAGAAAAAAACGTTGAAATAGTAAAGAACATATATATGACAGCAATAACACAAATACATTACAGCCGTGTCAAATTTAGTTATGAGAATAATCACATAATCAAGATAAACAGATTTCAACACTGCAAACAAAAAAACATATTTAGAATCTATCCTGTATAATATTTTGAAAAGCTAGAAATGAACCTACAGATTCTGAAATAACTCTAGGTGTATATGGCAAATGTGCATAAGTTAGATGGATTAATGCATTACAATTATTCCTGAATATAAAAAGTATTTATTGGTAATTTTTCATTTTCCATTAAAAACCTCAGTCAAAAGACAAAGCACACTATAGTTTCTCTTGATATAAATACAGTAATTTCTATAAATAAATGTTCATTACATGAAAAATACCAAAGATGTAATTCATTTTCCTTCATTAATTAAACAGTGCATATCATGTATGCTTACTTTAAAAGTCACTAAACGATATCATTCAATTAATGCACAAGAAAAATGAAGTTGTAAGATTATGATTCAGTCAAACCTTTAAGCATGTTCCTAATTCAATTTCACTGACAGCAAATCATATACTTCCATTCACTTCCTGGTGGGAGCCAATCTTTTAACTAATTCATTTTATTTAACTGATGTAAGTAAAATACATGCAGAACACCCTTGAAAAAGCTTATGCATGTGCCAAGGTCTTCACTGCCCACACCTCATGGCTGTAGCTCTAAAAATTCATCCATACTTCAACTCAAAGGTTATTTGATCGGTATTGATGGCTCTTATTTTCTGCAGAGATATCAGTAGTGTGATGTTATATCAGCCTCGTAGAACTGTTAATGCCCAATAAAAGGATGTTGCAATGCGTACAAATCTCTACATCATTATCTTGAGAGTCAGTGTTTTAATAAGAACGCGAGAGAAAGTTTTCCAAAATGAGAAGCCACGTTTCCTCCTATCGCCTCTATATAACATTTCCAGTTTTATGCCTGGGGAATTTCAGGAAATGTCTTGTCTATCAGAGGGCTCAGCCTCCTGGAAAAATCCAAATTATATTTCATTACAGAAAGTCCTGTTATTAAAACTACTCTCATTCATGATCTTTAAAACTGACAATTCAGAAGACTGGGCCTCACTCTCCTCTCAGTTACATTAGAATAACCCCATCAACTTCAATTATCTTGTACCAGTTCAAAGATCAGGCACTTAGCAATGCCTGCTTGCTGCTATCTACGCAACAGAACACTGTGGGCATCAAGTGTAGCTTTTTTTCTGTAGGAAATGATTTCTCTTTAGTACTTTAATAATGGGATCTGACATAGCAAGAATCAAAGGGACTTTTAAGAACTTCGTATTTGTTCCCTTTCTATTATTTTTTTTCTGATATACCCTCAAAACTTTAACCAAAATGTAAAATAATGAGATCAAAACTATTTAAAATCAAACATAACTTGTCTAGACTATGGATTCATGTCTGCTGAAGTCATACTAAATAATACAAACCAAAGAGCCATAGCTTTGAGCCAAGTCTTTTGTGTATTTGGAAAAGCTTCATCGAGGCTACATTAAAATCTGTGTTAAGCTATGCAGATTTTTCTCTTCTTAACACATAAAATCAGTTATGTTATTCTCTTACCACACTTCAGCTCCATTCTAGTTATTTAGTGTTTAGTGTAAGGATATATCATGTCATATTTATTTTTTTTCCCATAATAATTAAAGACTTGGAGAAAATTCATAATCAAAGAAGAAAATAAAACGGTAGAACAACGGTTAAATAACTCAAATTGAGAATATTGAACTGCAAAACTGGAAAATTTGTGATTAGAAAGCAGTTATAGGCAGGTGCATCTGAGCACCTACCACTGCAGTGAACCTGTTTCTTGTTTTTTCAAATTCCTGTGTTTGGTCTCACTTTTGGATATGCCCTCCTTCTGTATATATTTTCATACAGTATAAAAATGAGGCTAGAGAAATTTCTTCATGGCTAGTCTTTTTTTTCTTTATCTGTTCCTGAAATTTGTTATGGAGGATGTTGGCAGAGCCATGAATCTGAATTTGAAAAAAGAACAGATTTGTTTTTATTACAAGGTCATGGTATAGTTGACTTAATTGTGCCAATTCTAAAAGTAATTTTGGCAAGGATCATGCCTAGCACCTCTAAGTTAAAAACAGCCTTTGATATGATGCTCATGATTTTATAATGCTTCTTCACTTTTTTTTTTTTTTTTTTTGGTCAATGAATCTTCAGCTATTTAGCTTTCTCTGGATAGCTTGAGAGAGAGACACTAATGTATTCTAGCAGGAAAAAAATTGTACCTCTCCTCCTAAGGCTATCTCTGTGAATGTCAGGTAGTTCTAAAGGAGTTCAAAGGACTTAAAACCAAATTAAAATGAATACAATTTCTTAATACTAGGTAAATGGCATAATTCACCCTATTTCACTTCCATTTTTCCAATTTAGAATACCCCTTTTGTTTTTCACAAAACATGCATTCTTGAACATTTAAACACTTATAGCAATCTTCAAAACTCCGGACAGGAGCTGTGACAGAGAAACTTCACTGTAAGCAGATACTCACACCACATAGGTACCTATTTGAAGAACCTCACTCGTGAGGCTGATCTTTTCCAGATGCATAACAGCAAACAGAGACAGGACCCCCAGGGGCTAATTCAGAAAGTCTGGGCTGGGCTCCACACTGCCAGTGTTCCTCTGGAGGAAGCAGTGTTGGCGGTGCTGCAGGCAGATGCACAAGTGCTGTGAACGCGTCCTTCCTGGTGTTTCTGTCTCTTACTACTAGTGAATTTTCACATCTCTGGAATTAATTTAGTACACAATTCAGCACATATCCAATTCACAACTATTTTTTGAGACGGATTGCACAAATACTTATTTCTAGTTCATTTCTATACACTTAACCAGAACAGCAACTGACTTCCTAAAAGCTGTCCATTGCACAGCAGAGTTCAGGTGACATCAACTATGCAGAGATCTACCTTAATTTTTAAGTCTCTTATAACAATGTGCTTGCAAGTTTTAACTAACTTATAATGCCAATTAATTATTAGTTCTGATTTTATAAATCAAATTACTTTTTAAACAAATACCAATGAAATTCTCACCTCTCCAAAGAAAGAACAAAAAATTTCAAAGAAATTAGAAGAAATTTTATCAGAAAGCATTGTTTAATAATGATTTAAAATTTATAGATTCTTGCCCTTCAAGATCTTGTGTGAATTATGAGATCCAATTTTATTCTCATAACTGTGCTAAAATTTTATAAATGTTATAGAGAAGAAGAATCAACAGCACTGGGAGCTGTCTGGCCATGTAATAAAAATGCATTTCTTTGTTGTGAGGTGACAGGCAAGTAAGGTGTACCTGAATATTGATCCATACGTTTTCCTTTTCTGCTTGAGTGCATTTACTTTTTCTTCATGGGGCAATCTTTTTTTGTAAAGGAATTTTCCATTAACATCAAAAATGATTGCCAGAAAAAAGCAAACATAAAGAAAGAAGAGATAGAAGTAGTCAAGCAAAAGTTCGGTAATTTCTAATTATACTTTCTATGTGTTTTGTTCTCTACTTTCTTACTACAGTTGGCAACTTAAGTCTAGGCTTCCTCCAACATCACAGAGGGGGACGTCAGAACAGTTTGCCCATACTTACACTGCAGTAATCCTGAGTGGCAGATACTCTGCCATCTGAGATACAAACTTCGAAAGGATTCTGTGATTTTAAAGTGTGAACTCTCAAACAGCATTCCAGACCTCCCCTGGACACTTCTGTCCTGAAAAGACTACAGTAAGGTTGTTGGAAGATGGATCATGTGTCATGTTTTCAACTGCTGATTACTTTGAATAGAAAAGTCTATTTTTTAGAAGTTTTTAAACATGTCCAATTTAGAGAATTATTTTTGCTGCATTTGATAACTTCTGTTGCCGAATATCTTAAAATTCCTTTTATCACTCTGAATATTGCTTTTGCAACTGGAGATCAATAATTACTTTTTCCACATCATCAAAAAATAATGACATGTCCATATATTTGATCAGCTGCAAATTAGGCCTCTAGCTAAACAGCACCCCTTGGACAAGCAAGCTTGGGCATAACAGGCACATTATTTTGCTGTCAGATGTGCCTGCATGATGAAGCAGACAGAAGGCAAAACAGCCTTTTTTTCTCACCTTTACATTTTATCATGAGTACGGAGGAGGTATGCTTTAAGCTAGTATGTAACGGAGGAGACTGCTGGAGCATTTAAAGTATTAAATGTTCTTACTTGTTTTGCTGGATAGTAGTAGTCTGAATTCTTAACGCTAATAGGTTCATTACACCACGTGAAATTGAGGCCAGGTTCAGACTGCCCCTATGATACCCTGTGAATTTAAAAAATAATCTGAAATAGTTAAAAGATGTCCTTATACTACCATTTAAATCAAGAATTTTCTTTAATTAATACTTACAACTCCATTCATACAATGAGATTTAAATAATATATCGTTTCCATTTCCCCACAACCCTTCCGCCCCCAAATTATTTTATACTTAGACATGGCTGATGTGTTTACTATTTTGGAATGATTCCATACCTTTAAAGACTGCCACGTTGTTCTCAGAGACAGCTTGTCCTAAAAAATATGCTTTGCTTGGTTAATGTTTTAAAAAATATGCTCGTTCCTTGCTTCTTCTTCTGTGGCATAGGAAGCTGGAAAAATTCCAGTGACCTTTGGTATGACTGTCTTACAAATTAGTGCAATATATTTCTCTACATTTCACACCGTGCTAAATATTTTTGGCAGTACAAGATGAATATTATGAATTTAGCTTAGTTTTTAAACAGCTTTTCCATTTGTATGGAAACTCTGAAGCTCCTTGGCTTCCAACCAGAGAACTCATCTTCTGTCTTGTTCCTTACATGTTAATTATTCTTAAAAGAACAACATAATTTAAAAATAAAAATAATTAAAAAAAAATAGAAATAGAATAGAAAATGGAAAAAAAAAACAGGAAACTCTCTAGAAAGGAATGACATTTTACAGCACTTTTCTGAATAAAATACACATTTCAACTAAATCAATTAGATTCCATTTCATGCAATTATCCTGAATGCAAACCCAACTTGAATTTAACTAACTACTGATACTATGTAGTTTGCCTGTTTCAAAACACAGCTTTTATTACCAGCTAAAGGCAGTTCAATGAAAATTGGAGGTTTAACCACTCAGAAGCCTGCTGGCAGTCTTGATGAGCTGTAATTCTAATTGGAAACCCTTGCAGTTAGCACACAACAAAACACCATCGCTGCTTTTCAGTGATGACGACGATGCTTTGCAGATGTTACCTGTACAGCACCTCCAGAAAGGAGTTACTTGAAGAGCTCCACAGATGAGGGGAGTGAAGATGAGGAAGCGTGGATCCACCTGAATTACAGAGCTGGTTCATTCTTCCTTTGCAAGAATGAACTTCATTTTACTGGATCCTCCCAGAAATATCTTCTTTCAGATGATTTTACTTAATTATTTTGCTGCCTAAGATCTGCCCTGTACATCCAATAAAAGGCCAGAGTGGTCTGGTTATGTGCTAGAGGGTTTTTTACCAGGAGGACTTCTTTTACAAGCACTAGCTTAAAGCATGAAAGCCGTAGTAGTGGCAACACCATCAATTATATCTGAGACTATGTGTGCATTTTAGAGCTTATGATAACTGATTCAATGCACAAGTATACACAAGTATTTGACTACCATTAAACAACATCTCTCTTAATCTTTGGTCTCAAACACCACTTCCATTTCATAAATGGTGTTACTCAATTAGAATGGAAACACACGGCAGCTTTATTTCCCTCTACTATTACTTGGAAGTTTGAGCAGACTTTTATGATATATCTGACGTGATATTCGTGATAACCTAAATATATTTACTCCTATATTTACACAAAGTAAGGTCTAACCTTTAATAGAGATTTTTTTTTTCCGTAAGTCAAATTGTTAATCAGAAAACTCTCAAAAAATCTTCAAACCATTTCTAAAGCTTTTGCCCAGTTTCAATATTAAACTCGTTTCAGCATTCACAACTGGTATAAAACATCACAACATTATTTTATGGGTGTTGTTTATCGTGTTTTTCTTTCATCTTCTACTGCAGCAGCATTTCTAAGATTCCAGCAGTCTAGGCACAGCATTTCTGCAAGCAGAATTTCCTTATTTATTGCTGGGAATTGCAGCTGAGAAAGGACTGACTCAGCTCAGAAAGAAGCAGTCTGGCAGCAGTCTAGGAACTTCAACATTGAAAGATAGGAACGTTGTGGGAAGACTGAGCTTAAGAGAAAGAAGAGGCTGTCATAGAAAGGAAGAGAAGGAACATAGAAATGCAGTAGGAAAACTTTTCAGACAAAAGGGCTATTTCAACTCTTTGCTGTGGATGAGCTGTTAGCTTTGATCTCAGTTCATTGAATCACCTTGAACATTTTCAGTAGATTTTGGGACATTTGGCTGAAGTCAAAAGGTTAAGTCTTCTATTATATTTCTTGAGTAATTTCACTGTTTTTAGGTCCACATTCATCTCAAAAGATTTCTTTTTTTTTTTTTTTTTTTTTTTTTTAACAACAAAGGAGAAAAGACAAGTAAAAATTCTATCTGATAACTTTTTAGTGTTATAACATTTTTTCTTGCAGGTATGATCATAGTAGCTTTTTCAGTCTAATCTTTGAAAAAGAAACTACTGATGTATTTCAGATCTTTTCAAGTCACCTAATTTAGTATCCTTACTTTTTTCAGGACCTAATAGTAATGAAAAAGAGCAAGAATAATCCTTAAAGGAGACAACATTAGGTTTTCTTTCTATATGTCTTTTGAAAATAGAACGTACCTTAGAATCATCGTTTCCTTTACAAGAGAATATAATGAGAGGGTTTGGAATGTTAATTAAACGTGATGCTCAAACTAATTGTTCTCTAATACTACTACTAATATTTGGATGAGAATACACAGGAATTGTATAGATTTTCCATAGCAGTGTCCCTCTGAAACGGAGATTACCTTCAGATAAGAAGAATTCTTACAGATATTTACATGTTATTTTCACAGTTAATGTATAGATGCTTTGGCTTTCTTCCCACAGTACCTCAGCTGGGCAGATTTCAACCACACCCTGCTTAGAATCCAGCTGTGTCAGGAAGAGTGAAATATTGCTGAGTAAAGCATGGATAGAATTCACTCTACTTGTACTCCAGATACACAGGCCACAGTGACTAAAGGGCTATGCCTTACTAATCTGCCTGCATGCCTTCTATCCTCTGCAACAAGGATAACAACAAGGATGCACAGAGAGAACCATTTATTCAGACTGATCAGTTCATAACAGCCACACAGAATTACTACAGACATCTTCCTGACTTCAAGTGAAACTCAAATGGAACTTTGGAAAAATTCCTTCTATGCAGGTTATCTCTCAAAAGCACAGTATGTGGTGGGTCATTCATACTGACTTGAATCTCCTGTATTCCCAGAGGAAAGGCAGTAGCTGCAGGGAAGCTACTCTCCTAAATGATGCAATAATGAACAGAGTGCTGATCCTTCAAAATGTTGCTTTCCAGGATTTCTGAAATACCAGGCTAATGTCCCAGTGGGGACTGAATTCTTAACATGTTAGTCTCCCAATGACAGCAGAATGTCCCTGCAAAAAGAGAGGTTACTAACTGAATTACTAAGCCTCAGAAGTCAGTCAGCCATCTTGGGGCAAAACTGCTAACGCTTGTAACTGTGAAGTGCTTAACTATGAAGTGCTTAACCATCATGGTAACAAAAAGCACATAATCAGCTAAGATTAGTTCTTGATTCTCCTGCACTTAAAAAATTCTTTAATTTTAGCAGGAAAGAGTCCCAGAAAAGACTGTTGGAATTTCAAGCTGACTAAAGGTACAGCCAGTCTTAAAAGGTAATGTTGCATCACCCTTGACCCTGAGCACTGCAATTTGTTTTAGCATGAAAAAACAGAATATTTCCTCAGAATTTCTGATGCTTACATGGCCCATGAGTTTTTCTTGCAGTGTAACATGTTCTTCATCCCATGGAAGTGTACAGGCACCACAAACTGTTAAAGACTCACATATTCCTAAATGCAAAACTTTCTCTGGATAAATCCTGTATATCATATGGAATTCTGAGATGTATTCTCCCAAGAGCAGCAAAATAATTCTCTTAAGATCTGTTCTGTGAATTGTCTCTACAGCTGCTTTATGGTACTGGTTTTTGTGCTTTCCTTTTTTATTTATTTCCCCGGGTATAAGCGGTACACTTGAGCTGCCATCCTTTCTGCCATGCTTTTTGCTTGCTCAGTTTTTGGTAATAGGCTTAGACTTCAATGTAGCAAAGTATGTGAGCTCAACTTCATTGTGTTGCACAATGGATATGTAACTTCGCTAGATAACACTGTCAGCACTGAGCAAGTTCTTTCCCCTTCTCAAGTTCAAATCTGCTTGATAGTCACAGAGAGTCTTCCTCTTTATCAATTTTATGGAAAATAAATCCTTGAGAATATAGGAGTTTTGCTGTTGCTATCGTTTACATGCTCTGGAATGTGTTATAGCTGTTGAATATCACTAATCATTTGCACTCATCCACTTCAGCTTCTTTTCCCAAAAACATTGTAGCTAACACGATGCCAAGTGTGAAAAAACTACTGAAGGGCTCGTGCACAGACACTGGAAGTTATCAGTTGCTTGGCTAATCACATATTGAGCAATCTGCCAAAAACAGAGACCACGTTTACTGCTTATCCAGTGCCTGAAACAGGGAGATGACTACTGCTACTATAATCTAAAAACTGGGAGTTTGGACATTAATAGCAAAAGATAGTGATCATAATTGTATCATAATGGTCATAGATATTTTTCATATTCTCAGCCATTGTTTAAAAGAAAATTCAGTAGTTCAGAACGAAATTGTTTTCTTAATGTCTTTCAGTAGACATGCAGATGCTAACATCTTATTAATAAACATTCCAAAACACTCAGAATTTTTTAAAGAGCAACTTCTCGCCCTCTGTAATAGTCTTTAAAAAACAGCCCAAAGGAGGAAGGCCATGGCATAAGGCTTCACATTTAAAATTGAGAATATTTTAAATCTTATTTATAAGTATAAAAATTGAGTTATTCTATCAGTAGAAATGTAAGCACATGAAGTCTATAAAGATAAAAATACAACCAGCTCCTGAGGTGTATTTACATATTTTGCAATATTGCAATGCATATCTTGGCTCCTTCTATAATTGATTTCAGTGTATTTTGTTTTGAAGCTGCTACAGCAACATTAAAGTGTCAGGCTTCAATTTATACACCACTCTGTCCAAGCCTGCAGTCCACTCACAAAAAGGGAGGCAGCCTTAGCGTGAGCTTTTTTTTTTTATTATTTTGCTTGAAAACATCTTGCAAATAAACACTTTATGGCTAACAAATCCTGAAGTTAATTATGGATAAGAAAACTCTTTAGATAAGAAAAGCATGAGCTATGCAGACAAACACAGTGCTCTTGAGGATGCTGAGTGTGCAATATGGTCACTGATCTGTCACTGCTGATTTACCTTTGGATCACCATTATGTTTCTGTAGCAGCAGGAAATCTATCTTCCATGGGATGCTGTCAATCTCAGAGATGTTGGTATCTTTCAAGTTTAATAACGACATGGTTTCTTATTCATCTAAAATACTGGAATCTCACCTGTGGTTTTCAAATAGCTGGGATTTCTTCTTTGCCATCTAGGAGAAAAAGAAGAATTACATCATACATCTGGGTTGTTATGGCTTAAAAACCAGAGATACTTGCTTTTCAATAGGAATTATCACTGCTCATGTCTTGGCAAGTGGAGAGGGAGGGATAATGTAGGGATTTCTTTACACATAAAATTTTAGCTTAGTTAAATCACACTGGAAAACAACATTACCAAAAAATGTACCTGAAGACAATAGATCAGATTGTAACTGAGCATGATGATTAGACAGGACCCACTTGGCAGTCCTGCATTTTATTTGCATATGAGATGAAAAAGTGAGGGAATAGAAGAATAATGAACTTGTAATAGTCAGCTTTTGATTATTAATCCTGGCTCATTAAGAAACTCCATTTATATGTTTTTTTTTTAAATGGATTTGAGCACAAAGAGCAAGTTTCATATATACTTCTGAAAAACTGACATCAGGTCCCTTTATTCACTTACTTAGAGAACTTTGATTTTTGTGTTGTATTTGTTTTGAATAGATTTTCAGCTTAATTTCTACTAAAGCAAAAGCATTAAAATTAAAAGTCTGCATTAAAATACTACAAATGGCTTCAGTTCCCTGAAGTTGCAGTCCCGAAGTAGATGACAAAAGACCCTGGGAAGCAGGCTGACAGATGCACAACCTTCCCCTCTTACTTGGTACAACAGTAAATGGCAGAGCTGCACAAGGTTTGTTTCATTCCAAGACAGCGTCAGTAAAATTTGTTTTAGATTCTATTGATCGAATGTTATCAATAATGTAACATTTTAAATCACCTGTTACTTCTCTAGAAGGGAAAGAAAAAAATACCTTTGTTTCTGAGGTGTACTGTTGCTTTTATTCTAGTGCAAACTTTTCAGATGGACTTTATTACACTTCTTGAATCCTTTTAACCAATTCCATATTACTGTGAAATAACTGTGTATAGCACACGAACTGCATAAAGCTACTGCAGATGTATCACAGCCATGGAATAAACCACTCCTAACAACAACAAATAAATAAATAGTATCCACACAACTTTCCTAGACTGTATGTAGAATGCTTGTACCAAACAAATCTCCATTTCCTGGGAGGAGAAAGACCAGTATCTGTGGCAGCTGGACCTTGCTGATTGTTTATACTGTTGAAAGAATAAAGATTTGTACTTTTTAAAATAAAAAATTATAAAAGGCTGCATTAATTTTATATACTTTGTTTCTATTTTGACCAATAACATGTAGTACTAGGTAAATAAAACTATAGCAAGTTTAAAGGAGAAAATACTGAGAATGCATATTATCAGAACATATCTTGAGTTGGCCTACAGATTACAGACTAAAGACTACCACATAATTTCAAACAAAAATGAATCTCAGTCAGGTAGTGTGTCTCCTATTGATCAAACAATTTTGTGTTTTTTGACAGCTGCCCGCAAAGAGAAATAAGGTGGTAAATGAAGAGAAATAAATCATAGTAGAAAAGAAGATTAAAAAACTGGATGAAATTGGCTCTTGGAATTTGCAGATTGTTGCATTCTCATATAAAAGGTTCTCAAAAAGGAAAGGAATATATGTATATATACTTCTTGGGCCCAAATGTTATGGAAAAGTAGTTGGAATATAGGAGAAAAGGCATTCAGTACTTAGCCCTTCCCTACAACACAGTGGAGCATCTCTTTCCCTTGTGATCACTGATGCCATTCCCACAGACTACTCACCTCCGCAGCTACAATGGAAGGACCATAGGAGATTCATGTAGCAAATATTATATCTTGCTGTTTGAACATTTTAGTAATGAAACCTCTTTCAGAAATAAGTAGTTTTTCACATTTACTTCTGGTTTTGTCTATTTTTCCAAAATCTTTGGGACCTCTGACTGCACAAAGCTGTGGTGGAGTCCTAAAAAAGCTAGGATTATTGCTATTGCTCTTTCATCACCTCTCAAAAGAGGATCATCATTTCATCCCTTGCAGAAGTGGAAGGGATAATCAGGCTTTAGAATTCAAGTATTATTAGGATATTAGGTAGATTTAAGTTAGCATAAGGGGAATTGTAATATTATAAGCCATAGAGGCTGAAAAACCAGGGAGATATAAAACTGTAAGCCTCCAATTGAAGTATGAAGCAGTACACTGAGAAAAATGCTGACATCCATAATGCACCAGGAATGCAGATGAATTCAGTGCAATGTAAATGATAACTGAGAACTATCACTGACAATTTAGGATGAGTGAAAATTTTATAATTGAGTCTTAGCACAACGAAGAGCTCAGTGAAGTTTTCGACCATAGTAAAGGTCAGCCTACTCTCTCAGCTGTAAGTATTACTGCTGCATTTTCTAATTTCCTACATTTTCTAGTAAGAGTTCCATCAATTGGAGGCTAACCTGTAAGGCAACTAGTAAAAATTCATATAAAAGATACAGTGCTAGAAAATTAATGACTGCATTCCTACTTTTCCTTTTTAATACAGCAGTTCAAAAGAACAAACATGCTCTAGTATTACATCCAAGTATAAAGTAAATTAGTGATTGGACCCTATTTTACTTATACTACCCCAAATATAGTGAAGGACATGTGAAAAGGCATTCACAAAAGCACACGCAATTAAATGCTTGGTTACCAGTGAATAATTATCTTATGCTCATTTCATTAAACCAGCGTTTAGTAGGGGAACAGTTTATTCTGCCCTAAAGTAAAACCTTATGGAAGAACCTGGATTAAAAAACGGCCCAAAGAAAAGACTTAATCTGATTAGGAGATGACAGCTCCATCCCGTATCAATTTACACAAGTCAGAAGCGGTTAGCTACATCAGTTTTCCTTGGTTATTATGTTCAATCTTGAACAAATGAGGGGGAAATTCTGTCCGTGCTCCTCACATGCAGTCATTTAATTCAGTATTCTTTTCGGGGAAATCTCATACAGCGCTCCTTTGAAAAATGAGTGGTGACGCCAATTACCACAGGCATATTTCATTTTGTTAGAGAATAAGACACCGATGAAATCTGTTGTAATTTCTATATCCCTTCCTATTTAATACCTACTGTTTATTTTTTATTTCAGAGGATAAGTATGAATCCTTTTCTCCTACTCAGTCTTTCATTATTACTCCATTAAGTCAAATTACAATATAATTCAGGAATATCCAAATTGATGAACGATGGTGCTGCCTTTCAAAACCAAAGAATCACAGAATAAACAGCTTCCTTCATCTATAATCTTCACTTATTCCAATTGAAGACAACAGAAATTTAGGAGTTTAGAAACCAGCTGCAACTGACGAATTCCTTGCAATAAGGATATTTTACAATGCAAATGTTAATAATACCAGAAATACCATTAAAGGGAAACAGAAGTTCAAATAAAAAGTGAGGAGTTCATTGGCTTAAGCCAAATTATTATTTAAAATAGGGTTTGTTAGAAAAGATAGTTTTACTATAATTTTAAATATAGTTGAAGTCTAAATTTAAATGTAGATGAAGTCCTTCAAAAGGATTTGGATTTTACTCACTGTGTACATTTAAATCATAGTCCCTTCTTTTTCAGTAACATGCACTGGCCATCTGGCAAGGCTTGGCAAGTTGTATAATTTTTGTAGAATGATACATCTGATTAATTACCTTCTCTGCTCTTAGGAGGTTTTCCTGAAGAAACAAACAGAACTACATCTCTTATGCAGTTCATTGTCCGGTGTACAAACAGCTTTATCAGCCTGTTGTGCATTTAGCTGGAAGTTGTGGTTACCTAGCAGATAAAACAAAGAAAATACAAAGTTAATTATTATGTGTGCTGCTGTAGACACCCAAAATATAGTTTTTTATCTCAAGTCTCTAAGTAGTACAAAATTAAAACAATAGTGGCGTTTAACAATATAAGAGAAGTCACTGCAGATAAAGAAATGCTATCATACCTCTTGCCACATATTCTCAGCCAAGGCCCACAGTCTGGGTCTTACACAAACCTCTATGGTTATTATTGAGAGCTTGGTAAGAAAACAGTTTGGATTTGATCCATGCAGTATGACAGTAGCAGAAACAACCAGAGAGATTCTAACAACACTTAAGAGTAAGTACTTCTCAAACAACGTATGAACGTGAGCAGTAGTTTGGACACTTTGGCATAGTTCATCCTGGTTGAGGGTAGGTCATTATTTGACAAATTTCAGGAACAGAGCATTGTGTTTTTGCAATATCACGTATCATCCCTTCCCCCTCCAAATTAATGAAACTGATATTCAAGGAATGGATAGGCAGAGATGTTTGAACTGTGTATGCATGGGAATGCACATATATATTTACATAAAGAATAAAAAAACTGTTTTCTGTTATTGTTATCAGTAATTCCTAGCGTAGGAATTACTAATTAGATGTGAAGTATTCAATAATTAAGTCAATCTAATTCATGGATTGCCAAACATGCGGAAATACTATTTTGGACCTGGACAGAAACCATTCTTCTGCTGGGCTCCACACATGGCCTCTGCCAGAGCTCCCTTGACTCCCAGAGCTGCACAGGGTGAGCCAAGAGAGACAGTGTGCTCCTCCACTCCTGGGAGCAGAGCAGAAGGAGTAAAGCTTTCATCTTGCCCTGGAGCTGCTTTTTGTGGATCAGCAGACAGTGGACGGGACCTGGCTGGCAGGAAAGGCATCCAGCAATTCAGGAGAGGAGATGTAACAGCTGCAGGTCAGGGTGAGGCCATAAGTTATATAGGAGGAAAAGACAGCAGTGATTTCACGGGTAGCTGTATGTGACTCTTGACAATGCAGGTGACCCCAATGACCTAAGTCTCAGATCTATGCATTAAATACAGTAATAACTCAGCAAATATTGAAGATAATATTTCATTTTAATGCATACACAAACAATTGACCTTTGCTCCTGCAGTTTAGTCATACTTTAAAATCTTCACACTATAAATAGAGAAAAAAAACTTCCTTCAAAAATCTTCTGAAGAAATAAAATAGAACAAAACCACAGATATGGCTGTGTAAAAGACAGAGAGGATCCAAATATTAAAAAAGATGCCAACCTGGTGAACAATTCACCTGATTTACACACGAGACCCAGAACTACAAATATTTGTTCTTGTTCCACTTTATAAGACAAGAGTGATCTGCTGATGGAAGGCAGCTCTATCTTGCAGACTCAGCCAGCAAGGCCATAATTGCTTTCTAACACAATTTCTGGGAGCTAACCAATACTCAAGAATTGTAACTAGATGTGGTCTACCAGATGGGAAGGGAATTATAACTGCTTTATTTTACTTTATTTTCTTTATTTTCTTCTATTAGGCAACTTTTTTTTTTTTTTTTCACAACCTTATTTTTAAATCATGTGGATGAGTCCTGCCCACACATAAAACAAAACCAAATTTCTTAAATTCCTTAACTATTATAAGATGTTGCTACAGCTCTCCTCTAGCCTTTCATAACATATATTTAACTATATATATAAAATAGTACGTTTTATAACGAAGAGAGTATGACTTCAAATCCCCTGAAATGGTTTGAAAAGGTGTGAGCCCTGGCATACATCTGAGACACATGAATACATTCATTAAGCTCCTTTGCAGAATCGATCTCTTAAGCAGTAGGAGACTCTCACTCAGTTGAAGTTCTTTGGAAATAGGAACAATTTCAGCTACAGGGAGAAATTTTACTGACCATATCTTAATGAAGGGGTGAGGGAGGACAGAAAGCTGTAAGACCATAAAACTGACAAAGCAGGAAACAAGATTGTTCCAGACAAAGGCATACAGATAAAATGGCCTCCAAACAAACCACACAATGGCAAGAGAGTTTTAGAATGACCAAGCAAACTACACATTATTGTCTATATGTTCTCATCCATATTATTCATTTCACTCTGGATTCAGTGGAACAGGACTGCATGATTGCTGTTAACAAAAAACAAAACAAAACAAAAAAAACCAACAGATTGTCCACTGAAATTCTCAACTGTGTGACTGCACTACAGGAGTCTGTGGAACTAATCTAGTAAAGAAATCAATCCTTGAATCTCCATGTATTTCCAGTGGGCTTTGAGTCCTGTAAGCTGCACTGTGATACCAGGAACATCTTTTGACAATTTGATCTCCTTTTTAGTATCTTCACTTCTTTAATTGTTCTTCTTGATGCATAGATTCCTTGATCAGGTTTATAACAGCTCAGGTGAGCACACGTCTTTGTGCAGCTGGTTGATCATACAGACATCTCTGCTCAGATGATGGCAGTTTAAGCAATAATGAAAAATTTCCTATGGGCTGCAACTCTGAGTAAATATAAGGTGAAAAATTAAGGGAAATAAATGATCACAAATTTCTCTCATGATTTGAAGCTTACTAAATAAATAGATTCACATCAAATAGTCTAGTGGAATGCAAAAAAAAAAAAAATCATGTATATGCTAAGCTGAATGCATCTTACGAAGTGATATTTAATTCAGTTGAGGAAGGAGTTGATTATGGCCAACAGATGGTTCAGATATTGTTTACCCATAATAAGGATATCTCATCTTTCATTTATATTTCGTGTAAAAATCTGGCCTAATCTTATACTGCAGAAAACAGTCATTACTGATATAACACTCAACTACAAAATCGTTGCTTTTCCTCTGCCTTCCATATTTGGGATAGAAATATGTATTGTACACAGTTTGTATTATACACCATATGCTTAGATAATCTCTCCAATCTGATCTTGGAGCATTACTCATTATCTTTAGTTGGTCTTACTTCATGATGTCAACACCATCAACATGCTACATAACACATCAACAGGCTACACAGTATTAAGGTTATCAGCACCAGTTGCTGTTTCTTCTAATCCACATAATGCCAGTGCAGTTTTGATGAAAATGTCTCCAAAGTCAAAAAATAAAAAACAAAAAAATCCTCTGCTACATATACAATGGCTTCAGATCTGATGACATATCTTCTGCATGACCACGTCCTAACATATTGACTGCTTATCCATATGGATGAAAATTACCATTTAAATTTTAAATGCTTCTAAAGCAAACAGTACTTCGCTCCTTGCTCTTTTCATGTTTTCACAGTTACCCTCAGGATTTGTTAGCACTGGAACTATCAGTCCCGTTTGCTGTCCTATCTGTAATTATTCATGCACATCTCTATCACTGTTTTTCCTTCTTTTTAAAGGCCATAGTTCTTGATTTTTAGTCAGTCAAAATATATTGGTGCTTAAATTGCATGCATATTAGAGTATCTTGCTAAGGCCCTTAAAATAATGTAATATAGCATCTGCTTACTTTACCTGATCAGTATCTCACTGATGTCCTTAGAAACCAAAATCTTTGACAAAGTTCTTAACAACATGAAAAATATTTTATACTGCAAAACATTCACACAAAATATACTAAAATATCTCTCTATACCTTATGTCTGCAATGAGTTCCATTAGCTCATGAGCTCTTTAGTCCATCCTCCACAGACTTTCACTACCACGGGCAGGATGGAGCTTCTTATGTGAACCAGAATAGCTGGTTTAAAGGCTGTTATTCATTTTCCTGACGTGGAAATAATACCTTTCCAGTTATTGAGCCTGAAATACTAAAAAAGTGATTTGTAACTAAGAACAAGTTTTCATGAAGATAAACCTCTGGTAAATACAGAGATATTATTCTGTTCAGACTAAGTAAAGGGAACAAAACATCTGCTCATCAGATTTGTATTTACGTGTATTTGTATGCATTTATAGTCACCTCATTTATAAAGACTGTGATAAATTCCATTCTTCCGTTTTAGCCAGGACCAAACATTACAACTCATTTGTTCAAATGCATAATTTAACTTGCTCTCTAAGACTTAATTTCCCCAATGGAGACAATGTTATTCTTCAAGTGACTCTCAGGGCATCCCTTTGTCAAAAATCTGTATGGGAAGAACTTCTCCAGGCCAAAACTATGTCCAAATGCTAAACGGTATGAACAAATCTGGACTTTCAAAAACATTTAAATCTGATAACAGCTTCTAATATATATACTCCTAAATCCATAAATAACAGTGCATTTCTAAGTGTATCATAAAATCAATAGAACACTTTGACTGCTTATATTTCTCATAGAAAAGTATGGATTTATAGTAACTAGTCAGTATAACTAGCAATATTATGGGAAATAACTTTTAAAAATATGAAGAGTTAGGAAGAATTAGAGAGATTCAACTATAAGCAAATAATTGAATATTACTGTCCTAATGAAGTTCCATGAAAGTATGCAGATGTACAAAAAGGGAAGAAAATTGGTTTTTCATTACATAAACTATCCTAGCATTCGGAAGGCAGTGAAGATGTTATTACTGCATTTTATTAACGTCCCCAGTGCTTAAAGCTCTTATCCTAATAAGTAAAAACTATCAGGAAATCGATGAAAACAATCAGAAAATCTACCTCGTTATCTATGGAATTAAGGCTGATGTAAGTGCAACAGCCTGCCTACCTGCTGGTCCTTCCCACATCTCTTACATCCAATGGCTAATTCAAATCCAACGTGGCAGCCAAATAAGAGACTCAGGTACATTACCTTCCTAAAGATTACGTGAAAGTGGACAAAGGGTAGACAGGACAGGCACAGCTTTTCCCTGGAGGAAAGGCAATCATTACTCAATGGTTTTCCTTCCCTGGAGGCAGCCCTCTGATGGCCTGTCACACACACCAGCCAGCCATTTCACAGGAAGGCAGCTCCAAACCCATCTTTTCTGGCTGTATGGTACAGAGGAGGAGTGGAATGCACGCCACTCAGACAGAAAGTTGCTCTCCACAGGAAACTCAGACTTCTGTTAGCTTTCTGCAGATGTCTGCAAACAAAGAACCAGCTGTCATGTTTAAAGTGTGTGCAGACATTAAGGAGAACAGTAGTTTTATTTTCACTCTTTTCATCTGCTTTTCTTGAGTTTTCAGAAAGGCAATGATGAAGTTTATAACATTAGAACAAAGAATTTATTCTAAACTTACCTTTTCAGTGAAAACCACCTATATTTTATTTCACCCATTGGTTGATGTATTAGATGTTAGTTAAAGAACAACTTAAAAGGTTGAGTTCTAACCATTATGTGTCAGAAACTAATAAAAACAGCAATGATAGCACAGTGGTAGGTGGTAGCACTGCAGAACGATCAAATTTCCACAATAGATGCGGAAAATTTCTCTCTGGATATTTAAAATAACTCTTTGTTCTAAAAGTGAGTTGGAATGCAATATCAACAGGACTGAACTATCATTTCTGAAGGACAAAGGAGGTGCACAATTTAGGAGTGAGAGAAGAAAATCTGGGTAAAAAACCTTTGTGAGATTTTACTGAAACCCTACTTTAACTAAACTAAAATTACATAAAAGCAATTTTTTTTAATTCAGCATAGTGTGAAATCCATTTTCCCTCAAGGATTTTGTATCTATTCAGTTACTTACGGGGAAAAGAATGCTATCATTCTTTTTTTTAAAAAAAGGAAAAACAAACACCAAAACTTCTGAGATTTTTTCAAAAGCTGAAGACTAGACTACGAGGCTGCCTTTTGATGCATGTCTTCAGTAATGCCTTCTGAAACTACTGGGGGGCCTTGAGAATGAATTTTGTTAAGGTCATGAATCTTACCTTTTTAGATGAAGATGGTCTTTGACGAATCAGAAATTACTTCAAGAAATTCTGAAAATTATTAAACTCACCTAGGGAAAAGCTGAAGAATGGGCAACAGTGTGGATTATTAACAAAAGAAAAAAACATTTGACTCTCTGTAAAATAGAGTACTCTATAAAACTATTTTGTGATATATTATATAACATTATATAGGTATAGAAAACATATGTATTACATGAGGTAATATAATACTTAGACATTGAGTCATAGCTTGCTAATTACCCCAAATCCACAGTTGTGAATGTACCATAGTATGTTTGCTAAGGCAGTGCATATGCATTCTCACCAAGGGTGAGGCTATATAATCTAGGAATAGGACTGTTCTTACAGAAAGTCATGATTTTTGGGTGGGGAACATGGATATAATAGCAAGCCTATGAATTCTGTAGCATATCCTTTGCAATATTTTTTTGGTCCTTATAAGCTATTTGTGACTCTATTATGCACTGAAGAGAAACTGTTACTGATAGTCAAATATTTTCTTTGTTGTTGTTGTTGTTGTTTTGTAGGTTTTGAAGATTCCACAGATTTCAGTAGAATCAAATTTCACTTTTGATGTCACAGCAACCTTAATTCAAACACAATGCATGGATGTAGTGCATTAACAGTAACAGCAAGCAACAAAGACTAATATCTTACCATTCTCTTCAGTAGAGAAAGGATAGAAAAATTATGTTCAGTAACGCCCCCCCCCCCCCCTTTTTTTTTTTAACAGAACATTTTATATCATAATGCCAAGCATACATTGTTTTAAAACCTTGGCTTTAACAAGAGAGAGATAAAAGACACTCATTCATCTACTTCTTTTCAGTGACAACAGTGAGTATTTATAGTATGAAGACGGCAGATTTTAAAGCTACAAATGGCTTTTTGGCACTATAACTCAGGGTTATGGTATAGCTCAAATCGTGTTTACGGAGTGCAACGCTGAAATGTAAATGCATCAGATGCTCATGAAACTTAAAAAAATGTAATGTCACAAAAGCAGATTAAAAGGTGTAATTTCTCTGTAGTTTAACTAGAGCGAACCTTTTGAAACTTGTTTCTGAATCACAGTGATTTACTTACAAAGAGTAGAGAGTTTTCCAAGTAACCAAGTCCCACACAGTTAATGCTGATACAATGAATTTCATCTGAATAAGAGCATCAATACAGGAACTTTGGTCTCATTAGCAATGCATTTTAAAATGATCTAGAATTAATAATTCAATAATACACAGGAGCCACATTAAGGACCAAAAACTTCCCACTGCTACTGAAAGGGTTAAATAACAAAGTGCAGCTGTTTTCATAACTGACAGAATCTCTCTCCTATTAATACACAGAAAAACATTTAAAAACACTCCAAGTACAGAAGAAGTTAAATTCACAACTCAAAAACTGTACTGCCATTTTGTTTCAGGTGCTGCTGGATGAGGTTTTCATTCATTTATATGGTAAACCAATGACAGAAATTTTTGAGAATTTGGACATTTTAAAAATGATGTATTTTTTTTCCCACTGCTTACAATAGGTTTGGGGTTCTTTTCCTCCTCATCTTGCCTGGCTTTGCCTTCCTAGACTTCCCTCACATATTTATCTTTGATGCAGTGAATGACCATTCTTCCCAGTGCCATAACTTTGCAGTAGGGATACATCTGTTTTACCTTCCCTCCCATCAATTATTTCTCCAAGCAGTATCTAGCATTTATGCCCCTCCTTAAAGTTAGCTAAGTGTATACATTCTTAGATCATCAATTCAGTATTACTGGCAAAAGCATAGAAATAGTAAAGCATAGTAATAGATTAAGAAATGACACTGGCATTTTTTAAAGAATCCCTACAGTTATATCTACATAACAACTACTACTCTTCATTGAACATTACCATTTTAAGAGAGGGGCAAATGGTGTTGATTATCTGAGTGTGCAAGTGTTGCTAGAACAAGGTAAAGGCTGCATAAAGATTGTCAAAGAAAGGAAGAATTAATACTGGAAGAAGAAAATGAGGAAAAATGAAAAAATAAGAAGAATAAGATAAGCATGGATCTAAACAGTTTAAAGCAAAAATTGTTTTCTAAACTTAAAAATAACTTTGATGGAGACTGTCAGAGGTACAGCAGGAATTCAGTTTGCATCTGTCTCTACTTTAACAGAAACTGTGCAAAAAGAAGGGATTTAGACGAAGGCACTTAGCAACAAAGCAGTGACCCCCACGCTGAGAAAGTAGCTTACATTTCACGGAGTACTTCTGTTTGTAGGTACTTGATTTCATTCCATACGTAACCTTCTGAGAGATTTTTCTCCTAAGTCCCTACAGTTAGGCTCCAACATGTGAACAGAAGTAAATCAGACACAGGACCTTTATTCTAAACCAGGGTAGGTGCTTTGTGTCCTCTGTTTTTACCTTGTAGCTCAGCTGCCAAAGCACTCACTGAAGAGAAGGGCTGACTGCAGTTTATCCTACTCTCAGGAGGCTCTTGAAATACAAACTACAGTTCAGCTGGTCAGAAATCTCGCTGGTCTCTGAAATAAGCTAATTACACGTTTAAAATTAACGCAGACAAAGACAAAATCCATAAAGGACTATCTTCTCCACAGCAGTTATATATTTAGAGGAGATGGAAAATTTTTGCTTCTGAGCTCTCCTTGCCAAAACTGTCTGTCACTCTGTGTTAAGCTTCATTAATTAATTAATTGGTGTAGTGCAGGGAGCAAATGGATGAGCTTGGAGTCACCTGCTTGTACTGCCTAGTTCCTGGCACTGATTGCATTCAGTTTTTCAATGTTCAATCAGCTAGCTGTGGCCAACAGATCGTTTTTAGGTATGGCATTAGCCATTCTGCAAACACAGACAGGCACTCTGGATGTTGTGTCAGAAGCTCACTTCTATTTATGCCTTCAGAATTCTCACGGAACTAACTGGAACGTCTGAACACACACATTTTTCCAGTTTGAATCACAATAAGTTTTAATGATTAGACACAGATCCAATTACTGTGCAGGAGCTCAACACAGTAATATTTTGGGAGGGTCACAAGTCGGAATGGATCAGAATACAAATGACTAGCATCTGTTTAATAATTAATGATATTAAAAAATGTAAGTGCAAATTGAATAGGAAATTCATTTGCATTTGTAATGCTTATTAAATCTTTAAACTAATCTCAAATCTTTTTTTCCTTACTTTTCACTAACTAGTATATAAAATGGTTTCACAGTCCCTATAGTCTTTTTTTCTTCTAATTATTTTAAATGTATGAAGAATAATCAATCTTTACATACTCACAGGTATATCAAGTGAACAAAGTAAAAATGATTAACAGTAATAGTGTAAAAGTACCTCAAAAGCTTACTCTGAAATACATACCATCTTGCATGTAAAACTGACCAATTAATAATTTTTCAGCAGCTTCATATTTATTTAATTCAACCCTTACACCAACCCTGATTTTTGATAGCATTTAATTAACCTGTGTAATGACTGCCATTGCATACATAGATTAAAAAAATTGTATAAGTAATGGTCAGTTAGGCAGCAACCAGTATAATCTGTACATACAATTACATCAATTAAGCTCTCAAATTGGGCACATCATTACTTTTGACAATATAGAATTCTGGCCTTTGAAGTCCATTCCTCTCCCTTTTCACAAATACTTAAAGTAGTATCTATGCACGCTGCAATTCATTCTTAGTTTGTAATAGGGATTACTTGAGACATATTAAATGAAAAAGAGCCTGCTAAAATACAAAAAAGAAAATCAACCCAGAAAGTTTGTTCAATGTTAGTACTTTTACTAACAGTTAATTCTTCTATTAGAAGGCACAAAATCAAGGCAATGGATTTCTAAAGATAAATGTGAGCATTTACTTGAAAAGGAACTTCTTCTAGCTCCATAAAAAGGTGAAGATGAGGGGCAAAAATCTATCTCATTTAAAAAAAAAAAAAAAGATTTAAGAAAGACTTATTTTAAATTGTCTTTTTACCTGTAGTATCTATTACAGCCATTTCTTCAGCAGTACCACTGGCTTTAGCTCTTCCTTCACACATCTTTCCCCAAGGAATCAATGCTCATTCACAGCTCACAATGACAAATCTGTGAAAGAACAAACTGATGTTCCACATTTGGTGCACAGTTTGTAAGCTTTCCTGGTAAATTCAAGTTGTTCTGCACGCATGGAAAAAAAACCAGAAGGACTTGGTGAAGATGACTAATTACACAGAGGCTATTAAACTCTTTTTCTTCTAAACACACTTTAGTAGTACAGAGGGGTCTGCTTCCTCTTGCATGTGAAGTTTACCCAGACTTCAAACAGCCCTCCATTTATTAGCTATTTTTTCATAACTTTATAAAACTTCATGAATGAAGAATTTATTTTCATACATACGCATGGACACACAGTAAATATGAACTGTATTTTACCTGCCCTAGTGTTAAGACATGAGATGAGTTCAGTCAAATGCAATGTCACACAGTGTCTTGTTTGTTTTAATGAATTTCCCATCTGTTGGTAAAACAAAATGCCAGATGTTTATCTTAATAACAAGGTCTGATGCTAGAATTGAGTTCTGCTGTATCTTGCTCTCTATGGACAGAAGCACACGAGAAATCCTGATGAGAGGAAGCTATTTGCTATTCCCTACCCTCTTTATTAAGTGAAAATCCAACCTTTCTTTCGTTAACTTATGCTTAGATCACATTCCTTTTTAGGTCCAACACTGACTTTTATAATGTATCTAGAGGGTTGAATAACTAAGTGTCAGTAATTTTGGAGAAAGCGTAATCATATTAATGACACAAACCACCAGCCTATCAGATTGTGACAGGGTTATCTTTGAAGAGGAGAAATCATATTCTACTCTTTTGCCACTCTGTAGACTTTCATAACTGGATATTCCAGAGCTTTTCCTACTCGGCTCAGTACCTGTCTCCATATTAAATAACCAGGAGAAGCACAATTGCCACTTATTTGCCAGTGATTAGCACTGCTTCAGCTGACATCCTGACACTCGAAGTATCTCTCTCTAGTATTCAATAATCTGTTGAAAAGCATGGGACAATTCATGCAAGTTGCCTGATATTCAGGTACACATCCTTGAGTAGGTTTACAGTGAATTATCAGCTAGAAGATTATTTTAAATCCACAAAATCAGTGTTTATGACGAGGAACTAGGAGATGTACATTATGGATGAGAGACACGTGGCCACCAGGAAACAGCTTAAAGTCACTGTGAGTTATTGCAAGTTACTGTGAATCACCTGAGCAATAATTGGCTCTGTTCCTGGAAAATCCCCCAGTCCTTCATATCAACTTACCATTAATAAACAGGTAGTGCTAGAAGAATGAAATGCATGCAATAAAGGGGATGGTGTATCCTCTAACAATCGTTTTTTCTAATATTGGGGAAAACAAAAACTAGGAGGAAAACAACAAATTTCATGTAGGACAAAATAGCACTGGCTCAACTAATAGAACACCCATTACTCCAGCTGCATTTTTTTGAAGGCAAAAATAATTTGTAATACTGCATTCATTAATTCCCTGGATCATCAAGGACAATCACTCAGCTTGGGCATCACTGCAGCACAGTCCCTAATGCAAAGATGAGTGGTAACACGTCCAATTCTCTTGGAATGCCTTTACATCAGACAAGATTGTTCCCACACACATGCTCCTTTCACTTTTTTTTTGCCTTCAGAATGGCAACTAGATGTAGACAGAACTGATGTCTAGAAGGTGACTTAAAGCGAATCTGCTCCCCAGGTGTAAGAGCCTTATTTGTCATCTTTGTCTTTATTGCCAGACCCAGGAGAGTCTGAACTATTTTTCTAAGTGGACAAAGGAGTTTCTAAGTGGTTTTGCAATGGCTCTAAATGTACTGCTTTCCCAGTTCATCCCCAAATTAATTAACATTCCTTCTCTTACTGACAGTAAATACACTTTGATTACAAAAAGAAAATGTAAAAATGTCAATAAGCTATAAAGTTGAGGGATTAGGAGGAGTTAAAATTTCTTGATGGAGTAAACAAATATTGAAAATACAGTCTAGCCTAAAATGTCCCTTGTTTGAATCTCCCCAGAAGGTCACAGGTTTTCAGAGTCTGGGCTGTTCACAGTTACCAAGCACTGGATATCTACACAGACTGCATGAAAAGGAAACATTCATGATGTATCTAATGCAAAAACATACAGAACTGAGTACATGTGATCCAGACCTGAGACAAAATCCTATTAATATACTAAAATGCCCGTCTCTTTGCTATTTTTTCCTTGATATTCTCAGGTGTTGTTTTTTAAGACACAATGTTTTATATGCAGCAGAGGAATCAGTCTACTCTAGAAAGCATACTATAAATATTACATAATGAGAGAAATTAATAAAATACTGGTGTATAAAACGATTGAAGTTCACATGTTAAAACAACATCAAACCCATCAGGGATAAAATAGCCACTTGAATAACACCACCCTTCACACAGCTTGCTCTGTGAAATGTGACTAGGCAGCCAAATGGAATTTGGGACTGGAAAATGCAACCTACTTCTTCAGGATTAAAAAAATAATTAAAAATCACCAGGTTGAATTCTGAGGTAAATGCTAAAGGGTATTTAAGCTGTAGCAGCTCATATTGTGCTGCTGCACCACAGCCAGCAGCTAACACCCACCCAGTCTCTTGCTTGCATCCATGCAGTGAGGTGAGGGAAAGAATTGAAGGGACAAAAAGAAGAACAACTTATAGACTGAGATGAAGACAGCACACTGTGTGAAGGAAAAAACTCCAACAAGTGATGCAAAAGCACTCACTCACTACTGCTACCAGCAAAATGATGCTGGCCCAGAGCTACAGCTCCAGAAAATTTCCCCCAGTGTCCCTGCTGAGCAAAAGGCTGCTTAGCATGAAATATCAATGTGGTCAATTTAGGTCAGCTGTCCTGGCTGTGTCCCCTCCAGCCTCTTTGCCCACCTCTAGCCACTTTGCTACAGGTGTAGAGTGAAAAACAGAGAAGTCCTTGATGCTGTACAAGCACTGCTCAGCAGTGAAAACATTGGTGTTTTATCAGTACAGTTTTGGTCACAAATCTAAGGCACAGTACCATGTGGTGCACAAGGAAGGAAGTTAACCATCTCAGTTAGACCCAGAGTGATACGTCATAAAAATCTGACTGGATAGGAGGGAGAGAAGAAGCAAAGTTATACAGCAAGCAACTTAGGAAATGAAACTGCTACTCTAAAGTAAATGAAGTTCACAGAACTTCAAGATGAAAAATGTCATAAAATGCCTATTACAGGAGGCAGTAGATGGCAAAAAGATGAGTGAAGTTAGAATTTAAGGCAGGATACATCCTGTTTTTCATTTTTTCATGCTTTTTTTTCGACTTACAAATGAAAATGTTTCAACTCATTTAAGCACCTTTGTCAGGCTGTTGTTCTGAAGAACCCAGTACAGTATAAGGAAATTGATGCAACATATTTTACACCATCTTAGTTCCATCTTACAGCTAGATGTGGCTAATAAGTGAGCCTTCCTGTTTCATTTGGTGCATAAATGAAGAACAACATTCCTGAAAAACATTGGAATACATGATGTCCTTAATTTATCTGAACTGGAATGAGCCTAGTGAGGTGAACATCGCTCGCTTATATAATGCATGAAGTTTAAACCTACTTTAATACCAAACTGAGGAATGGATATTACAATGGCCATGTGAGTAATTCTACGTGAAAGAAACAGGAGGAAGATTTAAAAACATATGTGGTCCTTTTCAACCCAGGCCATTCTGTGATTCCAGTATCCCTCTTTATCCTACTGCCAAACTGAGAAAAGTAATTGGTACCATATACATACAGAACTAGACAAGGCAGGATATTTTTATCAGTCAGATAAGAGATTTATGAGGATGATATCCATACACTTTTTCCCACTGGACTTCATACGTGTCTTATTTTAAAACTACTGCATATGATGCCTTAGCTCATTGTTTCCAAACAATATTAATTAAATCTCCTTGATGGATCATTTATTTTATAAAACTATGTAAACTTTTGTAACAGAACTAGCATTTACATGTTGCACACAAAAACCAGTCAAAGAATATACAGAGGTCGCTCCAAAAGTAATGCCTTGTATTTATTTCCACGGAAGCTACAACAGGTGCAAAGAGGGCAATAACACTGTTTGACAGAGCAAATTCTCAGCTACATAGCACTATTTTTCCACAGTCACCTCCATTAACTATGCTTTTTTGCCAGAGATGAACAAGAGCCTGCATGCTGCGCGTGTGACAATCTGCACCAGCAGAGGTGACCCACTGTCAGTGTCACCACTGCTGAAACTCACCACCCACCACCTCCCTATGCTGACATCCGCTGTTTGATCTCCACAAACATTCAGCAAGTACTGATGAATGTCAGTGGATGCCATTTTTTCCACATGGAGGAATTCAATGACATGCTTTTCTTCATCTGCACCTCCATGCCAGAGTCCATCTTGTCAAAGAGCCCCTCTGCTGCCATCTGTCACATGGCAACAAAATGCAACTGGATATTGATGGGAAGGTTCAGCCCCTACTGCCATAACACCAGCATCTGCCTCTAATATTGTGGGCCAGCATAATAGAGCAGGAGGCATTACTTTTGGAGCAGCCAGCATATATAAAGTATTTATAAAACATATGCATACACTAATTATGAATTATACTGAGTTCAATGAGTACAGCTGGGACAAGAACTCCTATATAAATATATATCATAAATGACATTCTTGGCTCAATGAAATCTTACCTGAAGGACCACAGGACACTCTTGAATTTTCACTTCAGTCCCTTCACACACAGTTGGTTCTCTGGGCATTGCAGTTGCTGATGACAGGTTTAAGTCATTCATCTGGTGAGAGTTCCTAACAAAAAATAGCTGATGCTATGTTAAAATACATATATTGGGCTTTCTTTATGGCAATGTGGTGGATTATGCTTTTCTTCTCAACTGCTTTTTTCAGCTGAAAAACTTGGGCAAAAACTTTGTCCAGTTTACTTTTATGGAGAAAGCTCAGGAGAAAAGTTATCTGCAGGGTGACAAATACATCAACCATTATCCTGGGTATCCGGTTTCAGATTTGTCCAATAATCTACATCTCATTAGTGCATTTTGCATTAAACAATCCTGTCAAATTACTAAGCTTTCTGAAAAGCACCCATCTCAGAATTTTCCCTCTCTTCATGAAGAAGACTTATCAGCCTTTACAGCCAAACAGGTAATAATTCCTTGGCCTCTTGAAAAGTGGTTGCAAAAACAAAGGAGGAAAAAGTTGTATTGGTGGGGCAAAGTTTTGGTTGTTCCACCATAAACAATATGTCTAGATAATCAGTGATACTTCAGTCCTATACTGCATCTTTTGATGCCTTCAAGATACTTTCTACTAATTTTAGATTCTATCCATACACATTTTAATCAGAAATAATTTCTCAAGGTCAAAAAAGAAAAAAAAATAATCTAAAATGTGCCACAACATAAAAATGCAAGACTGCATTGTTTTCTGTATTAGAAAGAAAAAATCGACTATAACCAAGTTCATGTTCTTTATGTTTCTCTCAGAAGCATTCAGATCACAACTTCTGCTTGATGTGTACAAGTATACTCTATATTTTCAGTTTCATTTTTGTTTTCCAGTACATTTATTTGTATTCATCTTACTTAGATTAATCATAAGCAACAACTCATCCAACCATATTTCATTTCCCAAAAAGAAGCCACTGCAGTGGATGCAAGTATAACATGGCAGAAACTTACCTAGCTAAAACAAAATTTTGCCTACAGAAATTTTGCCTGAGATGTGGTAGCAATTTTGCAGTAATGCAGCTCATACAACATGTACAGCTGCAGCCAACTCACAATTATTAGTTTTGCAATAACAGCCAAACTATTGTCTCTGAAAAACAAAAGGTTTTAATACAGGAAAAAAAAAAAAGGATTTTGGATGCTACACAGGGAAAAAAAAGGCAAATAAAAAGAAACGTGGTGCTATTTTTGAGAAGGAACAAAAACAAAAGGTATTAAAGAGGGTAAAAACACCTTTTTGCCTTCTTATTAAAATTGGTGTGCATTAAAAAAGGTGACCTTGGTGGCCACTGATGAGTTTTTTTTGGATTTCAATTTTTCTGCAAAATAGTTGCAGAAGTTGAGATACAAAGAAAAGTTAGATTAACGGAAGAGTACAGAATAATATGAAAATATAGCCTTAGCTATGTAAGTCGTCAGTGCTGTGGACTTGTTTTGAGTCACAGGAGACTCAAAAAGAATTCCGCCATTGGAGTCAGACACTTTTCTTCATTCAAGATCACTGCAGAAAGATAACATTTCTATGTTAGGAGTCCACGTGGTGGTTTAATGCATATTCTGTCTGCTGCTGCAGTGGACTGTATTTCTTATGGGGGAAAAAAGTCAAGAAAAGAAGAGTAGTAAATGTCATAGCAAACCATGAAACTATTGCCACTTCAAGCATGTTCAGGATGTCTTTGTGATAAAAAGCAAATGATCCACACATTCTGACATCTTTTCTTTGTTTTTGAAAAAAACAGTGCTTGGGATTCTTCAAAACTAATTTGAGCATCTGTTAACAGTGTAGTATTTTTACTTGATATTTTGATCCTAAGATCATTCCTTATGTTGGGAAAACTTTAAAGCAAAGTGCACTTCATGTATCTGTCCAACAGTCCGCAGCGAAATAACGATGATTCATTCACAGGGTAGGAAGAAATTTCCTTGATATTAGTCTTGAAAGCAATCTGTCATTAGGCACATTAGCCTTGTTCAAACTCCTTTGTGAGATTCTTTGCAGGAAATAGTGACTAATAAAGTAAGGAAATGATAGAAGAATATTGAGGCCCTATTAAACCATTAAACCTAATTATTTCTCAGATACAATAATGGCTTTGAACAGTTAGACAACAGCCTATGAAGTTGCATTTATATGTTAAGAAATAAGAAAGTCTGCCTTCATAAACGTTGAGTTGTAAAACACAAGCTAACCTAAGAACTTCAGTTGTCATTTTCTCCAAAGCTGGTGTGACTGATACCCATCAGGTGTCTTTTCCAATATAACCTCAGTCCTAAGAGTACAGAATCTCATATTCCAAAAACAAGGCCTGGGAATGCATGATTTATAAAGCACGGGTCAAACTCAAACTCCTATCTTGCACTTTGTTAAATCCTGCAGAGAGCTTTGGTGGAGGGCTGGATAAAGAGCTGAATTTTAAACTGATAAAATGCTCTGCAAAGTGCTGAGTGTTATATATAAACACTAGTCTTCAGTGTCTCTCCATTTTATGGCCCAGGTTTCTAACTTCCTCATGAGAAATAAATCAGAAAAGTAAATGTAATGTATATTCCTGGACAAGAAGGTAGATCAGGACAGATGGATGAAAAATAGAAGAAAAAAAAAAAAGGAAAATGGGGAAATTGAATGGGAAAATAATTTCCTAGAAAGTATAACAACACTGTCTGTGATTTTTAGTAGTTCTTCACTTTCAAATTATTTTTTCTTCTTGTCCCTTGGGGAATCCATCGCTTCCACCAGATTCATGAACATATTCTTGTTGGAAGAAATTGTATTTTAAAAAGAATTTGCTTTAAAGTTTATCTTGTGAGTTGTTAAAATAAAGCACTGAATGAATACTTAGCACTTACATAAAATTGATAAAATATGTATTCTGCAATGAATGGCAGCTTTTTCATTCTCTGTAGTGCACTCAGGATTTCAGCTATATATTTTTTTCCACATATTTATTTTTTTTCAGTACTAGGAGGTTGTGGTGAGGTGGGGTTCAGCCTCTTGATCCAGGTAACAACAATAAGACTAGAGGGAATAGCATCAAGTTGCATCAGGGGAGGTTCAGGTTGGATATTAGGAAAAACTTCTCTGAAAATGTGGGCATGTGCTGGAACGGGCTGCTCAGGGACGTGGTGAAGTCACTGTCGCTGGAGGTGTTCAAAAATGTGGTACTAAAGAACACAGTTGAGTGAGCAATACTAGTAGTAAGTGGACAGTTAGACTAGATGATCTTAGAAGTCTTTTCCAACCTTAATCATTCTATGATTTTATGATTCTATTACCTTCTCCTTTTTTACTTTAGAGATTTGAGAAATTCACTTTTTATTAATTGTGTATATCAGAGAAAAACTGGCTAAAAGACTGATCTCTCAGTTTGACTACGGCATGGACAAGCAAGTCAAAAAAACAGTAGTGTCAGGCCTTTCCTTTTGCTATGAGCCACTTCCTCACACTCACATGCAAAGACCAACTACACATGCAGTTGCTGCACAGGAATTTTATGGAGCCATTTTTTTAAGCAAGAAGCAAAATTAGCCTCTTTAGCCTTCATAGAACTGTGTGTTGCATCTTTTCTTGGCAGGTAAAATCCCTTCTATTCCATGGGATACCACTCAGAGAGACCTAGACATGCCCTAGCAGTGGGTCCACGTGAACCTCATGAGGTTCAACAAATCCAAGCGCAAAGTCTCGTACCTTGGTTGTGGTAAACCCCCACTATCAGTACAAGCTGGAGGATGTAAGAATGGAGCACAGCACTGCCAAAAGGTACTGGTGGATGGTAAGATGAACATGTGCCAGCAATGTGCCCTCACAGCCCAGAAAGGCAACCACATCCTGGGCTGCATCAAAAGAAGTCTGGCCAGCAGGTCAAGGGAGGTGATCCTTCCCCTCTGCTCTGCAATGGGGAAACCTCACTTGCAGTGCTGTGTCCAGATGTGGAGTTCTCAGTACAGAAGAGATGTGGATCTGTCGGATTACACCCAGAGGAGGGCCACAGAAATGATCCAAGGACAGAACACCTTTCCTGCGAGATCAGGCTGAGAGAACTGGGGTTGCTCAGTTTGGAGAAAACTCCGAGTAGACCTGAGAGCAGCGTTTTCAGGCTCCAAAGAGGGGCGATAAAACAGGAAGGTGACAGACTCTTTAGCAGGCTCTGCTGTGATAGGACAGGAGAAATGGTTTCAAACTCAAGGAGGGGAGATTTAGATTGGGTAAAAGGAAGAAGTTTTTTACAGTAAGGGTAGGGAGGCACTGGAATGGGTTGCCCGGAGAGGTTCTGGATGCCCCATCCTTGGAGACAATTCCGGTCAGGCTGGACGGGGCTCTGAGCACCTGATGGAGCTGTAGGTGCCTCTGTTCATCGCAGGGGAGCCGACCTAGATGGCCTTTAAGGGTTCCTTCGAACTCAAACGATTCAATGATTCTGTGAACATGTAAGAAAACACCGCCATCTGTTGTTCCATGCAGTAACTGCAGTTATTTGCTACGATTAGTATTTCTTCAACGAATCTCACAGCCCTCTGCCTGCCTCTGCTGATGTAACAACCGACTGTTCAACTGTTTTCAGGAAGTGCTGGGCTATTCTTACTTCACATTAAAGTAGGTTAATGAATTCCAATGAACTTACGCAGTTAAATGTTGAAGCGAGCATAATGCTTTATTTTTTCAATAGTGGGCTTGGTAAAGGATTTATGGGAACTATGTCATTGAACAAAGGGTAATTTCTATAACTGTTAGAGATTAACTGCTAAGGTGGCTAATCACTTGGCTGCCTAGAAAAATCAGTGCATTTAGTGCTGTCACTGCCACTTAAAAATCCTTGACTCTTATCTTGATACTAAAAGGAAGTAAATGGCCTGTTGTGGAAACAGTTTAGAATCTGCAATACAGAAGAATCTGAAGAATGATGACCTTTCTCTAACATATGCTTTTTCTGAACTTCTAACATGAAATGTCTAGTAAAGGATTTTATATTTATATATTAAGATTTTCCTGATTTTTTTCCTTTCAGAGTCAGCATCTAATCTCTTACTGACCAAGAAAATAAAAACAAAGAGATCCATGCAAAACAAAAATTCTTTAACCCCAAATAATATGCATGGCATCTGCAGTCTTCTACTTTATTCACTGTAGCTGTATTGTATTTTTATTTTACTAATAAAAGCCACATACAATTAGTACATGAAGGTGCAGAGGGCAAAAAAAAATTGATTGCATTCCAGAGAACCATGACTCTTATACTGCAGCTGTCTGCATTTGAAACTTTGCCTTTCCCTTCTTTTAGACACATCTGATGGGAGTGGTTATGGTGCAAATTAGAGTTCACAAGAGAAGAGCAAAAATCTGTGATCTGTGGAAATTTCACACAGTCTACCAACAGTACTTTTCAAAATTATTTTGCTTCCAACTTTCTGATTAAATATCTTCTGCTTTAATTTCACTAACCTCACCTTTCCTATTCTTTATCTTTTGCTGTGGTCTCTATTTTACTCCCTCTGGTCTCAGTGTAGAACTTCTTGAAAACGTGACAAGGTATTAACTTAGCATGTGAAAACGACAGCATATAAGAGCCACAAATACTTCATCATGGATGTCAGCTTATTCTTGGCATTTATCATTAATAATGTATAACAGTCACTGTAGAAATACCATCACAGTAAGAGCTACTTGTACCTGCATGTTATGCTAAAATTTATGAATCGTGGTTGCCAATATGATTGTTCTGGATTACTTACAGATAATGATCTAAATTATCTTCTCTATTGTCTGTTGTCCCCTTTTTCTCCTCCAGTTCCTTGTTTATTTTCTTCTTCAAAAGCAGCAGAATGTGTTCACAGGAAGTTGGTGTACAACTGTATTTGACACACACTATGAAAACAAAGACACATAAAGTCATTACGTACTAAATCTCTTTTGTTACCACTGTAATGATTCAGTTACAAAACGCTGCTAAAGTATTGACTGACATGATCTTGTATTACTGTACAAAAATTACTGAGAATCCTTTTTTTTTTTTTTTTTTTAAGGAAGCTTGGTAATTTTGAACATTTATCCCAACTTTCCATTCTTCTTCTAAGATATAGTTATGACTGTAACTTTTTTTCTCTATCTAAATCCTAATATCCAGATTTGAAAACCTACTCTCAAACAAATATACTATCAAAACTATGGCATTATTCTAGATGCACATCATAGGAGATTTGAATCTATTTTATGCATCTCAGTTTTCTTAATTTTTGGCACCTAAAGATCCCAGAATTAACCATTCCTAAGCAGATGTAGATGAATGCAATACAATGCTCTGGGCTGATGCACCCCACTCTACATTTCCCATGACTACGGGCTCGGAGCAGCTATTGTTAGAGCACAGGGACACTATCAGACTACACAACAGGGAACATTCTGGCTCTTAAGAATGGCTGGAAATTGCTTTCTGCATATGATAGTCAAGAGAGTTCTTGTTCAGAGAGTGGGACACCACTTGCTGCCACTTGGGAGTGCCCAGCTGTCTTGCTGAAGAAGTGCTACCCCAATTCAGCATACCAAAGGAAATGACACAAAGCAGAAATACACTGTGGTTGCACAACTGTAAGTGGGAAATGCAGATCCAAGATCCTCCTTTCAGAAACCTTGGTATGTATTTTCTGAAAAATGTTCTGGTAAGAGAAACCGAATTTAGGCATGCTCAACCCTTTTTGGGAGGCTAACTCTATATAAAGTTGTATTACAGGTTTTATATAAATATGCTATAAGATCTACAACACACATCATACAAGTTCCTGCTAGTATTTAAAGAGGTCATGCATTTATTACTAAATGTAAAAAAAAACAAAAACATTTTTGAAGACCTTGATGCTACTTAATATGAGAAGGTATCTACCTGCTCTAGCAAAACGACATCAATCTTTTGTTTAGGTACAGTATTGGCAGCATTCAGATGATGTATTGTGAGACAACATGGAATTCTCTTGTTTTTGATTTATTACAAAATCTATGATCACAGTCAAACTGTGTTTAAACCTCTTTCAGAAATATTCACTTTGAGAAGTTTGTGTTTCTCTTTGACTTAAGAGAGATGATCTTTTGATTCCAGAAAAGCAAACAGGAACCTTCTCGCTACAGAATCTGAGTACACTAATTTATTAAGGTTTAAGTGACATTAATAGTGCTTTTATTAAAAAATATAAAGTGCTTAAATTCAGTGAAAAGTTCATATAAAGTAAATGACATTTAAAGTGGTACAGTGTTCACTTTAAAATACAGAGGAAACAACCTTCATGATCATTGTCTTGGGAACAAACAGAACATTACACCTACAGAAGAATTCTGATAACAAGGTATTCTTGTTATCATTCTCAGACCCCACCTTCTACTTGATGAATAGCCCTGTGGTTTTCAAGTGTATTGTTTCAGAAAATTGTACCAAGGTAAAATTATATAAAAACAAACAGTAGAACCAATAAACTAAGCAACATATGAAACCAAAAAGTAGCAGAATAATGCCACTGCTCAAATCTATAGAACAGCTCCACAGACAGCTGGGCTGTTACAGTTACAGAAGTAGCTGATGACAGAGCAGAGGGGGACTTTTTCTGCTGGCTTTGTTGGAGGAGAAACCAGCATAGGACTGTACCTTTATGCCTTGAGTCTACTACACACTCCTTGAGGTTCTTTTCCCTTGATATTAAGTAGATCTGTTGACTGAAACAAAAAGCAGAGAAACACAAGAGACAAAGGCAACTACTCTAGGAATTTTAACATAAAAGAAAATTCAACAACTTTACAAGGAAAGAAAAAAAGTCAAATGACTCCAGAATACATAGAAGTCAGAGGTGCAGAGGCTAGAACAATTCATTAATGCTCCATGTAAGAGGAATTATCTTAAGAGCACTGTATTTGCATTTTAGATATAGCAGAATGAACTAATTATGAAATGTATGCGTCAAAGATTTCAATTTCAGGCTTGACTTTACTTTGGAGATTAATTTTTAACTTTATCATTTTTGCAGGCAGTTCAGTGGACAGCCTTATTTGAATGTTACTCATTGTTCAGTGATGTATGAAATGTACTTAATCAATGTGAAGAAAGTAATATTAAATTATTATCAGAAGCATCAAATGTTCTAAAAAACCTCAAAAGGAAGGTCAAAAGGTAACAGTTCTGCAAACAATATGTGAAACAATGTGTTGAACTTATTCTTTACAGTCAAGTTTTTCCGTGGCATATAAATAATACTTTTGTTACATACAACTAAAATGCAAAATGCATTTTTCTATCCTACTGATTAAAAACATCACATGTATAATAAATCGAATAATTCTGCAATGCTTCGCTAAGAGAATTTTAAATAACAATTTAAGTATAGACATGCCTTTCAAATGGCTGACTGCAAAAACTTTTGACCATTAAGTCATTTGTCAGTATGTCAGTTATTACAGAATCACAGAACCACAGGGGTTGGAAGGCAACTCTGGGGCTCATTGAGTCCAACTCCTTGCTAAAACAGGTTCCTTGGACACAGGTAGGTGTCCAAGTAGGTCTTGAAGATCTCCAGTGGAGACTCCACAACCTCTCCAGGCAGCCTGTTCCACTGCTCTGTCACACTGTCAGTAAAGAAGTTCTTCCCTGTGTTAGCATGGAACTTCCTGTGTTCCAGTTTCCCACTCACTGCCCCTTGTTCTATCATTGGTCACTGCTGAAATAGAGTCTGCCCCCATTGACTTCACTCCCACACCTTAGACGTTTATAAGCAGTGATGAGATCCCTCTCAGCCTTTTCTTCTCCAGGCTGAACAGCCTAAGGTCTCTCAGCCTTTCCTTGCATGTGAGATGCTCCAGGCCCTTAATCATCTTTGTCACTCTCTGCCGGTTCACTAGAGGAGATCCCTATCTTTCTTCAAATGGGGATACCAAAACTGGACACTGTTCCTGATGTGACCTCACCAGAGCACAGTTCAAGGGAAGGAGAACCTCCATTCACCTGCTGGCTGTGCTTTTTTAAACTTTCCTTATTCTTCTTATTATCTTATTCTTTACAGAGTAAGGAAATTGCCAACAAGGACAGTTATATAAATAATTCACATTTCTGCAAGTATTGCAGTCCTCTCTTTATAAAGATTAAAATGTGATCTCACTTAAAACAACTACATGAACCACCTTTTTTCCTTTTTCATCTTTTCAGAGGCACCGACACAATGACCATCATCACCTTAGTTTTGTCTAAAACAGCTAAAGTAAGAAACTGTTAATCTAAAGGCTATGAGTGGGAAACACACTTATTTTCAAGCAGCAGTTCCAGCATATCGTCCAGCACAGCTCCATTTGAAACACACATAGGATTTCCAGCCCTGTCCAAACGGCCAATGGCCACATTCTGGCCACCCATTTCCACAGTGGGTGCTGTAGGTTAAAATGTCCTGGATATAAAGCCAGAACTGTCTCAACACTACTGCAGACTTAAGCTCAGTGGGTTGGGTTAGTGTGGAAGACGAAGATGGTAGGTATTGACAGCTTGAGGTGGCACTGAGAATCATGTCTTCAACTACAGAATCTATTTCCTTTTCTTGAATATACAAATATAGAGCCAATTTAGAAATTTAATGAGTATATTCAGTTTCATGTACGTCCTTAAATTATATCTGATTTATCACTTGAATGACTTTAACAGAATATTCTGCCATAGTTGTGTCATAATGATAACTATACTGACACAAAGAGATTCAGCATATTTAATTTTCTCCTTAGCTTTTTTACTATATAAATCTCAGGTTCATAAAAGTTCATGGAATATTAGATGTACTTCAGTTACTCATCTTGGATAACTGTGAAATTCCTAGGATAAAAACTGAAGTTGAGGGAGGTTCTTTTTTGAAATACGTGTTTTATGTTAATAGACTCTTTTTTTGTCTTACACATCTTTACTACTGTAAGAAAAAAGAAAACAACTCTTAGTGAGTGACATTGAGGCTATATGTGAGAACTTTGCTCATAAAGTGCAACAGAAGGAAATGTATACATATGCAGGTATACACGTATATCTATGCATACAGCCAGATGGGTAGATAAGCAGTTTTGACTCTCAAGCTATAGAAATGAAAGTTCTTGGCCACTTTCTGTTTGGGGATTTCATATGCCTTAGATTCTGAAATAGAGAAAGCTAGGCTAGAGAGCTGGAATTTAGCACTTAGCATTCACCACACCATACAAAGAAAAAAGAAGGGAATCTCTATTTAGATGCAACATCAGATGAGATCTTGATATTACATCTAAGTTTTGGAAATTGACACTGAGTTTTCCCTGCTGCTACTGTTACCAAATGTGTATGGGGAATAGTTCAGAAAGTAATCACTAAACTTTCTAATTGAGAGAACTTAAAATGCCTAAGATCAGAGGAGAGTTCTTAATCAGGAGTTCTTGGTAGCATTTCAGAAAAGGAAGACAACAGTTCTTCTTTTCATTCATCAATGTAGAGAAACTTCATGAGCCCAGAAAAGGAGTTGTATGGAGACGAGGAGATGCAAAATGACCTTTCCCTGTTAGCCTCAACAAGCACTTGCAGATACAGAAAGTAGTCAGCTAAGGTAAAAGAAAAGTATGCAGGTAGAAGTTGGATTATGGCCCAAACTTCGATATTGTACATGTTTAGAGTAGGAATCAGTACTCACAAAAAAGGCCATACTGTGAATATCCTGATAATGGCCTGTGGATATTTTTCCAAACATACTTTGGAAAAAAAGTGGCACTTCCTTCAAATCCTAGAAAGGGGAATATAGGGATCTCCAACCTATCTGTTTCACTCCAGGCTACAAAGAATCACTCCAGGATTAAACAGCTGCACTTTCAGCTAAAACAAGGTGAAAACTAATTTGTGTATAGCACTAGTGCTGATGATGCCTTAGGGAAATCCGAAATTCCATGTCACAGTACTCAGAGATTCAAATGAACTTTTAAAATTACTTGAATTATGAAGAACTGCTGTGTCAATCTTAAATGAATGTTGAGCTTGATAGCCAATTGTTTTTACTATCAAAATAGTCACTGGGTTGAAGATGCATAGAACACTCGGGGCTTATATTACACATTGTATGAAAGCAGAACATAGACTCACTCAAAGAGAAGTCCTAAATTCTTTGTCTCATACTGAAGTCTGGAAATGTAAGCACAAAATCCTTTCAGTTAATACATATATTATATATAATCAATACAACCACATCCAAAAAATGTTTAAAATCTGACTGAAATGACAAAAAACTAGTTCATTACTATTCTTATCTTGGCTTATTTAATCTATTATAACTCACAGCACAAAGATTTATAATCTTAATCTTGATTTAGCAGTTAATACATGAGTTTACAAGCTGTCCTACTAAATCGGTGAGATATGACAGTATCTATTTCGAGCAAGATTAGATAAATTAGTTACAGCTCATAATCAGAAAAAAACATGGGTTTTAAATTATATAAAGTGGTAGAAGTAGGTTAGATAAAAATCACATTTGTGATGGATTTTCCTCGTTATTATCTTCACAACGTGGGAAAAAAAGATTTTACAGTCTACACTCCAAAAAAAATCCCATGAAGCTTAGTCTAGTTCTGAGCCTTTTAAAACACCGTAACATTTTACAACAGCTGTTCTCTCTTACTACAAATAATAGAGTCATAGATATAAATTCTCAAAAATTCACACCAGTTTATCAATAACACTTACATGCAACTACAATTAGCCAAGATAATACCTGGGAGAGGTGCCAGGTTTGGTACAGGAGGCAAGACTGAAACTCATAGTAAGAACTCTTTATAAGTATGTAATATTTAGAATAAGTTGCAGATTTAAGTCACTGCTTGTCTTCTACTTCCATTAGTTTTGGAATGGTGGCAACGTGTTATCTGAAGCCATGAATAATGCTGAAGTTATGCCTTGCAGATGTTAGAGTCACTTCAATTTTCTGTCACATTTGAAAGTTTCTCAGTAACACAGAGGAGGTAATGTAGGAAACACAGAATTTCCAACTATTATTTAACCTGGCATTGGAGTAAAAGATGTTGTAAAAAATGACAGGATTATTTCAGTTAGGAAGCTGTACTTATACCTGTGTCATTTTTGACTCCTGGAGCTACCACCTATTTCTTCTGACTGAGAGCACTGCCTGTAATGTATCAGACAGTCATAAATTTACATACCGTGTCAGCTGAAAATTAATCCTATCTTTACTTCAGTTTCTAACGGCACAAAGAAGAGGCTCTTGAACCAGACGTGTCAAGTCAAAAGGTCTTTGCAGAAAACAATATTATGCTGGCAAATTTCAACACCAAGTGGGTGTTATAGTCAATTTATAAACTTTTATAACTGTTTTATAAAACTGATGTATTTTAAACAATAATGGCATCAGTGACTACAATTGTTATGACAAGATATGTGCAAAAAATATATATCGTTGCAGAATTACATGTGTAGTATCATCTATTGCTGAGGATTTAGAAGAATAGTTTCTTTTAGCAGCACTAGGTGGAGACAGTGATTCACACAACACTTCCAACAGAAATGTTTTCTATCTGCTGTGCCATGGTTACGGCCAGCTAGCATCATTTCACTTTTCAGTTTGTTACAGATTGCAGGGTTACAATCTTTTTTAGCAGTGTACCAAAGAAAGTAAAACAAAATTACTACTGCTTTGAGCAGGCAGCAGGTCTCCCTGAATCTCACACTCATGTATGCATATGTAAATTACAGAACTTCAGGCAAGCTATGCACTGCTAGAGTTTTATTTCCAGGCTGAATATGTGTGAAGTTTATTTACCAGTGGTAACTTTGACAGCATCCTTACTGAGCCATAAGAAACATCCTTACCTATTTTCTCAAATCTAGTTT
Organism: Phasianus colchicus; assembly: GCF_987193195.1. NCBI lineage: Eukaryota > Metazoa > Chordata > Aves > Galliformes > Phasianidae > Phasianus > Phasianus colchicus. The sequence goes on along the minus strand of NC_143440.1, from coordinate 1,601,027 downwards.
TCCAGAATATACACACTCATACTAGATTAAAAACCTCAGCCTTTCTGACAGCAAACATATTTTTGAAACTCTCAGAAAAAGAGAAAAATGTCTATACACAGTACTTTGCTTTCCCCATACAAAACTCAATATATTGAGCCTACCATAGCTTATTTAGTTGTTCTTACCACAGAATGGTCTCACAATTAGCATCCAGAGAAAAAGTTTTCACACATCAGTCATGAGCAATGATTGGTATCACATGCTCAGTCCCTTTCTTTAACTTCATCTGGACGAGTTCTGAACTAGTTAGGAGGCACTGGAAGAGAAAAGACAACAAAGATAATTGCATAAAACTAAACAACTGCCAAGAGACCTTTTTGCAGATCTGCATTCTAAAATTTAAAAAGTGGTTTGTGATTCAAGAAGCTTAATGGCATCAAGACAACATGTTACAAGCAGAAAGTGACTATGAAATACTCTGCAAATCTGACATATTTGAATTTCAAAATTATAAAATTGGCCTGAGCTAAGATTTTATTTAGGCTGCTAAGACAAATGCAGCTGCAGTTCTTTTTCTATCTCCTTGTTGTCTAAAAAATGGGACCTCTTGGCAATGAAGTTATTCCAAGTTAAAATGTTTTTAACATGCTGAATTGCAGCGTGGGCTAATTTCTTAATAGCAACCAAATTTCAAATCTTGAATTTGGCTGAGCTTAGCTGTAGCTGACTGCAGTCTATACAAACACACTAGGAGATTGCATTGAAAAGGATCTTCTTAAAGACATCCATTTTAGTCAGCAGAGTCTTTGGAAGGGCTTGGCAAATTTCCCTAGCAGACTAGTGGAGTTTGACCCTGGTCAGTGAGTGACAGGAGTTCACAAAGCCTGAGTTTTCTTCTTTAAGTTTATTTACAGTGTTGCCCTTTCAAACAGAAAAGGAAGAGAAGACATATAGACATTATATTTAACATAACTTATTTATTTATTTAATAATTTATAGACATTGAAGTGGTCCCCTGAACTTCCTCTTCAGGCTGCATTGCAAGAGAGATGCTGCAGTTCATTCATGATCTTAGCAGCACTTTGCTGGAGTATGCCCATGTCTCTCTTGTACTGGGGGAAATCAGCAAGAAATACAAATTGGCTTCAACTATCTGACACTGTAGTGTCAGTTGAGCATCAACTAGATAGTTTCAAGAAGTGAATGCACTAAAATTTGCTAATTCATGTAACAGACAACCCATCCATTCTGGAAAAAAAAAAAAAAAAGGTTATTTCAAAGGCAAGGCTGCTTTTTAAGCAAGGGAGATAACCACTTCTAGAGAGGATGGTGCTGCAGCCTGTAGATGTCCCACAGCCTTTTGCTTGGTACGAGGGTTAAAAAGACAGTTGAGCAGGCTGCTTGAGGGTCAGAAAGTCAGCAGCTGAGCTGAGTTAATATACATTGTCCTCCCTGGTAAACATTCATCAATATTATCTATAACGTAATTTACCACTGGAAGAAAAACTTCTATCATTAATATATGCTCCTATCTGATTCAATCTAAGTATTTACGGCTTAATCAGGATTATGAGTTTCTCTAGCTGTTATGGAATTAAGTTTCTTAACAGTTTTAATGAGATCATAGTCTTTAAAACTTTACCAATACTGTCATTTACTCTGAAAACAAAAGCATAAATTTAGCTGATCATATAAAATGGACAAAAGAGGACTTTTGTAGGTCACATTCAGGGCACGGAGGATTTCTGTTTGCAGCTTGTGATAGACACTGAAAAATCTCCACGCTGTCCTTCCTGAGTATTTTACCCCCAGCTTATAAATATTTTAGTCTTCGTTGCTTGGCAAATGAATGAAAATCTAGCCTTTTCTCTTCCTTCTATTTTTGCAACGACTCACTGTTCTATTCCATAATTCATTAAATTGGACTACTTATTACCACACAACTTGAATCAAGCTCCAGTTTTCTAAGGGAGAGTTTTAGAGACAGAGCCATTCAGTAGAACACGTAACTATTAAGCTACCCACTTGTGCAGCTACATACAAACAACAGCTGTGTTGGGTTTTTTTAATTGCTTTTTTTTTTTTTCATTCACAGTGATTTTGCATTGCCAGAGTCCCTATTAGCCCATCTCTGAATGATGGCTATTTCTTATTCATTCACATTAATGAGAAGTCAAGAAATATGTAGGAATTGTTGGTGCTCTAGAAAACCCAACCGTTTTTGTTTTTGGATGAGGCTTGAGAAGACTGCATTCTGAGAAATTTAAGCTAAGTCAAGTCACGTTTCAAACTTGTGTGTTACATTTACTACTTATAAAACCTAAAAATTAATGGAAAATTTCTCCCACTGTAAGCCATTTAATTATTTATCTATAAACACATCTGGTATTAATACTGCTCATAAATAACTCTCCAAATACATGGAGCATTTTGGACTGTACATGCAAGGATTGAGAGGAGAAAAAAATATCCTTTCCCCTTTGCCTATGAAAAGAATTTATAGGTAAAGTCATTGTTTTTCGAGATTTTCCTATTTCTTCTTGCCATAGCTCTGAGATAACCTCCATTACAGAAGTCCAACATAGCTGACAGACACTGTACTAGGCTCACGTCTGCAGTTACATGGCATCCACAATACTGCTTTGAACTGTACCTTTCTTTATCTCTTAGTGATGATACATTTAGCATTCATGGTTTACTCTGGAAAGCAGAAAGGCCTTGTGTATGGCAGAACTCCATCTTTGTTCTATTTTCCATTTTTAAAGCTGGGGAGAGGACAGGACCCTACCATTGAGGAGTAATTATGTACACATTTCTATAAGGATGAGAGCAGAGAATTGGCAAAGCCTGGAAAACAAAGCCAGCATCTCAAGTAGCTATCTGGGGTGCAGGTACTCTTGAGTAAGTTGTGTGGTGCATCGCTTACTTGCTAACCACACTCTTTTCATACAGTCACGTTCCTGCTCCTGGTCACAGTTTCCTCCACACACACTCAATCCTTCATGCTGTGTATAAACAAAACTGCTTTTCTGGCAGATTATTTCCAGATTACACATGTAGCCACTTGTTGATAACAGCTGATATTTAAAAGTTGAATGTAGCAGGAACCTAATAAGGGACATAATCACAATGAGACTATGTCAAGGCACGAGATAAAACAAAGAGCAGTCATTACAAAGAGGAGCACAAGATAAGTGTCTATATGTCTAATAGGCCAGTGGAGACAAAAGCAGTTTAAGTGCTCAAATGAAATACGAAAAATAAACACAGCAATGTGACAGCTATGCACTTGAACTCTGCAAAGGACAGTAACCTCAAAATATATCCGACCCTACAGAATGGGGTTAAATTCCCATCCATGCAATCCCTACAAAACCCCCAAATAGCCAAATGCCGGCATTTTCACTTATGCTATCAAGTTATATATCCAGACCTTCATCAGTCTTATATTCCGTTCCAACACAGTGTTACTTACATTATTTATTTTCTGAAATGTAAGGTCAGTTGTCATTTTGTGTGAGTGTAATTGTATTTAAATGATGAATATCTTTAATGAAATTCTTGTTGAACTGAAACCACTGGAAAAACTTCCATTGATTTCATTGCAGCCAAAATTTGAACCATGGATTTCAACAGCAAAAGACAAAACTCAAAATATATTATTCTAGGTAGAATTACTGCCTTCCATTTAACGGAGTTGCAGAAAGTTACATGTAGTTTTGTGAAATGAAAGGGGCTTTGGTGTTCATTAGCTATGTATCAACCTACTGGCACAATAAATACGGAAGGTAAGATATGTGCATTAAAGTGATAATTCACATGTGTCACTACTGTCAGGTCCCTCTAAAAAAAAAAAAGAAAGAAAGAAAAAGAAAAGGAAACAATAAATCTACCTACGATGTTTATTTTTTATAGTGAAAACTACTTAATATTCAAAGCTGTACAATGTGGGCATAATAAGCAGCTTTTTAAATTTCTCCTTTCTGTTCAGACTCATGCTGCATTGGCTGAAACACTGCATTTCAGCCCCTGAAGATCTAATGCACTGATCTAACGCACTGTGGCTGACCTATTACAGATGATTATAAATTAGAGAAGTCCTCGTGTTGCTATAATTTTCTAGAGATTGCTTCTTAAAGCCATAAGGTGAAAAATAAATAAATAAGTGTAAACTACCATTTCCTATGTCTATGCTGGATTTAGCTCAGCTAGAAATACTATTCTGGAGCCATAACCAGAGTACTCAATTTATCTAGTGCCCCGTATGGAATTTACACAAGGAACAAGTGAAGTGCTTTAAAAATTAGAGAAGCTGTTGGATTCTGTGCTGCTTACTCTTGGAAGCTCTTGATATTTTTGTACAACGCCTGTGCTTCAATTGTACCCAGATTAAATGGGGAAAATTATTTCCTTTCTTCAAAAAGATGACAAATTCTTACAAGACTGCGGGACATCAATATACTATAGCAATGTCATGCAATGTAATTAAAAACCAAGAAATGCATTGCAGATAAAAGTAAATAGTTTGTACTTTTCAATTATCACTGCTTTATTTTTGCTGTGTGAATTATTTGCAGGATTAGACTGTTTGAAAATTGATAGCAATGTTCTTTTGTTTCATTTTATGCCGTTCTGGAGACTAGAGGAGCCTCAGGAATTAATTGTAGCCTTCTAATAACCACAACGATGTAATGACGTATTTAAGATCACTGTTTTTTGTTTGATTCCAAATAAATTGCAGATTTTTTTTTCTGCTGTGATACTAAAACAATTACCTTTTTGAAAAAGGATAATTAATCTACAATTTTTTCACATTAGATCATGTATCTCTAAAGAGTGCCCACAGATTTGATGGTCTTCAGCTGCTGTGTATTTATTTTTCATTTTTTCTACTGATGTACCGCCCCATCAGTGCTGACATTTAAATGAGTGAGTATTCAACACAAATGTGATCATTTGTATAGCATCCAATGTGGCACCATACTGAGATGATTGCTTCTGGGAGCCATCCATGGGTTCTCGAATAGGGGGGAAATGCCAGGCAAAATTTTATCAATTTACATTTTTCTGTGATTAATTTTTATGCAAATAAGGGCCCGACCGTGCTCCCATCTCACCTGAATCATGCGGATCATCAAAGACAAATTGAGCATCACTTATTTAAAAAATAGGCTTTAAACTACTCTACAGCTGTGTTGGAAAATGCTAAGAGCAGGGCATGAACTTTTCTAATATAACGGGAATATAGATAAGAAAATGCTTCTTTTTGCATTTTTGTCCACACTGTGATAAACATGAATCTTAACAAAATCCCCAAAATTGTCTTTGTTTTATATTCCTTATGCCCTTGTAAACATTTGGCCACAGGAAAACTACATGAGGGGATTTTTTGCAATTTCAGAATACAAACAAACGTAATTGGAAATAAAAAATGCATTGTTTAGCAATAAAAAATATTGTATTGGTTAGTGTACTTAAAGCAAATAGTCCATTTACATTTTTAGATAGAATTCAAGAAAACAGTGGCGTGCCATAGTGGAAAAGGCCTTATATAAACAATCTCATAACATTAGAGGAAAAGACACTGACTCACACGTATATGTATAAGATCTGTTTACAAATGAGTAAATTCTGCTTTCTCTTAAGTATCTACACATGTCTGTATTTGCTATCACAAATTTGGAAATTTAAGTATCTGCTAACCAACGAGCTTTTAGAAGTAATTTAGATGAGTTGGTTACATGGATGGACATGTTATAATTATTAATACTAATATCAAGGAGTGTAAGTGTGAAAAACTTCTTATCACCTTTATAATAAAACACTGCTCCTCTTCCCATTGGAAAGAAAAACTGTTTACGTAAGGTGTTACAGTAGAAGGTAATATTATTAGCATCAACTGTATGTTCTGTAGCTGAAAAATATGTACAGCTCAGAAATATGAACAATCGGTCCTCTAATTTTCACTTGCAATTCGTAAACAGGTGGCAAAATGTGCAGTCATGAAAACTGTGCTCACATAAAGAAGTTGAATTATGAAAAGGCAGTTTCTCTACAGAATGGAGTTCTGAAAATTCTGACATTAAGAGACTCGTTTTACAAGTCCTTGCACAAATCAGTATCCCTGGAGCTAACCTCAGAGGAGTAACTGTGATGTGTACTGGAGTCTTTATCAGTCTGAATTGGAAAAAAGAGGCCCATGAATCACATGAGGCAAAAGATGCCTCCTCACATATTACACACGACAGCTTTTCTTTTTCTTTTAATGGGTTGAACTCACACTTTTAATGAGTTTCCTTTCATTTAACTGTACAGCTAAATGAACGTTATTTCATATGCAACATCAAATACATCTGCATACATGGAAATATGAGCAATTTTACGTTCAGACCTTCCCTTAAATATTCCAGTTCCATATTCCTCACTACACGGCTGGCATAATGGCCAAAACCATCACTGCAGCAAAGCCAGGGAGAGTTCTGGTACAGTTCTCAGAAAATTCCCTTTTTTTTTTTTGGAGGCAAATGCAGACCAGAGTACCAGAACTGATGCTCTTAAAGAGATGAGGAAAGTAACATGCAACCCATCATTTTTAATGTTTGCATTAGTTCCTCTGTCTCCAGCAGCTGCAGTAAGTTTCAAACACATCTAGTAGACTGATATATAAATGCTACTACTTGCTGTTCAGAAGAGGACTCTTACAGCACTGATAATGAGGTTAGTAAGAGAATAAATTATTTAGAACAAAAGACTTTTTCTCCTTAAAAAAGGTATTTTGGAAGAAGAAACCCAAGATGTAGAAAAAGACCAAGCAATAAAGATGAAAATGGTGCTGCTGTTATTTTCAAACTCTGCTCACTATATTAAGATCAGTTCGACTATTTAGATTCCTGTAAAATGGAACAAAGCTTGACATATTATCCATTCATTTTCAATAAGCTTAAGATCTTCTACAGAACGCATCCTTACGACTGCATTAATATATAAATGCAACAGTAGATCTATCAAGTCCACCTTCTCTATATGACAGGTTCCTGTGTGTTACTCTGTGTCACTGATGCCCACATAATCTCATATAAACCGTAGTCGTGGTATCCTACTGGAACAGTTCTGCTATTATAGTAAGTAATACATGAAAAAGTACTATGTAGCAGCTTACAAAGAAGATTCTGAATCAACTGAAAATGTTAAAAGTGATATCCTGGTGTTTCAATCCAAGAACTTATCACAATAATCTTATGGGATATAAGAGAGGCATAAACAGATTATTTTACCAGTCACCAGCACATGTTCTAAGGTGCAAAATATCAGTTGTTTAATAGCACAGGATCACACTGCACACATTTTAAGGCAAAGAGTAGAAACATTAGAAAACACAATGCATGCAAATGTCTCCTTTCAAAGATCACTTGTTGGTAGTTCACTTGCCTGAGGAATGCAAAACGGCATGAGAGCAAAAAAAAAAATAGGAATTTATATAAAAGGAGTGCCTATAGTCCCACTTACAAAAATCAAGCAGGAAAATTCCCTTTCCAAAAAACAAGAAGAAACAAAAATATTGTCAGCATATTCCAGGCTAGAAATAATCCTTATGAATCGAAACTAAAAGAGTTTTATTTATACACAGACACACACACACATATAAGCCTGTTTATACACGTGCATTTCTGGATTTCCTACACACATACATATGGATTAGGTGGTCCCTTTTTTTTGGCAAGCTAGGAGCTGGATGAGGTACTGTTACCAGTCATGTTAAGGGCAGAATTTTGGCATTGATGGGGCTGTCAGTAAGAGGATTTCAGCTGGTTCAGCTGCAGTTTCAAGTCAAAGCCAACAGCCATGGAAGCACAGAGCCAGTCTGTCCCTTCCAGTGTACAATGGCTCCCTTGGCTGCTGATGGGACAGCTGTGCTCCATGCAGCAAGCTTTGAGAAACACAAGACCATTCTGACAATGCAAAAAAGGAAAAGGTAACTTTAGAAAAGACAAAGGAAATTATCAGAGCAGCAATGTCACGTGAAGTGTCTTTCCTTTCAGAAGACACATGGCAAGTTGTTCCATTTTTGCTGCTGAGGCACCAACCTTTGGCATTAGGCCCATGTATTAAAAGCACAATGCTCAGAGGGAAATGCTGTATGGAAGACAACACCAGACTTTCCTTTCTGGGTATGAGCGTAGTGACCCAGAAACAGAGGATCAAACTTGAATGTCCTTAGAATATCTTTTTCTGTGGTGGATGCAAAAACTAAGGTTTTATGCTTGGAAAAAAATTTGGATATCATGGAAAGAAAAGGTTTTGGAACTACTGAAAATGTATTTATTGGAGAAAAACACGAATAATTTGGCAACAAGGTTATGAATCTGCACTAATCATACATTTGCATGTATTTACTGAGATAAGTGTTTGGCTAAAATATTACTCTTCTCCTTTCACACGTTTTCCTGAACTCCTGATGTTGCTGTTATGTGGAACCTCAAAAAGTTACTCATATTTGACAAATTTGGCATACACAGACATTAGCAGAAGCTCAGACAAGACAGTGAGGAGAAAATAATGTGGGATGGCAGTTGTTGCAAGGACAGACTTATCAGAGAACTTTTGTACCAAAAAGCAAGTGGCTTTTTTATTTCATAGTTGCTTTGCAAAATTATTAAAAAAAATACCATTATGGTTCTACTCACGATTTTTTAGACAAAAGGAAATGGTTTTTTAAAACATTCTGTATGACCATAAATTAAATGCTTAGCTGTGTTTTCTCACACTGCCTTCTTTTATTTGCCTCCTTGACTTTTGAAAAGCAGAATAAATTAGGTTTCTATCTAAATATAAAAGCTATATCCATAATTCAACCCAAATTAGCACACATTTGACCCACATCCTTATCATCCATCGCCAGAACAAAACCCTCCCACATTACAGTGCCCTGACAGGACCAACAAACATTCCACAGCTAGGCCAGAGTTTCCCCCAGTGCAGAATCACTGGCTACCAGATACATGCCAGTACTGTAAAATCTGCCCCAGGTGTCACAGTCCTTAGGAAGCTAAGTATCTTCTGTTCACCTAACAGCAGTCACAGGTGACTCCAAACACTTACTAGTCAACGAAAGCTCACAACACTCACTCTTTTAATACAGGAAATCTCAGTTGCCCTGCAAGTAATCAATGATCCACGAGCAAAATCCAATCCATGCAGACAATTACTCAGTAGACTAAAGCAGTACTTCTCTGCTTTATCACATGCCATCTAAGAAACCATATTTTATAGGTTAACGAACCATAACGTTATATATATATAACCTATATATTATATAGGTTAACGAACCCATAAAGGTTCTTATGGGCTAAAGAAAAACTACTAGTATTACTTCACCTAATTCTTCTGTGTTAGTTTGTATTCCATTGAAAACAGAAAGGCACTGAGGATTGCCTTCGAAGGTTTAGTAAATGTCCAGTCAGCTTTTGAAAGTCTCCAAGAAGGGAGGCACTACAACCTCTCTGGGCAACATAGGTCTGTGGAAGAAGCATCTGTGTTTCAGTCTGTGTCCATTTCCTCTTTTTCTCACACTGGGTACAGCAGAAAAGAGCCTGGCTCTGTCCTGTCCGCACCCTCCCTTCAGGCATCTGTAGACATCGGTAAGATCCCTCCTGATGCTTCCTTTCTCCGTGCAGAACAGTCACAGCACTGTCTGCCTCTCTTCATAAAAGAGAGGCTTCGATCCCTTAAACATCTTAGTAAGTGAAGCGATGAAGTGTGTACTCTTTGATTCCACATTATAATTAAAATAGACTTGGAAAAATATTTGTAAAATAAAGACAATCTGATACATCAGAAAAACAATTTTTTTCTAATATGAATGCAGACTCATCTACGCAGACAGCTGCAGACAGTGCTAGGCTCCGAGTTAAGAAATGCAGATTCTGTTTCCTGCTAGCCTATGACAAATCATTTTATATCTCTATGCTTTGTTTTTTCCACCTGCAAAAAGAAAGTACTACTTTAATTTGTAAAGTCCTTTGCAATTGTTGGGTGAAAAGTTCTTTTGAAAGCTAAGTATTACTGTCAAAATCTATCAGCAAGATAAAGTTAAAATTCATAATACAACAAAAATATTTGTTAATGGAAATTAAATCACACTAACATTCAGGATGAACACCTGAACCCACCATGACTGAGCTTCTCAGCATCAACACTTAAAAAATTTATTTTAAGAGCAAGATTCATCAAAGCAAATGTACTTATTACAGTCTCAGGACTAAATACGTCTTTAAGGTCACACTCCAGCAACACAATTCTTGTGTCTGTCAGTCCTGGTCACTACTTTTTGTGGAATGCACCCTGGTTATTATGGAAGGTGCCTGGTTATTATAAAATTATTCATATACAAACAGATACGTTCCCTTACTGCATTTCAGTGACCATATGCCATTTCTGCAACCTTTCTAAACATGTGCCAATCAATTCTGGCATCAGAGCTCCATTTCCCCTGGAAATTTGTATTCCCTTGAGAAATTACCAAGAGGAGAAAATAACCTGATATCACCAGTTAATTATCAGACAGAACATCACTGTAATTTGCCCAAAACAAAGCCCATATCAAGTAGCACAGCTTCTATTTGCACCGATTCAAGAGATGTTTCAGATCACTGCTAATTTGATACATCTAACAAGTTACCAGAGCTTCATATATCAACAGTGAATTCAGATTTATTTGTCTTAAGAGACTGCCACTTCATTCATATAACATAAAAGTTTGGATTTCCATGAACTAGTGGACAGCATGCTACCTATATGATGAATAACATTACCATTACTGATACAGACTTCCTTAACAAAGAATGAGATCTTCACCAAGCAGGGTAAAATATTTTTACCGAGATCATTAATTCAACTTAAAACTAAAAAGCCTAAAAATACTAAAATAGCCTGTATCATTCATAGGCATGAAGTTTATGATAAATGAATTTAATTGCTTATTTAAAATTAGAATTTTTGAAAAAATGTTAATTTGTACGCATTGAGTGAGGGGAAAAAAAGCCAGGGTGCTTTCTTACAGTCTCAAAATTGATCTCGGTGGCTGGTGGCCTTTCCCACTATTTTCTCTCCTAAAAGCCTGAGAGCCTCACCCACCTCATTGTTGATAATCAGTGCTCTGAAGCTTCCTATCACTGTATTACTCTCTGCCTGGTACTACACGGTCTACAGATAAAAAGAGGCTCCACTGGCTAAAACTGTAGAGGTTAGGTAGTTCTGTGTAACTTGCCCATATAACGCTTAAGATCAGCAGCCAGCAGAACAGACTTCATGTTCTAAGTAATCCTTCATTCTCTTCAGCCACCTGGTGTAGGGATCCTGCTTTGGCAGGGGGGTTGGACTCGATGATCTCTGGAGGTCCCTTCCAACCCCTACGAGTCTGTGATTCTGTGATTTATGCAGACATGACAAAGCGGTTCAATGCTGAAGACCATAACCAGCACAAAGAATTTCCTAAAGTTGTACATATATGAGGTATGACGAAGAACAACAATTTGAAATAAGTATTAAGTAAACAAACAAAAATATACTACTGATTCAGTAATTCTCAGCGTCCCACACATTAGGAACCACTTTTTTCACCTACTGTAAGTATCCAATCCCTGTAGCAGTATATGAAAGGCAAGAAATCACAACCAATTATTTGAAATCTTTCTTGTCTCATCATAAAGACACTTTTGTCTAACCAGTCTGGTTTTAGTGCTACAATTGAGAACATAGCAAGAATTCAATCCTGATGAAAATCCTCCTATTAAATTAAGATAGATGTTGGCTCACTGGTGCTTTTGGAAACTCTTAGCAAATGTCACCTGCTATCTTAAAAAGACATACCGATTCTTCATTTTATTATTTGTACATAATTAAAATTATTTAAATTCATGTTTACATAGTGCCATCTAAACAGCTGTCACGCTTGTCCTTGATGTGGTACACAAAACTCTAGCTTAAGTTCAAAATAGAGCACTACATATACGTGTGTGTGTGTGTATGCATTATCAAGCTATTCCTTGTCCATTTATTAAATTTTAAATTACTAGATACTCTTCTTATAACAATACAACTTTTTCTTTATGTTCTGATGAAAAACAAAAATAAGATGCAAGACTACAGCAGTAGATTAAATCCTTCAAAAAAACCAAACAGAACATGCCTTCTGCTGTCACACCTAGAATAAGCCTTCCTCTTGAAGTTTGCTTCAAGAAGGCCTCCCTGAGTAGCATTCAGTGAAGAAAGCACACAGTGGTTGCTTCAAGTCTGCAAACTCTCACACTGCTAGAAAGGCTTGCTCTTTCACGGAGCAAGAGAATCACTTGAGCAGTAATCAAAGAAGCATAATTACCTGTGCTGTCCCACAAACATGGGCTCCATCTCATGTAAGGATAGAAATATTTGTTATCCCAGTTTAGATTTAGGCTTAACGTTCCTAAAATCTACGTTCTCGGTGTAATTGGAAAAAAAGGATGTCAACACTTTGCTCTCGGTAGGTAAAAAGTCATCTCGTCTTGAAAAAGAGGAATGACAAACACTAGCAAACTCTTTTGCTGTTTAAAAACTCCTGTCTGTGCACATTACTCTTTCACAGCAAAAAAAAAAACAAAACAAAACAAAAAAAAAACCACTCTGTTTTGCTCTGTACACAAGACTTCAACTAATTACAAGAAGAGACAGATGCTGAGTAGCCTTAAGGCTTTCCCTGCCACCACAGTGAGCCTGTGCGCTAGTCAACAAGCAGGTAGTGAGTGAACTCAAATGTTATCTGACAAGGCAGCAGATCCCATCACCTAGGGTTAGAATACAGACAAGCAACTCTGTGTTCGAAAGTAAAGACAGAAAAATTTCAAGCAGATTGTTTCTGACAGAAATCATATCGCAGCCGCACTTTCTGACAAAGTCTACGCGAATGAAACTATACACTTTCTGTTTCCTATCTTCTCCTTTAAGAAACGGCCAGTATTTCAAAGGTACATTGGAGGTGACAGCTCAATGCACGATGGTTAGCAAGTTCTTATAAGCTTGTTTTCTCTTCGGAGGTATAAAGAGACCTTTAATGCTTATCTATGGAGTAGTGAAAGATTGTCCCACACATTCCAATCATTCTTCATTTCATGAGCACTTCAAAGATGTAAAGTGTCACTTTCATGATACAGTACTGTGACACAAGGAAAAAAGGCCATTCCCCAATAATATTAGACACTGCTGCAATTACCAATATCGTTTCCAGTGTAAAAGAAACTTTTCTCACACATGCACAAGCTGAATCTAAACAGAGAATTTGGGCTTTAGCTTTAAAACCTGTATTTTTAGGGTTTTTTTGCCCTTTCTCTACAGTATCCAGGAGCTCCAAGTTAAAGGAAATTACATACATTTGAGTGTTGCAAATTTCTACCAAGTAACAGAGTTGAACAGCTTGATTTCCACCCAGAAAGGATTGAATTGATCTAGATTGATTTGGCTGTTTCACTCAGAGTAAATGTCAAAACAAGACAGGAGGTATACAGTGTTCAATGGAGCACGTCAGATTTTATGTACATAGGTTCTAGCAGTGCTGTGGATTTTGACCGGCAAACTGGGCATTTGCTCCCAATGGCCCGTGAAAACCCGTAGGGAAGTTTCAGGGCTTCACTGACTAGAATTACAAACACCACTTTCTTTTACAGAAGGCTAGCATTTTCCAACCTGAAAAATTAAATGGAGAACACGAAGCATGCTTGCTTACCCTGCAGTATAATTAAGACACTGAAGACGAATGAGGCATTCATTTCTAAATCCTTTTAGCAGGATGGGCTAAGCACACTGATAATTACTGCAGATCAAAGAGGAAGGATTGTAAACAGAATAAGCATGTAAAAAAGTATCAAATATTAGAGAGCGTGTACAGCCCATGTCAAAGCTGTTTTGGAGTCCATACTTCCTCCTTTGAATGTTTTCTAGGAATGACATCAATGACTTTGCATAATATTGTCAATTTGCAGCATTGCTCTCCGCCTTTACCGTTACTGAAAGGACTGCTGCAACACATTTCACTTGAAACTATGCTAGATCATTTTTACAATAGTCTGATAGACATTTCAAAGGATTAGAGCTATTAGACCTACATTACCAGTAGAAGCCCCAATTATAAAACTCTATGAGAAATCTGTTAGTTTTCATGTCATGCAGAGAAATTAATTTTTGGTCAAATGTTTTACTGTTCTAAACTAAAATATTTTACAGAAAATCAAATTCTATTTCAGCAGTAATTTGTCCTAGATGGTGGTTAGCACACCTGTTTGCTATATGTAAGTTTACCACACAACAGCTGCTTTGGTCAACGTCTTCAAAGTTACTCTCTGCTCCCTGATGGAGTAACAGTACCATCAAATAGTTTATGATCAATTCAAAAGCAGTTAAACTTTGGGATCAGTCATGCACATCATGTGTAGGTTTGAGTGTCCAGACTGAGGTTATGAAAGACCCACAAACCCATTTCTCTTCAGAACAGAAAACACTAATTTGTAAAAGTCATGTACTCTGCCCAGTTATTTCCCCATTTCTTCTAGCAGACAAACTGTAGGTCTTAATTAACAAGCAACAAGCAGTACAAAATGTAGGGAACAAGATGTTCTTAACAAAAGAAGAAGAACACAAAAAATTACAGCTTTAGAATTAGGAAAAAATGATCTTGAAAAACACATCTAAGAAAATTATCCAAAACCTCAATAATTCCATAATTCTAATACCTCAAACCTGGCATACAGTTTGATTCATCCAGGCAGACCCTGAACTTGAGAGCACTTAGGCTTTGGACCTTTCAAATTAAATGAATGGTTGGATGAGTTATTCAAATAATAATAATAAGCTCTTTCTATAATCAAATGAGCTGCCTGGTCTCTGTGAAATCATTATATCACGAGCGCCTGAACATCATGAGCTCTTCTTGATTAATGCGATTGGCCAGGAAGCCTATGTTCACAGAAGGATGAAAATTACAGCAGAAGTGAAAATTATGAAGAAATTACAAAAGAAAATTAATTCTATAGTCCAATGACTACTCTGAGGTTACTCCAGACAAAGGAGGATGAGAAATCTGCTTCAAACATTAGCTCCTTTTCCACCTTTTCATACTGGTCCTTGGAACAAAAATGAAAAGGTCAATACTCCTTACACACAGGACGAGTTGTTTTAAGAAGCATTTGGTAGCTGCACACAGACAAGTCAGATTTCTTGTGTGTTTGTTTCAGGATCTCTATGAGTTTGGAAACACTCTGTAGAAGCTGAACAGAAGCAACATATATTTGGTAGGAAATCCAGACATGTGTCCTTTATCAAACATGGCAAAAGCTTAAAGAGCTCATTAACAAGAGCTACGCTCTCTAACAAAAGCAGGAAGAAGTGTTTCCACCTGATTATTCCTCTCTTTGACTTGAAACAGATGGATTCAGTTCAGAGCTTCCACAAGGACTGGACCTTTGCCTGGTAGCAGTCTGTCAGTGCACTTGGTCTGGCAAGTTTCCTAATGTTTGCTGAATGCAGTCCCTATAAGCTTTTAATGTTTTTAATGACAGAACAACTAATTACTAGGGGGTTCTGCATTAAGATTGTTTTTTATCAAATCCATCAACTTCGTCTTTTGTGTCAAATCCATCTGAACTATAAAATGAAAATCAAAATATCCAAGATGGATCTCCAAGAGCCTTCTTTGCATGCAGAATTCTCTGTTCTCACGTGCAATAGACAGAATTTCAGAAGCTTGAAAACAATTTTCAGTTAAAAGTATATTTTAAAAGTCAAATTTAAATGTGCAAATATACTATAAAGGATGCATATTTATCCTATTAGAAGTTCAAAGAGAAGCCACATAGAAATTGAGGCCTATACTTTAATAAGCATCTTGCTGTTTCATTGCAAAACAGATATGGAAGTGCTGTAAGAAGTAACTTAATGGCTCTTATAATTGCTTTTGCCAATAAAAGAAAAAGGGTAGAACTTGAAGGAATTTCCTATTTACAGGATGAACACACCGTCCAGATACTTAACTGATTCTAAAATACTTCGGAAATTGTACCCTCTATCACCACTGTATGTATCATGTCTGCACAAAATTAAACCCACCAATTCTAAAGGCTTTTTTCAGAGTTATTTTCTTTATCTTTGTCTATTTTGTGGATCCAAAAAAGCCTAAAAAGCATAATAGAAAACTTTAAGAATCTGTTTGTCTTAAGTTCAGTAGATTTTACAAAAGATGTCCTATATTTTCTTTTCTTAATTAGAATATCTTATGTTTACTGCAAAATCTGTAAGAAAGCACGAGAAGAAATGGCAGACACCTTCTGTTAAATAAAGTATTATTACTTTATGAAAACAATTAAGTAAGCAACCAGAAAAAGCAACTTGCAAACATGCAGAAAAACATATGGTATAGATTTTGGGGCATGACCTAAATATTTCTGGGGGACTCCTTAGAATAGGTCATAACTGCAGATCATGTTGGCAGTAGGAGGGCATTGTGGTAGCTATCTCATGACTCCAAGTGTAGAGGACATTGCACATCAAAGAGCGTTCTACTCAGAAGTTAACATGCCTCAGGCACTTTCAGAAGAAACACATCATGCTTTTAAAGTTAGAAATACTAAATTTAAGAATCTGAGTGGCTAAAAAAATGACTGGGGACTTCTTAGGAAACAGACGCTGTTGTCAGTGAATTCAGGATATGCAGTTGTCTAACTCTGGGTTGCCTAAGGGCCCAGAAGTTGTGTTGTGACAAGTTATAAAGCAACAGAAGTGAGTAAGTGCAGGTATTCACGACAGTCTAAAATAAAATTGAAAAAATTTACTCCATAGGTTGAAGTGTATATTTGTGCATTAAGATCTTATTTAGGGGTGGCACGTGTCACCTTGCAAATGATTCATTCAGGGTGCTGTCTCAACAGATGAAAATATACAAAAATTGTCTCTTAAAATGGTGATGAAGCCTTGCTGCAAAGAATTCAGTGGTCAATTTCATGCGGTCAGTCTACAGAGGAAACTTCTTCCCTTTTATTTGTTGTCAGGACGAATGGCACAAGGACCAGAAGAGAGTCTTTCCGTTAGGCAAACATAACATTAATTATGTACTGATTTTAATGTATCTAATGAAAGAAAGTAATATTTTTCACCCTTCTCTCTGCTGTCTCCCTGTAGTTGCTAGGAAGTCTACACAATTACAGGGTTTTTCAAGCATCAGATGTTTACAAGGGCAGGAACTTTGCTTTGGTACACATTTTGTAAAGTGCTATGCATAGTTATGGTCTTTTAAAGAATAAACAATGCTAGTATGCTTCATTTAACATATCTAAAAATATTCTTCCCCCAGGAACAGCAACCATAAAATTTGTAGCTGGCCACAAGGTCACTAAAGTATAATGCACGCACACCATGGGCATCATTTCTATCTCACTGTCCATTGCTTTGGTCTCTGGTTCTGCTAAAAGCTCCATAACATCTCAAACTGGTTATTCTGGAATAACTAATGATCGGCACTAGGTGCAATGCTTATATACATCCAGACAAAACAGTGATCATTTTGACATAAAAAAAAGCCATTTAAATTTTTGTGTTTGTTTTCCTTAAGAGACCTTTGTTTAAAACAAAAGACCTCCTTTGTTCATAACAAAACAAAACCAAAACAAGAGAATATTTAGAAAAATACTTTAACCCATAGACCAATAAATTTAATAATGTGTTTGCACATGAAAGGCGAAAACTTCCTAGAAGTTGGTGCACGTTATGTGTAAAGAACTGTCCGCATACTTTTAACACAGAACATGAAAAAGCAGTACCATTAAAATGCACTTCCAACACTTTCCTTAACTTCTTTATCAGTGACATTATTTGCTGCAACTTCGTGTTCTCCTCCAGGGAACTGTCCATTGGCAGAGGTTGGCTGCTCTTTTTCAGAATACTAGATTCTTTGAAGAAAGTTTGATCACCATTGACAGTTGCCCTGCTGCTCTCAGAAACACCAGCAGGAAGAGCTGGGGGGCAGACAACTAACAAACACAAAGTCAGTTCCATCAATGATGGCCAGAAGTCCTGCTCCTCTAGAAATACACAAGCAGTTCAGTATCAATATGGCTTTGTATTAGGAAGACAACATGTGCATTTTATATCACCAGTTTTGCAACTCAGTTAATTGTTTTTAATGTACACATCTCTCTACAGTTCTGTTTAAATATATATATATTTTCTTGGAGAAATTTTCCTGCCATTTTGTGTCCGGTCTGCTATTTAAAATAATGCAGATCTCCTCGCTCAGAAGAGTATTTGAAATAAATCCGTTAACAAAACTCAGCTAATGAATAGTGTTGCATAAAGACTTACATAAAGAATTACACAGGAAATCATCCACTCTCTCCAAGTCATAGTTAGGACTCAAGGTTACTCCTGGAGGAAGGAGAGCATTGAAAAGGTGTGCTGTTTTTGTTTGTTAATTAAATGAGGTGACTGAGAAGTAACGCCAAGAGGTATAACCCAAGCAGTCATCACAATTGGACATGGATTCTCCACGTCCATTCAAAAAGAAATAGCAACAAACATCTACTTCAGATCTCCCAGTGTGCTCTACCCTATACTTAAATTTTTGCAACTAGTTTCAAATGGCATTGCAAAGCACCGCAATCTGATCCTTAAAGAGGGCAAAACATTTGTATCTTTAGCCTCACTGAGCAACAGCATGAAGATGTAGAAAACAGAGAAGTAGAATACATGAGTAATTCCACCAGCTTAGTCAAAACACTAAACACATATACCAATACAAAGGAGACATCTAAGGCTCAATCCTGTAACGTGTTCTGCGGATGAGCTGTTATTTAAATATGCATCTGTGTTGACTTCTTGATTCTTTGGGACAAAGTAGAAGTCATCCATATTGCAGATCCTGCCTCTGATTTTTTTAGATCATATTGATTAGCCTAAAGAAATTAACATTCTGCATTTAGCTAGACTAAACAAATAAAACTACTGAATTACTATCCAGGAAAATCTTGGGGATATTCTGTTAGTTCTCTGTCTCATATATTAAGAATTTCTTGTTCACTGTTGTTTATATTGCACAATTACCAATATCTTTTATTTGCCATACAACAGGTCAGTGCATCTGCACGTGATATATATTATTTCAGTTTTTCACATGCTAAAAAAAAGGAGAGAAGTACTAGATTAAAAACTATTTTTTCAGCAATTTCCAAGGAGAGCAGTTCAGGACTCTTGGGTGTTTTCATGATGAATTAAATCTTATTTTTGTTGTTAAGCATGATTTTTGGGCTCTTGGGTATTTTCATAATGAATTAAATCTTGTTTTTGTTGTTAAGCATGATTTTTAGCCACATTAAAAACTGTATCTTGATAATAGCAGGTTTTCAACAGAATGCTGCTTTTTTTCTTTTTCTTTTTCTTCTTTTTTTGTTCTGGTCTCCAGCTGCTAATATTATTACTTGCTTAATTTTTTCTTTTCTCTTTTGATCTTCCCTCCCTCCTGGTTTCTCTATACTAGTTTTCAACTATTCCATTTTGTGATAGATTTGTCAAGCAGTATCTGTTTCCATCACATTAGTAGGTTTTGCCTATTTATTTTATTCTACATTAAGCTAATCTTATCAGATCATTGTCATTACTCTTAGAATGATTTTCCTTTTTTTTTTTTCCTCCATAAATATACATAAGATTAATGTGTGGCTGAATACAGCTTCACTTTGCAGTGTAATTTCAGCTTTCCATTTATGGGTAAAATCTCAAGAACATATGCCATCAGCTCAATATACAAGTGGAATTTCAATGCAAGAATTATTAACTCTCTCATTTTGAGCCTCCTTGTGGGGCCCCAAAATTTGTAGTAAATAATTTTTTGAGTGCACGTGCCTCTTGCAGGTAATTTGCAGATTAGAGACCACAGTAACGTGAAGTAAATGCCACAAGCAGAACATATAACGAACTGCACAAGGTATGGGGCAATAAAGCTGCTTTCTGTGAGAACCATTTCACCCTGGAGCACTGCAAAGATCCACGTAGGAGGCAATTCTTCAACTTCAGTTCAGGTCTACTTTAGTGTAAACTTCCTATAGTCCCATATGCAACTCCATAATAAAGTTCTCTCAGATGTGTTGATTAAAAACTGCTTATGTGGAAACAATCTGATTTTCTAACATGCTCCCATTGTGTTGTGCCACATTATCATGACAATAGAGTCCTTAAAAAGACATTGGGACTTAACAAATGTCAGCGATTCAAATATCTTTTTATCAGTGGAGTCTTGTAGCATCAGTGAGAACCACCAGCAAGAATCTCAGAGCCCAGTTTGACTGTTTGGAGAGGGAGAAATTTCATATACAGGAATGGAAAAGAAAACCAGCTCAAAGAAGTGGAACTAGATACAGATCCTTATGCTGGTTTTAAGCTTAGAATAACAGTGTAATGCTTTCCCACATATGTATTTGAATAAGCATTTGAAAAATAGGTATTCATATATATTTCTTATGCTTTCAAACACATATGTGTTTCTCTTCTCTCAAGTTGGATTCCTTTGCATGTCAAGCATTAATTAATGCCATGTGGAGTAATCTGCTGATAACCACATCTTTTTGCATTTGGTTTCAGTTAATATTTCATGCCTGCTTGGAGTGTTTGGTTTTTTTTTAATTACTATTCTCCAAGAGCCACAGTGATATTCTCAGTCACTCTCTTCATACAGTAAATGCTCAAAAGAAAATCCCGACAGATAAAGAATGTCTCTGAAGCAATGAGAATAGGAGTTTGCAGAGAGAAATGCAACCAAAACAGCCAACAAAGTACCATGTCAGTTTATGAGAAAAATACACTTGCAACTTCATTTTGTCAGCATAATATAAACTACACCAAGACACTCCCAATTCTAATTAATCACTGCTTCTTTCTGGGTCAAGTGCTTTGTATGTTACAACCGACAGTGGATTATTGTACTGAGTTGCTTTTGTACTTGTTGGCAAAAATAGGGAGTATATGCCCAACAGTTTAATTTTTGGAAAAGATGTTTAAAGTTCAAAGCAACAGTCAGAAGTCTTAATTTAGTAATTCCATTTCAGTATTAATATTTTTTTAGATAATTTGAATTTAGGGATAATTGAAGTCAATAAAATTTCACCAACGCAGAAATTTCAGGCTCATTTGTTGTGTTTTGTATTACTACCAAGCTTTCAGGAACATAAACATTTATCACCATAATTAAAAGAAAGAAAAAGAAAAGAAAAAAAAGGTGTCGTAACACTTCCTTACTTTGATTTCTGTAGTGACCATATTTTGCTGCCATGGGGCTTTCTGTTTCAGGCTGCACAGTGATGGAAAATGAACAGTTCAAGCCTGCCATTATCCTACAGGAGATTTAGATCAAAATATGATTCTGTACTCACAATATGCAATTCTCATTCTTTCCTCCTCTGCAATCCTTTATAGGAGATGGGATATGCTATACCAAAAGGAAAACATGTAATGATAACATATTTATGAAACTTAAGTGGCTCAATTATTTTCATCCCAGTAGTTTCATGAGAGGAAAAAGTATGAAACTCCATGAAATGATACAACTCACAGGAATTATTACAATGCTTGCACATTACTACTAATTCTACCCTATTAGATGATACTCTATCTTTTCATAATGAAGATTAAATGCAGCAGAAACTGTATAATGGCAGAACTGCTGTAGATCAAATTGAGTCTACCATAAGAAAAATGATCGCTGATCCCAAGACGTTATGGAATGGT
The DNA here is from genome assembly GCF_987193195.1 of Phasianus colchicus. Taxonomy (NCBI): domain Eukaryota; kingdom Metazoa; phylum Chordata; class Aves; order Galliformes; family Phasianidae; genus Phasianus; species Phasianus colchicus. The sequence continues at coordinate 1,579,256 of NC_143440.1, read as the reverse complement.
AAACTTAAGAAATTGTGCCGCTTTTCAAGTTTATGTGACTATGATTATTTAATTTTCCTTTGTGCATGCTCAAGTATAGCTGTTATGTGACTACACATGAGAGAACCTGAAATTAATTTGTCTGTATAAGATCAGTGACTGTACAAATTCTTATGAAAACTAACATGCCATGACAATAGTAATTTTGATAAAATTACAGCAAGAACTGCAATTCTCTGCCATCTGGCTGTCTCATCATAACTACTTTGATGTGCTTTTTATTACTTATTTACTTACTTCAACCACTTTACCAGTTGTTTCAGAGCTTAGAAATGTTAACTGCAGAACAATAGTAAAGAAACAGCATTGCCAGAGCTTAACATTACTTCCTTACAGAAGTTTAAAATCTGCAATCATTTTTAAATTGAAGCCCTAAAAATAATACATCTACTCTATAGAAAGCAATTTCCTTTTTTAAAATGCTGATTAGTTTCTTCAAAAGTCTGAATGAACTGCCATTCCCCTCTCATTTTTCCATATAAAACCTTTCAATTAAGTCTGGAATTAAGTTACATATCTACTAAATATACGGACACAATTAACAGACTAACAGAGTAGTGTAACTAAGCACATTTGTATAAATAAGAAACTCATTTGTTTGAGGTCAGGGTATCAGTACTGTGCATTTCTAATTCAATCATATTTATTCTGAAGCAAATCATCTCTTTGGTGACTTCTTATGAATATTAACTATCCACCATCATTTAATTTCTTTATAAGGGGTGGAAAATGGTGAAGTTCAGACACTGCCTGTAACTTACCACAGCAAATCCACGTGTCTGATAAAGGTTCTGATCCAAAAGCATACAACTTTATGTTGTAATTTCATACTACTGTGTTTCAGTCTCAAATTTCCAAGATAGAAAAAATCATGTTCAATTCTCAGAGTATCACTTCTGTTTCCCAGATCTCAGTAATTTCAACACTCATTAGAAAACTAATGAGTTCTATGGTTCATAATAGATAATGCAGTTCAGATGTGCACATTAAGTGTCATGTAATAACACCAACTTAGCACATGTGAGTTTTATAGAAAAGTTAAATTGCTGAAACCTTAGGCTAAAAATAAAATTACAGATGAAAAGCATCCTACTACTGACTATTTCTTGATTGTACTATTTAAGACTTAAGATACCCTACTGATAGACATTATCTGAGAAGAGACACTTAAGCATAAAGCACAGATGTAGTTGGATAAATAGATTCAGTGCAGTTTCTAGTGATGACCTGTACAACAAGACTTGCAACCAGACCTGGCGCTACTGGAATTCTTGCTGCTCCAATCACTATGTGAGGTATATGATCCTGGTTTTACACAAGTAAAAGGCAAACTAACCTGCGTTGACTTCTGTCTGATTAGGATTTCACAACCCCGTAAAGCTCACTTCTACCTTGCAAAAGTGGTCAGATCCTCACTTGGTGCAAACTGCCAATTTGTTGAAGCAGTGGAGTTTAGAGAAACAGTAAGAATTTATACCAGGTTGGAAGCTGAATCTGTACCTCTAAGTCATGGCTAAGCCCTGCAGCAGTGGAAATTCCACTTATGATGCTGCATAAGTGCCGCGAAGCAGGAGGCCTGCAATGCTGTCAAATTCACCTTCCACAAGCTCTAAATTCTCAGTGAATTAAATTAATAAAAAAAATAAAAGACAGTGCTGCCATCAGAAACTCCTTGCAGATGGCATAAAATAACTTAACTATAATTCACTGGGAGCTAATTTCAGTCATTGCTAATACATGCTGGGTAGAAAATTAGTGTCAAACAACAAAATGGCATGATTTTTTAAAAGCATTTGGATTCAAGTTTCAAATACTCCCAATTAACCAGTATTCAAGTTTCCAGATTCAAGCCTCAGCTACAGAATTACAGATTGCCAGCTACTCTTTTAGTTTTTTAGGAAAAAAAAAAAAAAAAAAAGGATGCCAGACTTAGTTAGCTTGCAATAATTAAAACAGTGAAACCTATGGCTATGTAATTCAGCTATAAATATATAGTGGACAGGTAGAGGATTTTGCAACATATTTGCCTGAGACATGCATCTTTTTTTCCTCTGAAAAATGGAATATTTCAGCACACCAGTTTTCCTTTTGTTAGGTATTACATTCCTTGTTAGCTTTGTTAACAGTGTCCTCAAATTAGTAGAGGCACAGCTCCAAAATCTGCAAGGGCAGGCAACCAGAAACTGCACAGACAGAAAGTAATTCAGATTTGTTTCTTCTGTCTATTAAAAAAAAAAAAACAAAACAAAACCAACAGAAAACAATCAGTTTGAGTTTTACTGCTTATAATACATAGGCACTTTTCCAGCAAGTAAATTCCATAAAATTGATTATGAATATTAAATATATTTTAAAAAAACTTTTCTGTTCATACAAAATTAGAGTGCATTCTCCTTTGTTTTGCATTTATGCAAAAGGCAAAGCTTGACCTGTGTTTACATACCTCAACAAAAACATACAAAACATCCACAGAAAAACACTAAATGCAGAGGCCAATTAAAGGAACTAATTATAGTGTCATCTGTAGACCCTTTGAAAATAAGATCTCCTACATATATATTTAATAGGAGCATTGCTATTCCATACTGAAACACAGAGAGAATTCTCAGCTCTCTCGTTGTAGGGAAATATCTATGGGGCTTTTTATTTTCCTACAGGCAAAATCCGGAAGCATAAACACTCATTAGTTAGGAAATCTAAAGTGCTCTGATTCTGAACAAACTGAATTATTTGCAGAGCGTTTTTTTGTTATGAAAATAATAATTACAGGACAAAAACCTCCAAACAATTATGCTGGGACAAAACTATGACTTAGGAGATAATGGCTGTAGCCAGCAGGGTTTAAAGTGTGCAGGATTTCCTGGTCATTTACTCATTGGGAGATTTGAAAATCAGTTTATTCATGGGAGAAAAATGAGCTATTGCCATCAGTCCTCGATCATAAAACACACATAACTTTAAACTCAGTGCAATATAAAAATGAGATAAATGTGCATCTAATCAGCTCTGCCCTTACTTGCAGGTATCACTTTGGCAATCAGGAGCACACTGTGGAAAGTAAAAAAAAAATCATGGGAAGATGATATTCTCAGTTAAAATACAACAAAAAGACCCCTACACTTTGCAAAATGCACAGAAAGACTATAACCACAGGTGGCTGTTTTTGCTGACCTAAAACAACTCCCTAAAACGATAGCTGTGATGCATGCTGAACATCAAGGGCACATTTTCTTTTTAACTCACACATTCTTCAGGAATCCTGAGGTCTGAATAAACTGCACCATCCCCTGTAACCCTTCAGATGCAAAGCTCACACTGAAAAATGTACACAGAGGGTGCATTAAATGAGTACCTCTTACTACTGAAATCCCAGACCATTTTTCTTTACTCTTCTATGTCAGGAATTTTATTCACAGTGTTTCCACTTCAGAGGAACCTGACAAAATGAAGCACCCTTACTGAACACGATAGTAATTTTCATAAAACGTGCAGTCAAACTGGTTAAGACAAAATCATCTAAATTCTCCAATTTTTACTTCAATTTGAAATAAAATAATGTGAAATACAGTCATTGTGGGTTTCTTAAAATAAGAAACATTTTACAGGTACTAAAACCAATAAGTAATGTATATGAATATATATATTTTTTTTCTGGCAATTTTGAACTGCTTGTCTTTCATGGGATTTCTTATGGCTATTTACATTTTCACTCAGTGAAAATCAATTACCTTCCTGCAATAAGCCTCATTTGCTACCTTTGAGTATAATAGAAACACCATTAGGATGATGACATTACCCAAAAGAAGGGCACCACACAGTTGGTAGACATAAATTAAGGACCCTTTCACATATGCATTAGAAATACTGCTGTGACTGAAATATGCATAAAATCTGTATCTATTAGAGCTATTAGTGTGTGCTGGTGATGATTTTCAAGGAGGAGGGGGAGATTGTGATCTACTACTTTGACAAAATTATGTATTTCCTTTTTTTCTCAGTATGTGCCACTGATGCAATAAGCACAGGCCCCCAGCTGAGCTGCATTTGGAAATGCCACTGAGCATGGTATACGCGCTTCACTTCCCTTTGCTGAAGCAAGACACTGTCAGGAATAGAGTGCATGTGTGCCGCCAAGCCCGCTCCTCCTTCATCACCCTGACCTCCACCGTTCTGCGGATGTATGCCTGGGTGAAGACACCACTCATGTGGAAAACAGCTCCTGCAGATCAATTCATAGGATTTAGGGACATTTAACTTCCATCAAGACCACATCATCTTATTGATATTTGAAGACTAACTTATTACTGAACATTAATGGGACTAGCATAAAGGGCTGCATGTTTGCTGGGGGTAGGGGGGAGAAACTAATTTAGAGATTCCTCCCTTGGAGACTGTTAAGCAGAGGAAACTACTTCTAAATGCCGTTATTTTTTACCTGGGTTCTTATGGGCTTAAGTAAAACAAAATTATAACACATTATCATTATGTGTTTATGTATTAAAAGTATAAAATGCTGTTCCCTGCTTCCTACTTCCATATTCATTTGACATACCAATGAGCCCATTATGAAAAAGGGAAATATTGGGACGCTGTCTTTCTCCTAAAAGGATTACTAATCATATCTGTCACGTATTAGTTAACAGAAAAGCTCTAGTTACCTTTTCTTGTGGATGTATCATTTAAACTATTTCAGTTCTACAAATACTTACAGAAAAGGCTGCCTTTGTGCTAATTCACAGAAATTGAAAATTTGAAAAATCTCAGTCCAGCAGCAGACGTTCTACTGACAGTGCCATGAATTGTGCAGATGACGTGAGTCACATTCATCAAACAGCCCACAATAACGTAAGAAAATTTGCTTAATTAACAGACAGATATTTAATATGAAATGTGCTGATCACAAAAGTAGTAACCTTGGGTTCTTCTGATTTATCAAGATATACTACTATGAAGTAGGAAAATTGAGGTAGACGGGCAAAGGCAAATGAAGGGGAGAAAAAACAGGTCTAGGAATTACTGCCCCTTATTAGAAGTTCCCCATAGTTTGAGTACCCTTCTATATTGCAATTCTGTGCAAATCATACAGCCCTTCATACTGAGCAAACAGGCATAATCAAGCAAAGCAAATGTGTGCATCTATAAAACTCTACTAAAATCAAACATTAATGCAGTTCAATTAACCAGATGTGTAAAAGTTTCATTAGATTTGGAAAAGCGCTGAGAATTTTGCAAGACAAAGTCCATAAATGGTAGTAGGGTCAGTACAATTTTCAGGTGTGAGATTTTGTTTATCTTGAGGGGAACAAAAAAAGTTTTTTAAGAAATCAAACCATTTAGAGAATGATTTCTAAGTTGACATTTAAACCTGAACTACTGTTATAATCTCAGTATTCAAAGCCATCGTGGAACAAAATGAAACTAGCAGTACTTGATAGGTAATTTTCCTTCTAATCTACTTATTTCATTTTCTGTTATGCATGAGGATAATGTTCATGAATTCTAGCTAAACATTATTTCAACATAAGCTTGAAAGTCTACTAAGTTGTTACTGAGCACTTAGGGAAAATGCAGAAAGGAATGAATGTCATCTATATTCTCAGAAGAAAGCAAATATACAAAGTATACAAAGCAGATCTTCTAGTGGGCATGTTATGCATTTTACATTAAAAATTCCTGGTGAAGGAATGCTTATTTCTCTGCAGGCATTGACATTGCTACAATGTACAAAAGGAAATATGCAGAGAGGATGTGGCTTCAAATCATTTAGACACTATACATTTCATAAGGATAAAGGTCATAACAGCTGAGCAAACCATTTCCATCAACATTTTAAATAAGAAGATTATACGATACGCAGAATTTGAACTAACAGGACAGAATTTGTGCAAAGTACTGCAGCGTTCCAGGAAATTGTCTGAATGAAGAAAACACCACAGTGTTTTCATCCAGACAGGTATAACAACCATTTAAATACAAGTCAAACAAGCAAGACAATTAAATGTTAGATTTATCATTATTATTATTGTCTCAGAACTTATGTGAAAAAAACCTGTTTCATTTTAAGCATACATACAAGTGTTGCATCTATTCAAACCCTAGACTGGGTTTTTTTTAGCATACCTGTACCTTTTCTTGAACATAAATACATGATATAAGCATGCAGAAATAGAAATTCTGTAGTGCATGTCAACTGTTTTTCTCTGTTTAGGGTTTGTTTGTATGTTTTGAATCTAATTATTATCTAAGCTTAGTTAAGTCTTTGATAATTGCCTTTATTAACTAGCTGATAGAACTCAAACTTCAAATAATATAACCTAGCAAAAAATCAATTTTTGTTTTTTGAAAAATTCTTAAATCGAAAACCAGGACCTCATGAAACAGATACCTCAATTTCCCCCTTTTCTTTTATTCCAACCTCCCACCTCCCTAAAGTGATGGGATTAGAGGGATGAGTAAAAATTCTTTCAGACTGACAAATACGTACTCTTAAAATAATAAAAATAATAAAACAGCTATCAAAAAATGTATTTCAAAGCCCAACATAATATACTTGATATCAAAACGAGGGAAGAAGAAAGGGAAACCTTAGAAATCCAATCTTTGCTATGGGTTTGGAAGAAGAGAGTATGTGTTATTACATGAACAATAAACTATAGGGAGAACCTATATTATGTATTATGTATTATGTATTAGTATTATGAGCATGCTTGCTACTGCTTAATGCTGAAAGCAAGACAGAATAGGAAAAAAAAAACTCACTCATTGCCAAATTTCTATTTCAATCAAGACCTGTTCCCAGTTACTTAAAATCAGACATGCAAAACTCCAGGCGTGGATAAAATACCAAAGTAGTCTTGATAGAAACATTCACTCGTCCAGTAATGCTAGGAGCTCCTAAGAATAAAAATCATCACCTTCACAACTGTTTTGCAGCACTAGGCTAGGCAAGAGCAGAAATCTGAGATCTTGGATTTCAATTTCACTAGCATAATACTTTTTTTTTTTTTTTTTTTTTAAGGTTCATACATAGAATATTTTGGAAAATAAGACCACGTAATTAACAGAAAACTGAGTCTAAATTTGACTTCCAGATTCAGCAACTTTGTTTTACATGACTGAGTCTAGGCTTATTAATTTATAGTAAGACAAATTCTTCCCAGGCAATTGAAAGACACCCACAATAAATTTGGTCCAAGTATTATGATCATTTAAATATTGTTTACTTAATATACATATCTTTTTTTTTTTTTTTTTTTTTACCACTTCAGATGTGCCAGAAAATCTCGATTTCAGATGAACACTTCAGCAGTTTCTTCAAGAGTCTGTAAATGGGAAGTTGTACTTCCTAACCCTAACTAGCATTATATAGGAATCTGTCACGCCATAGTTCTGGTTTGACTGAATGGTGCAAAGATCCTTCTGCAGTGTTTACCTCACCATCATCCCTGTCGGACCAAATCTTCACATCCAAAGGAAAACAAAACACGCAGACAGGTCTCACAGCATCTGTGGACTATTACCCCATACTGATCCCTATAGCTCTTGTATTAACTCCTAAGGCTGACTAACATAGGACTGGGGGGAATAGTCTCAAGCTGCTCCAGGGGAAATTCAGATTGGATGTTAGGAAGAATTTCTTCTCAGAAAGAGTAGTGAGTCATAGGAACAGGTGGTAAAGTCACCATCCCTGGAGGTATTTAAGGAAAGGGTAGAGGTAGCACTTCAGAACATGGTTTAGTGGGCAATCTTGGTGGTAGGTGGACGGTTGGACTGCATTGATCATTTGAAACTTTAACCATTCTATGATTCTGGTCGCCTGTTGAAGATAGTGCAATAGCAGAAGGCCCTATGGAAACCACATTGGAACAGCAGATCAGTGTCAGAACAGCAGACCATATTTTAGGCATTATTAGAAAAGGTGCGTAGAACAAGAATGAAAATAATCTTATGCCACAGCATGTTGTGAGAATACAAGCAGTTCTGATTCTTGCCTTGTGAAAAGGATACACAACAAAACTAGCAGAAGTGTGAAGAGCTGTAACTACTATGATCACAGGTTTCTATGCAACAAATAATAGAGCAGAATACGACTCTTCAGCTTGAAGAGAAAAGACAGGGAATATGATAGAAATCTATTAGATAAACATTGAGGAGTGACTGAGAAATGACTGTTGGACTGCACACTGATTAATTTTAAACCTGCAGATTAATTTAATATAATTTTCTAGATAGGAAGGCTACACTTCTTGAACAAATTCATGAAGAAAAATTTAACTCATACTTAAGAAACTCCATGCTACCTTAGTAATGCTGACACATCCTTGTAGTGGTTTCATTCAGTATGAAGAAGATGGAAAGATACACGTTCTAACATGCAATACTGTAATATTATTTTGGATGATTTCTACTATTGCTGTCTGTGGATCCATTATGTATGCCACAAGGATTTTTTAAAATTATTTTTAATGGATTGGAATAATCATAATTGTCACCATGCAGAAACACTCCTCAGAAAAAAAAACAACCAAATGAAAACACATTATTTTCTCTTTCCTCAAAACATATGTATACATGGGAGTTCAAGAGACTGTCATGGTGTGGTTATCTCACATTGCGGGTACTAATAGGATGATGGTATTTGTTCCTGGGTCACTGAACAAGCTAAAGCTGCCTAAAGTTAAGCTCAAGCTTCAAGTGAAAGTGTTGCCTTTTATTTTTTAAGTGGGAAACGTACAAAAATGCTTAGTTTTGACTGGTCCCACACAGTTTCATATTTGCATTCTCTGCTTTTTGTTTCAGCATAGCTGTGCTAGTAATATTCCTGCCTTCAGGCCAGAAGTTCAGGGGTTGAAGGACAACAGAAGAACTTAGGCTCTAATTCAGTGATGACACAGAGGCAGTGTGCTTGTAGGGGAAGAGCAACCATACTGTCAAAGGTGTCTTCTTTGGATGAAACACTGAACAGAGGTCCCTACTGGCAAGGTCAAATGAAAAAGGAATAAAAATTCATTTTAAAAATATCTTCTCTAGACTTCAGAAAGAAAATAAAAGTTCTGACAGCGTTATTTAGCTAATAAAAACTGTTTGCACATCCATGGTAGGGACTGAGGAAAAAAAATTAACAGTTCTAAGTGTCATTATCAATTCATTACAGAGTACCTTATAATATAAAATTTATCTTACTATGTCACATGCCTTTTGAAATGAAAGCAATGTTTTATAATTCTGAGTAAAAGATATTAACTTTCACTTTGGGGAACCAGATTGGAAAGGAACCTTAATTGTCACATTTTAAAAATTCACTGTCTTCATGTTGTCAGTGGGTTATTAATGAACAAGTGCTCCAGTTTGTCATAAAAATAGTTTAAGATGTAGAAAGATCATACATATCTAAAAATGAAGGAATTCAGTGAACAACAAAATGAGGAAATTCCCTAGACCGTTATCTGAAACCCACTGATCAGCATTATTTTGAAGTCCACATTAAGCTAAAAGCAGAAGAAAAAAAAGGATGGAATTCAGAAATAGAAAACACCAGTAGTCATTCTTGCTGATATTTGTTGGGAAAGACATACAGTAAAAGAAGAAACAGTGCACGATATGTTGAAAATGCCTCACTGACAGACTGTAATGAGAAACATTGCTGGTCTGTTCACCCCCAGCAGAAAGTGTTTCAAAGCCATAAATAGAAGATATGACCTGTAAAATGCACACATCTTCATACGTCCCAGAACACCCTGAAAGTGAGCAGATCAGATTGAGAAAACTGTTTTAGGAGACTATAGTCCACAAGAATTGTCTTTACCACAAGGCCACAGAGGGAACCAGCAGCTTTAGGACAAGATCCTCCAGGATTCTAAGCAATACCAGTGAGGTTCTGATCAAGTCGTACAGAGGGACAAAAGTCTATCAGTTTACACATCTGGCTCCTTTATAGAGGCACACTCACCCTTGCACCCAGAAATGCAAACACATACACACATACTTAAAATAATTACATTAATTTTTAATTAAAACACCCCATTGCAAATTGGCTTTATCCTTTATTATCAGGCTTTCGGACATTTGTATTACTAGAAATATCCCACAGAGATTTCTAAATATAATTTCACATTCTAACTGTCAAAAATGCACCTGAAAGCATAATTTAACTTTCCACTTTATAAAAAGCTGTAATGGTGTGGATCAACAAATGGAGAATTTTGAAATCTCTAAAGAAGCTCTTTGAAAATTTAAGATCCTATTGTATAGAAGTAAAAGACTCGCAGTTTTATCCTCATAGTTTCATTCTACAAAGTGCAGGAAAATTTCAAGAGTTCTGAAAAACAAAACTATATCAAAAATTTATCCACTGATTTAATAATATGAGTGCTTCCGCTTGGAAGAACAGTATGAGTAATATCACCACTCAGTATTTGGTCACTGACAGACAAGTGGGCACTGCTTAGAGCTCTCTATTCACCATACTAAGAACGGTCATCTCTGTGATCTTTAAGGTCACATCTACAATACATAGTCCTGCCAGCATTGCCATTGACTCAAATACAAGAAGGACAGGATTTTTGATAAACACAGCATCACTGAAATTAGAACAGAAAATACACTTTTGCAGTTATATATTTTAATTCAGGAGAGAGGAGAAAATAGAACCGAATTCTATCATGTTGACACAAAGCTTAATTTAGTCGATACAAATGTTTGCTTTAGGAGTACTACCCCGGTATGGAGCAGCACTCACATGAAGTAATACTGCTAGAAAACAAAAGCATGTAATGAAAAGCCTTTAGATTGACTGAAAGCTATTCCTTTTACAGTAAAGATGTTAGTAATCCAGATATATTAAAATAGCTAATATCACTAAAAATCCCTGCAGCTAAACAGATTGAGCAAGCGAAAGCAGACTCAAGTGTAAGAGTCAGAAGAGCAGCCACAGCCTGAATAAGGATTTCAGCTAAAAGCTGGTGTGATACAACTGTCTGCTAGTGCTGCTGGACAGTTTGCCTTTCACTTTGCATATAGTATAAATATTCAAGACACCATATTGACTCTATCAAAAGCAAAAAGCTGTACATAGAATTATCACTTCTGAATACAGAAATTCGGGTCACACATTTTTCCAAGCACGTAGGGCAACCTTAGTATAAGACTCAGAAAATGCACTCACTGTTAAGGCTCTTAAGTGCCAGAATCACCTCTCACATGGGCTTACGTCAGTAAGGAACATAAAAAGATCACAAAGAAATGACACATGATTTTGAATGCATAAAATAAAAGGCTTTAGTATTTCTCCTTGGACACACTCGTGTATTAAAATGTAAGACTCTCCAAGAATGGTGGTAAGCCAAAGTAATGTGAGAAATTAAGAAAAATACCTTTCTCACTAATATAGACTCGCTAAGGAACAACATATAAGTAAACTAAACCAAACTGTTGTATCGAGAGGCATAAATTCCAATCAAAATTATGGGGAATGTGCAAAAGTAGTAGTATAGGGGGATTGATGGGAGTATATTGAGATGATTATAATTTTTGACTCAATATCAGAAAAAAAATATTCCTAACAGGGAAGAATATTAAATTGTTAAAAAGACACACCCAAGGGAAGTAACAGAAGCTTCATTGCTTAAGGCCTTTAAAAATGAATTAAGTAATGCACAAGAAAAAAGATGGCAAATAAGCCTGCCCTTGTTAAAAGAGTTATTGTTAAAAGCATTATCCAACTACTTTTCAACTCACATCAATTACTTTGTCTTGTCATTTAGAACTTCCTATCTTTGTTAATAAAATTATATTAGGATTATATGAGATGATTATTTGAAAATGAAAGCTAAGAAACACTTCTTTCTTCACACATTACCCAGAAATAAACTCATATCTCAACAAAGTAGAAAAAAAGACAAACAACACAACACAAACCACCACCACTCACAGAAAAAAAAAAAAAAGAACAAAAGAAACCACACTAAAACTATATGCAACAGGCAAAGCACAAGAGAGTTTGTCCTCTGCTCCCAAATTCCTTCACTATTTAGTTCCTTGGTATTCTGCACGCTCCATTTTTCTGCACAACTAAATTTCATCTGTTCTTATTTTCAATGCCCTCTCTGTACCTTTGGAAAATTTAGACCTGAATAGATCAGTTGGAAGGGACTTCAAATATCACCTAGACCAGGTGACTCAGCACTTAGCCAAAACTTAAAGCATGTTATAAAGGCCATTATCCAAATACCTCAGAGTTTGTTTTGAAACAGCAAGATTCATTTAAATGTAGCTTTAAATAACTAAGTATTGCTGGTTTTGCATCTCAAATCCCAGAAAATGATGAGGAAAGAAAACTGAAACTTGATCACTGGGTGCTAAGAGGCAGTAACTCACCTATGGAAGATAAGACAACAGGTTCACTTTGTGAGTTTATTTTCATATCATAATCACCAGAGGGAAAATAGTTTGTTGTTTCAATTTTGACAAATTGGCAAGGATTACAAGAATGACTCAATGTATCCTTAGCACACTGACTGTCTAGGAATCCCTTTATAATCTTTCTGACCCTTTTTTCAATATGTTAAGCAGTTAAAAAGTGACAACCTTTACTAGCCAGGTAGTACTAGCCAGCTTTCAGTGACTCAGTTCGTGCAGTGGCCTTGTTTATGCAAGTTCATTAACACAGTTTGTTTTTTTTAATTATCAGCTGATAATAAGCACTTGATAAATACATGAAACTGTCAAAATGTGCATTTGCTATCCATCTATCCATTCATTGCTGAAATGAAAGTTTTTAATACATATCACAGATTTAATGGAACTCCTCAGTTTTCAATTGCAACAAAAATAGTGAGCACTCTCAAATCCAATGTAAGACCTAAAAAGACAGTTCCTAATGAGCACCCATATGTATTCTGACTGGGCTGCTTAACAAACACAGGCACTATCCTTCCTTTGGATCAATCACTATACTTCATACTCAACACATTAAATTATATAAATTATATTCTGAAGTCATTTGACTATTCATCAGAAAGAGAAAACCTGAATACCTACAACTCACTAATTAAGACTGTGCTAACCAAAAAGAGATTTACAAAGACACTACACACTAATAAGACAACTAATTGTCTTCATCTTAGAAAAGGAGGCAAACAACCCAGTTGGGACATACTTATTTTTAACTCCTTCTCATTAAACCTTTCTGAAGGAAAAACACCCCTAGGGGACTGGTGAATTTGAAACCCATTTCTTCAGTTGAATATCCCAAATTTGGTACGTCTCTAATGAAGCAAGCGTAGGGTCCTGTGATCCACAGGTATCAAACTGGGAACTAAACAATCTATTCAGAAAAGCCTGACTGCTACTAGCTGCTAAACAAAGCCACGTAGATTACCTCTTCTCTACGCCAGCACCCTTCCTTTTTGTTTTATACAGATAACGAGATTACTATCTACTTAGAGAACAGGTAATCTTTCTTTCTGCATCCTGAGGACAGTGGGATCTCATGATTAGAATAGCAGTACCAACGCTCAAGAAGACGCTTTTATGTTTTACTTATTTCACATTACACAAAGGGGAAAGCATGGATTCAGAAGTTACCTACAACCTCAAACAATGCAGCATCTCCACATACCCAATTTACCACAACATCTTCGCACTAGGTTTAAATAACCAAGGACAGTGCATTACATTAGTGAGGCGGACAAAAAGGAGAGAAGAGACCCACTGTTTCATACATCTAGCAGTGACTGGTCACCACCAAATCAGGCAAGCTGTTCAGAGATATGGTGGAGTCTCTTTCTATGGATACATAGAAAATTCCAGCTGGACACTTTCCTGTCTAACCTCTTGTAGAGATATCCTTTTCAACCCCTTCGATTCTGCAGTTCTGTGATCTGTGCTCTAGACTGTGCCAAATGCAAAATATTTCTTTCCCTTGCATATGCTCACTAATGACTGTAGATCCTGAACTTAGAATAGAAAACAACTCAAGAACACAAGAATTCTATAAAAATTAAAAATCAAATTTAAGTACCCCAAAGACTACAGCAAGGAATCGATCAGCACAATGAATGAGGTTGTGTGTGCTGTACTTCCCGTTACAATCAGTGAGGGCTTTAACACTCAGCTCCTTCAAAGCACTTCATAACAACATATTTGTGGCATATTATCTGACAAAAAGGTAATATGTTATATAAACCATACATAAAACATTTACACTTTAAAATAAATAGCTTTACAGTATGAGTCGTTGTGTTAGTCATCCATTTTTCCTAAGTCATGATTCCATTTTTTCTTAACAATCACCTTTCTCAAATCAGTTGCTAAGAACGATTAGAAGAACAGGCATCCCTGTGTTTAACAGTCTCCTAGCTGAAAATGCTAATTATACTGCGAGTGAAGTTATCCAAGAGTTAGCACTATTGCACCAGAAGAGGCATGGATATTTCACTCAATCCAGAAAAGGCATCAATTGTTTCCTAGAATACTAAATAAATATGGGGGATTGGTTTGGTTTTTTGTTTTTGCAATATATCAATCATGAAATGTTGCCTATTTTTATTGTACACTGTAGGAAGAATTATATTTAGACTATATAAAACATTACCAGTGGACCTGATAATTCACTCAAAGTAGTTAAATGTGACAAGATATTAGGAAAGAAGCATACCAACAGACATTAAACACTGTTGCAAATTATGCAAGTAATACAGAATGATTACAGACATTTTTGCAACAGATCTTACAGTAATACAGATTATTTCTATTTATAATAACCAGAAATTCTATTTCAATTCAATTCCTTGTATTTAATGATATAAATGCCAAGTAAATCATTAAAAGAAATGTCAGCTCTATCAGCAGCAGCTGTTCTTACCACTGAAAAAAGAGGGGAAGTGTAAGAGCAGGGCAGCTAGCAAACCCCACAGCGGTCTGCAAAGTCACTAGTGGGAAAACAACAAAGGTCTTTCCATGCAACTAACACAGATGTGCCCATAGCCAAACTGTCAGAAACAGTTAAGATGACAGCTACTCACAGTTCATTATTTCCTTCTCACAGGTCACTGGGTGACAAGCTGGGTCACCATGCTTTGTCGGCTGCAACAGTCCTTCTCTTCTGTCCCCCTCAGTTCTTATTCCATTTAAATGAAGGTAAGCCACCCAAATTGGTATATAAACGTAAATAAACATCTTCAAATGCTTTCTAAAAATGGGAAATTAATGTTTATTATATCTTCCTTTCATTTTCAGACAGATGTAACATCTCCTGTCTGTGATGAACTGAGAACGAAATTTGTATCTGATGCAGATACATCTATTAGGATAATTTTGTCAAGTGACTAAAGCACATAATGAAAGCTAATTTGTCAACAATTCAAAGCTTTAGCCTTTAGAATACTTACCTGGCAGATACATCAAGCAAAATCATTGCAATTCAGTAAAAAGATAGTGTTTTCACAGAGGAGATTTCACAAAGAAATCAGTGTCCTTAAAATGAATACAGACAAGATTTTAATATTATAAAATACAGTGTAGAGATACTTTAATAACTATTTTAAAATCCAAAAATATCCAAAGTATCCAAATCATAGCCTTGTCATTACTTTTTTTTTTTTTTTTAAATACATTCTCATCGGTCTTCCTGGAATAATCATAATTCATAATACAGGTACAGATCATGACTTACGTTTTGTCCACTTGGAATTTACAAAGAATGAGTAGTTTGTAAAGAATCAGGGTCAAACATTCACTTAGCTGCTACAATCAATTTTACCAATTCATAGTTGTGTCACTGGTGGAAGTGGGAGAACATTTTCATCTCCTTGGGGTATTCTTAAGTCATCTTTCCTACACTAATAAGTCTTATAAAAATGTAATAACTGAATCTGTCCAAATGATTCAGAAAAAAAGTAAAATGAAACCAATTGTCCCAGATGTGTCTTTCTTAGTATTAAATATGACAAGGTCATAAGCATTCTGACCCAGATCCAAGAATGCTTGTACCAAGCATGTACTTGCTTGGAAAACACTTAAACACATATCCAGATTAGAGACAAAATCTTCAGAAAATTGTGAAACCAGGCTTATATCTGGAAACGAAGTGATTCAATAAGGCTCAACTAAAAATACATTAAAGCAAGCAATTAATCATTTGGAATGTGACTACTGCTATTCTATTTAATTTTCAAATAAAATGTACTGCTAGGAAACTCCTGATACAGAACACATGCACATTCTTTCTAACATCTGATAACATTCTTTGATGTGGTTTCACATTAGAGTATTGAAACTACACACAACTACATGCTAACATGCATTTTGAAGTACAGAACATTCCTCAGCAGAGATAGATACAAGAAACTAGTGTGAACTGCAGCATGCAAATTAAAGAAGTGTTTAATTTAGAGTCAAAAGAATTTTACTCTGCTACGGCTGGGCTCAACTGGTAAGATTATAAGAATAAGTAATCATTTAAAATGCTGTTGGAAGATATAAGAGTCTCAATACCCAAAACATTAAGTTATCTTGATGCAAAGATGATACCACGTAATATCTTTCTAGAAGTGTCCACTCTAGAGATTTTTTGAACAGCAATGGACTTGTAGTTTCCCATAAGTAAGCAGTAAAGATGAGAATAAGAATGAGAAGGAAATCAGTGGCTCTTAGTTACTTAGTAAAGTCATTAGTTCTTGTGCACTGAGGGAAGTATACAAATCACAATCATACAGATCACCTCTCCACTCGTTCTGATCCTAAACACCATGACTTAGCAATTCCAACCTTTCCTGTCCAAGGACCAGCTTATAACTGGATTTTTGCTGTTTGGGGTAATACTGGTTTTTTTAACAATTGAAAGAATTTTTTTTCCTCAGTGTCATTTGCTGGAATGGATAAGCTTTTCACATTTCACATTGAAACTTGGGGATTCAGTCAGGTAAATCAGAGATGGGGTTCAGGCTCTCATATCATATATCATGTATCATATAACTTGATTAAAGTATCTGGTGCACTGAAAACCCAACACTGGAAAGAGCATTAAGTTATCCCCAAAGATACAAAGAACTTGCTGGAACTGCTAAGATAGGACACAAAGAGAAACAAGCCATTTCCTTTTCTTTGCTGTCATGTATCACAGGATAATGTGCAGCTGGTTAAATAATTTGAAGGTAAGATAGGGACTCAATGCAGCTTTCAAACAGCAAATATAAATAAGAAATCTAGTTGTATGAAGATCATTGCAAACAAATGAACTTGCAACATAAGTAACCATGGTCTTTGAAACTTACCCCTCTTTCTGAAAGCCCTTCCTAAAAAGCATACAGAATATGTGCTGTTGTTTTCTAAACATAACATTGGCTTCATTCTGTGGTGGCTCTCCATGAAAGCATGGCTGTTTCTCATAACCTGAGCCAGAAGAAATACTAATTATGACAGCTCTGAATGGCACATTGCCCCAAAACACTAAGTTGAAGAAGGAATAATTTAAGGCTGGATTCAATCACTTAAAAATAGACCAACCCTTGCTAGTATTTGAGACTTTATACATCCTTACAGTAATCTGAAGCAGCTAGAAGCCTGGTGATATACTCAATACCTAAAAGCATACTAAACTACTAAGCTTGAGCAGCTGATTCTCCTCTTAGAGGCACTTCTGCTCTCTTCCTAGTAATCAGTCTGCTAAACTTCAACAAACGTGTTAGCAGGGCAGTTAAAAAGAATTTGTAAAAAGACTTCACCATCATAGCAGGGGCAGTAATCATAATGTTAATTTTATTGACATAGTTGGAGCAACTCCTGAAACAGAAATTGTAGGACAAGGATATGGTTTCCTCTACTACCACAATTCATTTTCACGTAGGACACTTTTCCATGCTCTGTAAAGAATGGTGAATTTCTTTCCTACATGGAAATTGAACAGCTTATTTTTTACATTAACTTCCAGAAGGGCGTTGAAAGTATACTTTAAGCTACAAAATATAGTCTGTCACAGTCTAGAGGAAAATGTCAGCAAGAGAATTTATGTCCCTAGGTATCTCCCGTAACAGAGGTAATTGCAGAAGTTTCGTATTTGTTACCATTACTATTTACCACAAATGTTTTCGACAATAATGTTATTAATTTAGTATTTTTTTGTAGTATTAGTTCAGAAAAATGCTTTAGACAGCATGAATCCACTTTTGGTGAAAAGAGATGTATAAACACCAAGTCAAGAATTCAATGCTTAAAAATTATTTTGACTATAGTGTTCTAAATCAATTGTCTGCATTTTCCAAGAAGAAATTTTTAGATCAACACCTAAATACTGTTATCAGAGCCTAAAAGCATGGGTGGATACTCCGTTAAATAAATTTTACTCATTCTACTGTACTTAAATGAAATTATACACACATAGCTACCATCACCTATTTAGACCATGACAATTAATACTTCAAACATTGTGAAAAAAATTGCAAAAAACAATTTTAAATTATACTGGCTCTTTCAAAAGATAACTTCCATAAACAGTTTGCTTTAAGCACATAACAGTATATATGAGTTGTTAAATAACCTATGTTCAACAAAGCTTTAAAGTTAGATGCATTCAGTACCATTTGAAAACTACCATAGATAGCCAAAGACTAAATATTTGCTGGATAATATTATAAAGAAATACCAGTAGCTCTAGTCTTTGAACAAGTACAACAGGAGCAACATATGGGTTACCTAAATGTAATATTTCCAAGACAATCTCTAATATTCCAGATAAACCAAAACTGGTTGTTTTCAGTTGGCAGTAAATTGCTATTATTAGCACCCTATCAGTAGTAACAACATTACTTAATTCAACTTTCAAATAGTGAGTGATGTCTAGTGGCCTTTCATCTAATGGGAATTCCTTTTTCTTTTTTTTTTTTTTAATTTAAAAATTTTCTTCTAAAAAACAGCCAAAGACTCAAAAATAACTAACCAAAAGCCACCCCTTAGATAAAAAAGAAAAAAAAAAAGAAAAAGGTTTTGGTTAAGTAAAAAAGACTGAAACCAGGGCAAACTTTTATGCATGCTGTAACTAGAAGTAATTAAGAACACTGCTTATAATAAAGTATTGTATTACTTATAATAAAGTATTTACCATTTAAACTTAAATCTTGTGGCACAAACCATGTAGCAATGTTGATTAGAATTTTTGTGAAGTTAGTTTTGTAGATAAAATGTGCATTTGCAATTACTATCAAACTTATCATACACATCAATTGTTAAAAAAAAATGCACATAAATGTCACCCTTTTTCATTAATTTTCATCAAAATCCATGTTTGCTTATCAGCCAGAGGGTTTCTGAGATATTTCTATAACATCCAGGAAATCAATCTTACATGAAACTGAAGGAAAACATCTAATGTCATTGAACAATAAATATCAGTTCTGTCAGTGGCTTACCTTTGAGCTGAGGCCTTAGGATGTTTCTCTTCTAGTTTCCTCACCAGTGCCACTGTCAGCTGTGTAGTCTCCCCTAGGGGATCTGCAGGCATTAAATGGGTGTCCAAAGGTCCTGAAAGTTGTTTCTGATTGAGATTGCTGATATTTTTTTGCAGAACCTAGGAGACAGAAGTACCACCATGCAATTTATATATTGCAAATTAAAATAATGTGTTGTCTTTTCCAAATAAGGCTGTTGATTAACAGAAAATGTCAGAAATCCAAATAGCTATGTCAAGATACATCCAGAAACTGAGTGAATTTTTTTTTTTTGTTTCCTTCTTACTGAGTTTTCCCACATAGAAAAGAAGAAACTTAAAGAATTGCCCCACATAGAATATATTTTTAAACATTCTGGCATGCAAATATATAAAGAATTCATTAAAACTGTTTTTAAAACTACTATTTGCCTAATATGTAAATATATTATTAAATTAAGAAATCAAACTTGTTTATTTAAAGAAATAAGTTGATTTCCATGTTCATATTTCCCTTTTCAAAATGTGTTTTTGAAAGGATTCTCTCTGACCTGCCTCTGGCTTAATACTGTGACCTCTTCAGCTGAGCTGCCGATTCTATCTCCTGATGCACTGAAGACTAGGCCCAATGGTGAATGCAGCTTTTTGTCTGGGTCATCTCCTCTTTCATTTAGTTCCTCTAGGTAGGTCAGAACAAACTCAGAGTAAGCCTGTAGGAAAGGACAGAGGCAGAGGGTTAGTGAAGAAAAACATCAGCTTTACCAGCAGAATCATAACACCACCCAGAATGATGGGGAAAGTGGTCATTAACGTAGGCGATATTACAAAAGTTCTTTACTGAAATAACTTTGTATTTCACAAAGTTTCAAATGCAAAACTACATAATGACCTTTTCATGTGCACTGAAGTGAAAAATGTATAACATCTTTGATTGTTATGTATCAGTTTAAGAATAAAGACTGACAGCTCTCAAAACAAGAATTCTTATAAATAAAAGGAAAAAAGAACTGTATCCCTAACTTTAGATAATCATATGTAATTTAGTATAAGTTACATGTTTAGGTAGACATTTTCATGAAAGATTAGAAGAATTTTAAATTGCATATTCCAAATTAAAGCATATCATGCACAGAAAAAAAAAAAAGCTTTATGATGGTTTTGAAATCAAAGAAAATGTTACTGCTTTAATTAATTAGTAAATTAAACCATTTACCTTCTTAATACTCTGCTGATGCTTGGTTACATGGCCAAATGCTCCAAACACTGCAATTTCTCAGGCTCTGCTCCTATCCAAGCAGTTGTTCAAGTCTGCTGTCTCCTTGATGAAATGCATAGAATATTTTTGACTTACACTACAAACTTTAAGTTCTGCAAGACTCTGAACTACTTTTAGTGTATAAAATGAACAGATATTAACTGCATTAAATTAGACCAAAAATAATAACCAAAGTATTTGAGTATTGAATATTAGCACATTGATACTTATTTATTAATACATAACCTATCACACATTTTATGGTTACAGACTGGAGTGTCTCACAAGTGTAAGAAAGACAACATTTTTCAGTTCCATCAGCCATGAATTTATCAATGTAAGTAATTGCATTAATAAGGCAAGTATCATTACAATGTATTTGAACATTTTCCAAAGCCAGTTCAATATGGAAACCTACTGACTGAGTAAAACTTCCAACATTAAACACAAAGCAGGACACCAAAACTGAAGCGTACACACAAAATCTGAGAGGACTTTTTTGTTCATACCTTAAGAATATAAAGCTGATATTGTGTTGTTCTGGCCTGAAATTTTACTAGACATGCTTAATAATAGAACTCAGATTTTTAGGTCCTGCTGCATCATTTTTCATTTTGCTTTCTTCCAGGCTTCCCATGAGTGCAGATATTTTCAGTTTAGGAACATGTTACATTTCCCTTCAAAATAAATCCCCGCACGACAGCAAGAGTACAGCAACCAGTGGGGTGCTATTACTCCTCAAGGAAAACCATTCCTTAGGAATCAATAACATTAACTCTTCTGTTTATCACCTTGAATATAGAAGATACTAGGAAACTTTTCTGTGCTGCTTTGGTTTTGTCTGCATTTTTAGCTGATGCGATACAGCAAATAAGATTTCTGTTTTCAGATCTGGCTACGTGAATTGTGAGGTTAGGGTCAATTTCCTTAAATATCAGGTTCTTCCTCTAAAGCACTTTACACTCACTTTTCTTATCAGTACTGCTAAAAAAAAAAAAAAAGGGGGGGGTCTTTTTCTTTTCCCTCAATTTTCACCTTTTCTCTGTGACTTCAAGCCATCATTTCTTGTGCCATAACAAAGCATTTGGCAGACATTCAGTAACAAGAAATCCAAGCCAAAATTGCTCCAGTGAAATGATAGGTATTAACCACGTGGGTATTTCAAACCCAGCTCACTGCATGGCACATTTTTGCCAGTAGGCCAGACAGTGGGGAGGCAGAAGAGAGAGTCCTTATTTCTGCCCAGTTCAACTTGGGGCTTATAGGCTTCCATTTCCTTTGCATTAAACGCTCATTGTAGGTACTCAGGAAAACCTCTCTCTTTCAGAAAAGTCAATACAAAAATAACTTCCTGGTGCAAACTGTGACAAAAGCCTCTAACTTTCCCAGGACAGAAAAATTGTTTTGCAGGTAGTTCAACCCTTAATCAAACATTTCAAGCCCAGATCACAGAATGGCCAGGGTTGGAAGGGACCTTAAGGGTCATGATCTCTTAAATGTTCTCATCAGTGACTTGGATGCAGGACTTGAAGGTATACTGAGTTTGCAAACTGCACTAATATGGGAGCAGCTGCTGATTCCCCCAGGGGCAGAGAGATCTCAACAAATTGGGGGCTAGGCAAACCACCTGCAGTTTAACAAGAGCAAGTGCCAGGTTCTGCACATGGGATGGAGCAAACTCTTGTTATACACACAGACTGGGGGATAAAGGGCTGGAGAGCAGCTCCGCTAAAAAGCACCTGGAGGTTCTGGCTGATAGCAAAGTTGAACCTGAGCTACCAGTGTGCACTGGAAGCAAAAAGGGCCAACCAAAGCCTGGGGTGCATCAGGCCCAGCAGTGCCACAGTGCAAGGGGAGGTGCTGTCTTCCTTCTGCTCTGCACTGTGTGGCCTCACCTCAAGCACTGGGTGCAGGTTTGTGCACCGCAGTGCTAACAGAAGGACATAAAACTATTAGAGAGCATTCAAGGAGTATTTGGACAATGTTCTCAGAGACACAGTTTGGTTTTTGGTGGTACTGTGTGGAGCTAGGAGTAAGGATATCATTACATTTTTGCCTAATATACATCTCATGAAGAAAAAAATGAAGATTAATTTTTCTTTTCTGCTTAAGAAAGAAGAGTCTGGGAAACAGAAAAACAAAATCAGGATCAAATTGTGAACCAGTATCTTAAAAAATTACCTCATGATTTTGCTGTTTTTTTCAGTACAAAATAGTATTCTCTCACATCATAAATGCTTTCACAGAGGAGAGTGTACTAATGGCATACACAGTAAGTGTATGGGTATTAACAGGTATTAATTCCAAGAAAGTGAGTTTCCTTCTCAGTCTGAATGATGTGTCACATATCATTACACTGTACTCTGCTGCTTTCCTTTATGTCAGTTTTTGTTGGCCTACATATGCTGCAACTTAAAATAACATGACACTCCAGATAAACTGAATGTGATAGGAAATACACAGAGAAGTAGAAAATGCTTCAAGCAGACCTACCACTAACCATTAGTATTTTTCCCCCACAAAAGACACAGGTTAGAATTGAAGTGTTGTAGTTATTAAATATCAGAAACTCTTTCCATATAATGTATAAATTACAATAATTGTTATATTGAATAATCCCTAAGCCTAATGAAACAAGGAATAGTGCAGCTGACAACTGTATTTTATTTTCAAAGCATTCTAGAATAATTCCAGATAACAGACAATGGAATGGGAAGACTGTCTCCATTTTGTCATTGTTGAACGTGTGCAAGTAACTGAGTGTAATCCAGTGTCCATATAAAAGGACAAGAAGGGGAAAATGTAATACTGCTGCTGGTTTCCTACTGGACATGTGTGGTTTCTTTCATCTTTTCCCCATTTTCCCAAGGTTACCAGTACTGTGGATGCTCCCAACATTTCTGTAAGCATTTTTTAAATATCCAAGTGTGACCATTTGAACAGGATCAATGAAAATACCAATCTTTAGCAGCATGAATTACTGGATATGAACCACTGCTGTGTTAATTCAATCCAATAGTATTTATTTTTTGAGAGGACAAGGCTGCTGAAAAAAGAAAAAGCCACACCATACTTCAGTGAATACCACAATTCCATTGACATCCATAGGTACTCTCCATTGCTGAGAGCAACATGTATGAGCCTGCTGACCTACACACATCAGACAAACATCAGAATTCAAACAGAATTCTGAGGAGAATCTTGACCTCTACACACACACAAATAAAAAGGAGTTCTTCTGTCAACACTGTATGCTGAAGACCTCATATTCTTGCTGTCCTTTTAAGATTTGACCTGATCAAAGTAAATGGCAAGGAAGCTCTCAGTAACATATTTACTAGAAAAATACATTTGTTTTTAATCAACATATTCTACAATAATAAAAAGTAAGCAAAACAGCAACTCGCAGCTTTTTGAAAAATGTCTGTTGTGATTTTGTATTTTTTTAATATTTAATTTTTAGTACTTCTTTCAGGGAGAGTTTCTAAATTTGTCATATCAGATAAAACCTAAAGGTTAAAATTTTTTGTTGTTATTCTGTTTTTAGGACACCCACTTTGACAGTGGAACTGGCTCAATTAATTTAAAAAGTTTTAATACACTATGCTTATATTTAATAAATACATTTTTTTTTCAAAAATAACAAACATGAATTGCTATAGTGATGATATTGTGTCAAAAGAAAAAGGGAATATAGTAGAAAAGGAAAAATCTCAAAATCTGGTACATACCAAATGCAAAAATAATATTACATCTTACAGTAGATGGAGCCATTCTTTCCCAAACCCACTGCTGATGAATGCTACTTGTCTTTACAGAATGAGTAATTTGAAGAGTTACATCTCATTTTATGAAAACAGAAAAATAAATTAGCAGAGAAATTGGCATTTACACTTCAAATAGCATGATTTCACAGGGAAAAAAAAAAACAGGTTGATTTATGAAAACACCATGAATAAGCACCTAACAGTAAAGATGTGAAAAAGAAATAGCAGTTTCTCCTGCTGCATACAAGAAATAAGATATGAATCATGTATTGAGAATTTTTGAAGTGAAAAAGAATGTACTTATTTTCATAGTAATGCAAACTA
This sequence comes from Phasianus colchicus, assembly GCF_987193195.1. Taxonomy (NCBI): domain Eukaryota; kingdom Metazoa; phylum Chordata; class Aves; order Galliformes; family Phasianidae; genus Phasianus; species Phasianus colchicus. Next base: position 1,554,451 of record NC_143440.1, on the reverse strand, counting down.
AATCAGGATAAGGTACCTCAACTGGGATTGTTTTCTCTACATACAACACCAATGATACATGCATTTTAAAATCTGGTTCCAAACAATATTCACTAGGAAAGAGAAGATTTTTGAAAATCCTTTTTTTCATTCTTTGTCACAGAATGAAATCAGCAGCTATCACATTGTTCTGTCTCAGGTAAACTCAATCAGTATTTTAGGATAATATTTAAGATAATAAAAGGCTGTGCTAATTAGGCTAAACAAGTGCAACGGGTTTTCCAGACAAGTTCAATGTCATTAAAGGACTGCCTTCTCTTTCAAAGGTAAAATTTAAAAATTTTTCAAAAACCACGCTTAACAAACTCAGCCATAAATTAGATTCTCCTAACTAACAGGGTATACATTCAAAATAGACGTAAATGATCTCACCTGATATTCTGCACAGACTCTGCTCCAAATGCTACCACAGCTCAAGCTGAAAATCCAGTTGCTGAAGCAAAATCAATTTCACTGGTATGTGGCTCAATCTATAAGTGAAGTGGTAAAGGGCCCCTGTTCACAAGAAAAAATTCAAAAAGCTAAGGAAATTCTCTAAGAGCTAATCACCACAAACATACCTGCAGATTCTAAATTTTTGAAAGCAGTAGCAGAATATTGAAATCTATTATGTGAACTCATTAAGGCTCATAATTGCAAACCTATACTCGCATACAACTTGAGCAATACCTAGCAATATAAAAACAAACACCTGTACACTATTTTTGAATGAACATTTCAGCATATTCCATTCTGTGCATTACAGAGCAATAATCTAAAGCAATTTTTGGATAATTATGTCCTCAAACATTTAAAAGCACCTTGGTCAATTCTGCCAGCTTTGAAGTAATTTGAGTTGAGCCAAGAATCTCTGATAGCAACTCTGTTATCCAAAGCTCTTTCTAAGGAATACTAACAGGAGTGGCTGATCTGGGAACTAAGGGGTCTCTCCTGCCCCTATTTTAGTGCTTTTTGTTCTTTGAACAGTTGTCTTTGAACTCAATATCTCTGTAGTATAAGCTACTTATATTTTAGTTCTAAATATCATTATTACAAGTTACTTTTATGAGTGCCACTTCAGGCTTTAGTCCACCTTAATTTCTTATTTTGCAAAAACATTCATATAATTTATGGTTTTACAGTAACAAAACACTTTATGCACCTGAATGAACTGAAACCTTGCCTGTTACTTACAAAGTTATATTTTGCTTATTTTATATCATACATACATCTGTATGTACACACACAAGCATAACATGTAATTTCACTAGCTGTTTTCATGAATATACTCCACAAATACAAGAGAAAAGTAGAAAAGTATTGCATTTCCCAAGAATAATCACCCAAACCTGATTTTCAACCTCAGAATCGCCTCTATTTCTAGTACTCCACAAAAAAAAAAAGTATGGAACATTGAAAGTCTAAGCTATTGGAATACAAAACCTTTGTAATGCTTTTCTCAATGGCAGAACAAACCTGGGCTTAGGGTCCAAATTTTCAGCTATTTATAGCAGTTATATCTGCTTAACATCAGTTTACGACTGAAGCCATATAATCAATCAACTTTCCCTGATTCATTTCTCGTGGGCACTTTTCAACCACAATCAACCTCTTCTGACCTATCAAACAATCTGAACAACTCTTGTGTACCGGATATGAAAACTGGGAATTGTATCCACTAACAAGGAGAAATGATAAGTTTGTATTCCTTTAACTACTACTAGAACTGTTCCCTCTCTGTCAACCCAGCATATGATACAATATTAAACTTCAAATTAAAATTATATATATATATGTTATATATATATATATATATATATACACACACACAGGCTGAAAAAAATGAGATTGTTGTAAAACTGAAATTTCTGTTGTTACATGTAGAATGGCTAAGGTCAATACCATATAAAGACAACTTTATCTTCACCTAAGTAAACCTTACAGAGTTTTAAAACTGAAATTAGCTTAAAATACTGCATAAATACAGGATAGAAATGATATTGATGCTTATAATAGTTTATATTCCTACTTCCTCTGCAATTTAAATAAGGCATATAACAACTACATATAAAAACAATTCAGAGCCTCAGGGGAAAAAAAAAAAAGATTTAAAAATCATTACATTCCTCTAAAGATTAGGATTGCCTAGAAATTAAAGTCAGAATTTCACATTAACTATTTGGTTTAGGCTGCCTTCATTTCAAATTCCTGCATTTGCTTTTAATTTTGACATTTTATACAGTTCTAGATAGTTTATTAATAATAAGAAATCATTTTTAATGGAACAGTTGAACTGATGTTGGTTAAATAAATGCAAAGTTATCAAGTCTTGAAACAGAAGATAGTTCTGCTCGGTAGTTTCAAGGTGTCTGCAAAAAACACGTTTCTGAAGTCTCATCCTACTGCAGGCAAGAAAGAATTCTTTACATTCCAGTATACAGATAGGGCTTAAGGTTATATCAGCCAGCTAGGAACGTGCATGTCTGACTTGTATAACACTTACTTTAAATGTAAATAAATCAAAACTAGGTTCAGTACACAATCTTATTCATGTGGGACATGTCTAGCAGAAGTAGGGTTTATTTTTCACCTAAGTGTCAGTAAGTGACAGATCTCAATGACACCCCATGCTATTTTTCTACAGGGAGTACCAAGAACTAGAAATATGCAGACTTACTACGAATCTTGACATCTGCAACATTCCCAGGGTATCACATCAGCCCCTTTAGGTTATTTCAATTTGATCTACATATCCATGAAAATAAAAATCAATGTGCCCAATGGTCTAGTAAAACATTCACCCTATCCTATGCAACTGCATCCTTTCTGTGAAGCACGGGCGTAAAGGCACAGTGACCCTCAGAGCTATGCCACTGGGAACTTATCCATCTTAGCAAATGATCTCTCATGCTGAACAAGTTAATAGATACCATCTATTAAGAGAACTTTTCCCTTGCTCCTTCTGCACTGCCGAGGCTTACTATTAGTGAACTCCAAATATCAGCAGGTGCTTTTACAGGAACTATACAGAAGGACAAGTGCTTTCATCTAAGGCTCTGCAAGTACATGCAACATCATCAATATCTAAATTTAAGCTACCTTTTTACTTGTATAATCTCACCACACCACAGAGAATTCAGTTTACCAATGGAGAACTTCAGGATGTTCTTAACTCTGGCTTGTTTGTAGATGTGATAAGGCAAATAATTGTTCAGAAGGGCAAACTGTTCTTTTTTCAGTGTGGAAAAAGGACTGTGAAAAGCTTTAAATGGTATTTCCTTTTGTAAGCATAGTTTTATCTTTAAGTTCAGGGTTGGCTTTTCCTTTTAAATGACATTGCATAGTCATAGATAGTATTTATCAAACTGAATAATTATTAGTATCTATAATTTCATAAGTCCAACATTTACAAGCAGAAGTTTAATAAAAATATATACAACTGAAATTTTATGCTAGTCTACCTCAAAACTCAGAGAACTAAGAATTCTAGATCAAAAAAAGACATCAGTAGAACTTAAAAGAGCCAGTGGTTGACTTAAATCCATTAAATTTAGGTGCCCCACCTTCAGCCATTAACTCCTAATAAAACCCTATCATCTATCAGTGTTATTGCATTTGCTGTATAGAATCTGGATGTAAACCATAACAGTAGAAAGGGGGTCATTTTCACACAGAAATTTTAAAAGCTTAATTTTGAAGATGAAAACAGTATCTCCAGATGGAGGCAGGCAATTCAAAAATAATTGGTACAAATAGTAGTAACCTTTATTTCATACATCTTCAGTCCACAGAGAATATTCATTTTTTGCCTGTTGAATTGTTCACTCAATTAAGAGACAGCATTGTCCCAGGTTAGCTCTTCTCACCCCAAGTTCATTTTGAAATCCAATGAAAGTTAGTTAGCACCATAAAAAGTAATCAGACCCCGAGCTTCATTGAGCTTGCAGATGTTTCTTTCACTACACACTTGGTACAATGTATAATTCACTTCAAAGTGAATTAGCATACAGCTAAAAAAAATTTTGGGAGCTGATGCTTCTGATCTGTTGGAGCCCTTCAGCACCCTTGGAACACCCCACATCCATGACAACTTTGGGACACAGTAATTTGATAGCATTGATTATTTAATAATAAGCTGATCAGGTACTGTTTGTAGTTTTTAAGTTTCCAGCTTTGCCACTCTCTAGTAATCTTTTCCTCAGTGTTATAAATAAGTTGGCTTGACTCAGTGTTGCTAGTCATTTTCCTAACACTGATTCCCTTATGAAATATAGTGCATATTTCATTGAGAAGATCTAACTTCTTGTATCTTAGACAAAGTGAAAAAAGGCCAAGCACCTCTCAGCCTTCCCTTCTCCACGCTGGGCAACCAGTTCCCTCAGCCTCTCCTCACTGCACATGCCTTGAGCCCTGCCAGCAGGTTTGGTGCCTCTTTGGGCACTTCCAAGGCCCCTCACATCCTGGTGATACATTTCCACTAACCTCAGATCCTTACAAGGTCTCAGGAAGAATTCAAACCCAGAAATCTAAAGCTGTACACTATGTGTGATGCCTTGTTCTTTATGTATGTTAAAGTGCCAACATTCTTAAAATATATAAAGCTTCATCACCATTTAAAATATTTAATAAATCAGGTATTGTGGTTGGAAGTTACTGCCAGTCATAAATTGAATATTAAAGGTCAGCTGTAACATGAATTATCATAAAGCCAATTACTTGCTATATAACAATTACTGAAATCAAACAACATCAGTGATTTTCCACTATTATGCAAAATTTCTAAATACGTTACCAGTAGAAAGCCCAGTGAAGATGTGAAATACCTTTTCTGTATACTTCAGTTTATATTTAGAGACGTGTCACCACTCATTCCGACTGCAACAGGCTGACCAGCAGCTCAGCAGCTCTGTTTCACAGCTCAATTCAGAATCGTTTCAGCTTTCCAATGAATGAAGAAAAAAAAGAACAGGAAAAAAAAAAAAAAGAAAGAAAAAAAAAAAGGTTTGAATAAGTTAAAAGAACCAGAAAATTCAACAATGTGTCACAAATAGAGAGGTCATTATGCCTGGATAACCCAGGATATTAACAGTTGCAGAAAGTGAAACACTATCCACAACTTAGCAGTCAATGAGCCCTGATCAGAACCAGTGATCTTCTGTACAACAAGGGTGGCATTTTACAGTTCAGTGCAAAATGGAACAGACCCTTGATATCTTCATTTGTCCTTTTTTCTGTGCATATTTCACAGTGCAACGATTTAGGGTCCATAACGTGTCACTTGTTATACTTATAACTGCAGAGTTTACTTGAAATATGTATGCACAGAAAAAAGTTCAGTGAACTGCAAAGATTGCAACAAATCTATAGCTTTGATCCAATATAAAGTTTTACTCCAAGTCTGAAACAATGCTGGTTAAACACACCAAAAGTTCTATTTGAACTGCTTTTGCTTCTAATGCATGCATTTACTGTAGAAGCAGATCACTTCAAGCTTTCTTCTAAATCAATGACTCAAAATACTTTTTCATTAAATTTCATTTTAAAATAACAATGGACATATTTTAGAAGTGTTGCTAAAGTACTTTATTTTCAATATTTTACTGTACTAGGCATGGGGGTATAAGAAAAAATGAGAGGAAAGGATTCTTCTGTAAAAGGAATCGCCAGCATCTCATGGCAAATTTGAGCCTTACTTTAAAAGCTGTAATAGAAAATGCCACAGAGATTCTCATACCATATTGCACAGACTTGGGAATATTGAGAGGTTTTCTGTATGGATTTTTATGAATGTTTTTCTCTTGTCCACCCTTCTGCACAGTGATAAATAATCCTTCTGACAAACTGATTAAGTGGTATTCTGGTAATGTCAATCTGCAAAAATGCTTTATCATTTCTAGGAAGAATCTACTATATTAGCACAGGTTAGTATCTGGAAATGATTCCACAACAATATTACAGAACAGCAAGATAAAAAACAACACAACAGAAGTTTACCCTGTGTACTGTAGAACAATACTATTTAGCTCAACTAAGCATGAAAATTAATATTTCAGTAGCACACCCCAAAATCTGACTAAATAATTTCCTAAATTCTGTATATGAGATTTCATAGGCATTGCATTCTCTTCTGCTACCTAGGGCCAGAAATGAAAACATCATGAGAAAAGTTGTTTTACTTGAATTGCTAGCTTGGCTGCAGCAGAAATACAAGAAAAACATAACAAAATCCCAGTCTAATAAGCTTTCCATACAGAAGTATTTTTAGGAGGATTCAAAGGAGCTTACATACTACCTTATTGATACTTCAACCTTGACTTCCATTCTCGTGCATCCTATGTAGATTGCTTTTCACAACTCATTTTTTAATGCAAAAATGATGTGAACCAGAATATTTAAATGCAAAGGGAGATATATGTGAATTGAAAGAATTGAAGGAAGTTTCTTAAGCAACAAAGATTAGTACTACATTATACAAACACCACTGGTCCATACACAAAAATGATAAAGATAACATAGCTGCATAATAACTGAGGCATTATATTGCATATCACACATCTTGGAGCTGAAACAAGACTTGTATTACTCACATTAATATTATGACAAATGTTCAATTAAAATACATTTGATTTATTTTTGCCACGTAGCAGAACTAGACACTTCAGGATATGCTTATTTCCTTATGGTAAAATAAAGAAGAGTTTTAGCTTAGGTCAACTCAAACATCTAAACAACACCCGGATTTGATAGGATTATTCAAAACTAATCCATCTTTTTTAATTCACCTGTGCTTTGAATCTCTCCCATAAACCACATCAAAAAAACAACTAAAAATAATGGCTTCAGATAAGGCGTATGCGGAGTTTTCAGGCATGGGCTTTAGATGGTCTTAGTTATGTGGAATGAACAAGGAGGCTTCAACTTTAATACACCAGAAAGAATTGATCTGAGTAGCACAATTAACTAGATCTATTCAATTCAACTACACTATGAAAAAACTGCATTTATACACAACTTAAAATAAAAACACCCAGAATGAGCTACTTAATTTGTCCCGCAATTCTGACAGAAATCAAATCTCAAAATAATTGTTAGTGTAATATTACTCCAGGCTAAAACAGTTAATTGGATAAATATTCCTTCTGCTGACTGAATGATGTTCTACTTACAGCTTCACCATCTCCATTCAGATAAATCTACACCATACAAGCAGTTCACAATCAGCAGTAAAGTTGGAAATATGCTAATAAACTTGATGAGTGTAGAACAGCTCTGTTGTTGCCAGACCTTTGACTTGAACTCGATGGGGCTAATTTGGCATTCAGCAACTGGTTACATTCAGCAAGAGGTGAGGCTTCACAACAAAGATAACGTAGTGGAAGTAATTAGTATTCAGACCATCAGTAACAGGTCTTTGGCATGTGACTGTGGACAAAGCAAGACTTCAATAATATATGGTCTGTAATATGTTTTTTAAAGGTGTGGTGCATAACTATTTCAAAGTTATATTGAAATACTGTGTATTTTTCATGACAGATTTAAAAAATATATTCTAATTTATCTAATCAAAGCTATTGTGATTTCATAGGTATATATTCCAATATACATATATGTGTGTGTATGTGTGTGTATATATATATATATATAGGTTAACCTTATATAAGGTTAAGTAGACTTGCTCCCATGAAAGTGCACAGCATTGTGAAAAAAGCAGTTTTCCTTCTATTTAGGAATGAGTTTTGAAAGATTAGCTCTGACCATATATGGCACCAGATTATTCTGTACTGTCAGCAAGGATGAGTCAAAACAGGACAACAGTACTAGTAGTTCTCCCAGTTTCCTTTGTCTCCAATAGGATCTCTGCCAAGGAATAAAATCAGTGCTCTGGGCTAGCCAGTATCTGTATCAAAGATCTAGTCTCTGTCCTTCCATGCAAAATTTGAATAGAAACTCATTTGAATATGCTCCCTCTGCTGTCAATTAAGAGAACAAAAAAACGGAGAGAATTGTCTACTAGATGTGCCAAGGCAGTCCAGCAATTAAAGATACGCCATAAGGAGCTGTTTTACTCAAACTTACATCGTTGGAGCAGAGTAGAAAAAAAACACAGTAAAAAAAAGAGGACAAAATCAAGTCCATGATCACTAAAAAATTCATTTCACTATTAAAATGCTTTTGTTAGGCTTTGGTGGCCAAAACAAAAGAGTAAGTCCCATCTCTTGGAGGGGGCCTTGGAAGTGCATCTGCTACAACATCAAAGCTGGGTCAACTCTGAATTCAAACCCAGTTCTTTACAGCTTAGTCCGTTCAGAGTCTCCATCTTTGGATACTTCACAACCTGTTTCATAACCTTGTTTCAACACTTAATCATTCTTAAAGGTTGGTTTTTTTCCTCTTCTACTGTAAGACCTCCAATTCTATTTATGCTCACTGTTTTTCATTCTCTCACCTTAAAGAGATATCTTACAGGTAGTAGAAGACTGCTATTAAGTCTCCCCAAAGCTCTCTCTTGTCTAGTCTAAACAAGCTCGTTTCTCACAGCCTCTCCTCACAAGGCACTTCCTACAGTCCCCTAACCATTTTAGTAGCTTCCACTGGATTCACTCAAGTTCACAACCATCTTTCTACTGCTTGCTCTTTGATGTACTTCGCAAGGATGCATGAAGCAATTACTTCTAGCAGTAAATCTTTCAAACCGACCTGCAGTGAAAAGGTGTAGGAAAAAATTAAAAAATACAATTCAATATTAAAACTAAAATACTCACACAGATGTTCAGTGTATCGTTTCTACTGTAACTCTGTGTACCTTCATAGAAGCCAATATTATTTATTGCTAAAATTTCTACAAAAATTATTACTTTAGTTTCAAAATCTCCTTTTACAATCTGGGAAAATTTTGAACTAGAAATTAAGAGAAACTGCCATTGTTATTTTTCAGTGATGTGACAATTGCATCTGAAAAAATAATCTGGTCTGTATTTTGTTCTCCAATTAAATACATCCAATTTGTACTGACTTACACTCTAAGTATGCCCACTGAGGAGGGGAGGGGGGGGGAGAAAGGAGTGGAGAGATTATTTTATCCTATATTATTATTTTCCTATTCCTTATAGGTATTTGTCAGTAAAATAAAGGTATACCTTTATAGGATATTTGTAAGAACTGTGACTGTCCTAGTGCCAATTACTGTATTAATTATAGAATTATTTTCAACCATGCCTATTTCAAAGAAACATTATTTAAAGGCTTTTTACTTTTCCTATGACAACTTTCTGTCATCAGCTCATGCCTTCACAACCACAAGGCTTAGACACTATAATTCCTTCCAATTACAATAAAGCCTTCTATGGCTCCTGATCAGAGAACTGGAAAAAAAAAAAACCACAAAAACCAAATCACACAAAAGCCAACTTCCCCAGCACTCTCCCTCCATGAGTGCTTCACAATATTTTTATTTAAATAACAAAAAAAAAGAGGCTTATTTAAGCTAGAAGCATTGTAAGATGATTATTTCCTCACAGAGGCTTGGTATGATGCTGACACTGACAGCTTTTTTTACAATGGTTTCATCTCCTAGCAATTAAGTATTACTTAGTTTATAAAACATCATTCGTGTTTTAGTCCAAGAAGTTATTGTTGCTGCATGGCATTGATTCCCACATTTAAAAAAATGATCAATTCTACCTGGAATTCAAACAAATCTATCTTTTTCAGCTATGAAAAAGGACCACAGATGTGCAAGCACTGAAAGAAGAATCAGCTTTCCATGTTGTCCTTCCACCTGCACTTTCAAACCTTCTGCAGCCCAACAGAAACATCTGGAAGACTACCCTTCTTATTTCCCACTCCGCACATGCTGGGAGCAGAGATAATACAGTTCCCACAATCTTGTAATGCAAGGAAGATCAGAATCCTTTTTGTAAACAGTAACTTTTCATTAAAAGAAGGAGTTAGAAGAGATGCTTCACTGTATCATCTTGTAGAATTAATATATCTGTGAACACAAACATAGACAGAAAGAGACTTTGTATCTTGGGGAAAAAAACAAACAGATCTTCAAAAACTTTGATGGAATTTAAGCTTTCATATCATAATCTGAGAAATAGGAAAATGATAATTTACTCAAAAAGTCTACAGCACAATTTAGATATCCACACCTCATGGATATCCATGTTCATGGCTGATTTTTCACACTGTCACAGAAGTATCACAGCCTGTAGGTACAGTATTTAGTGTCTAGTATCTACAGCATCCCCGTCCCTGGAGGTGTTCAAGGCCAAATTGGATGGGATCTGGGCAGCCTGGTCTGGTATTAAATGTGGAAATTGGTGGCCCTGCATGTGGCAGGGGGGTTGGAGATTCATGACCCTTGAGGTCCCTTCCAACCCAACCATTCTGTGATTCTGTAGTGCTTGGCTATGTATTAGCCAGAGACCGTAACACCAACGGTGCTAAAAGCTTCCAATGATGTTTTCTCTAGGAGCTGCCATCCTCATTTCTTACATTTCAAAACGTACATCATATATATAACAGACAGGGTACTTTAATTACACTAAATTAAAGTTTCCTTTAAGCATGCATAAGAAAAACATCAAATTGTCCTTTAATAACTTACAAAACCTGAAAATGCAAACAAGAGACCATTCTACCTAATAAAAAAAACTAAGTAATAAACATGTTCATAATTTTTCATAAATTGTAAATAAGTCTCTATTTTCATTTGTTATGCTCTCTTTTGTTCAAAACACCATGACTGGTGATTATATGCAACATGCAAAAGCACACTGGAAAAAATCAGACTTGAAATATCTAAAAATAACTCAAAAAATTCTCACTATGAATGATAAAAATTAGCAGTCTTTACAGATCAACTTATATTGCTTCACCCTCCTCAAAAGATAAGAACTAAAACAAAAATAATCCAAAACCAAATTCCTTCATCCTTCCCTGCCTAAAAAAAAAAACATGAGCAAAAAAGTGGTTGATAAAATGCTGAGATATCACTTGATACTCATATATCCCAACCTGCTTCATTGCTGATCTTTCTCAACAGCAATAAAAGAACAACAGGTTGTAATTGCCAAGGTTAGCTGCAATCCCAGGCTTATGCACAAGGATTATACATCCTGTATTCCACTCTGCTGGAAGGGTCTTACTTGGCAATAAAAGATTAACAGTAACAGCCAGGGTCTCAGCTCTAATACCTAAACCTGAAGACGTTTTTAAAGTACACATATCCAGGAACAAACATCTGAGCCTTTTGTCTCTTAGCATAATCCTCTTACCATTTTTCTTACCTCACTGAACTTCAGGATTTCAAAAAGTGAAATATATCTGGCACCTTTACTCTGAATTTAACTTTAAAAACTGCCTCTTGAAGATCCCACATTATAAATTATAATAGCATCCATTCCAGATTCATAGCTGTTGGATTCTTTCATCCTGCTTTCTAATACCAAAGGCAATATATACAATAAGCATAATTTCTGGTTTTAAGCTTGTAAGCTATTCCTGTTATTCATACAATACATATTGGCATTATCAATTTTCAAATGGTCCTCACCTTATGGATTTGGGATATTAGATCACAGGTAAAATTTAAACAACAATGCTTGATGAAAAAACATTTAAGTTAACTACTATTATAAAAGTTAAGCATATTACTACTCTGTTGTCCAAATGACATTGTATAAAACTCAAGTCTTCAAGACAGTTTCTTCATGATCCTTCTTGCATTCCATCAAGAAACAGAACTAAATGTCCAGGTGGTGTCTGTTCAATTTAACAAGTCGGATCAGGAATTCACTCCAAGCTATCAGTTTGTAGCACAGTGACCACAGCAGCAAACTACAGTGACAAGACTCTTTAACAAAAAATATTTAAATTCCTTTATGGACCAGGCAGACATGAACTGAAGGTCAGAACTGCTTTGTCCACGTGTTAATGCTTGAAACTGGGCCGAACCAGCCCGTAAACCGCCAACACCATGTTGGAGTTAGGAACAGCCATGGCAGTGAGGTCCACCTCACTTTGCTTTAGGTATCTACATCTGAGCCAGTCAGCATCTACAGCCAGTGAAAAGAAATAACCATCACTGAAGTGCAATTCAGCAAACCTATCTATAAATTTACTTTAGGATGAAGTGATTATCTTGTTACAAATCCATATTCACTTCAATTAACTACAAAAAGGATTCTAGATAAATAGAGGTTGATAACTACTCTTTATCATAGGGGTTATCAGTCACAGATCTGTACTTGGTAATCTGGGATAAACTGCCTCTTTATTTTACATGAATAGCCAATCTTATCTGCACCTAAGTATTTATATACCTAGTTATCAACACACTTGATTTTTGTAAGTTAATAACTTTGTATTGAAGTATGTTCTTTAAAAATTACATTTTACAATCTTATTTTATGTTAACGTGGTACAAAGATATGTTCCTGATAGAGGAGCATGTATCTATTTTGTTACATGCTTGACTTGCATTCATCTCCAAATCTTTTATGGAATAAAATACTCTCAAAGTTTTTAATGTTTTGAGGATATGAAGTTATAGTACACTCATTATGTTAATGAAACAGTAACAGCATCCTGCAAAGAAAACTCATGGGCTTAAGTCTCAGAACTAGAAAATAAGAATATGATACAAAGCAAAATACCTCTTAATTAACATTAGTTTCATGGTACTCTATAAAAGTAAACATACTGTCCTTCTACTGTATAAAACAGCTATTTACATCAATCCTGGCAAGCTGTAAATTGCATGTTAGTTTGTACATCAGACATTTTCTGGGAATCCTGTACAAGCCTCCCCACCTAGGAGTAAATGAAGACCGAAAGATTCATTTTTAGACTCTTGCATTAGCAGTGTGGAAGCAGGGATTGTTGCAGGTGAAAAAAGCATTACATTAAATAACTGTATAAAAACTGCTGTAAAGAACTTGATCTTCAAAGTTCAAATGGTATTTGGAAAGTAAGGCAGTGAGCAAGAGCAATCAAAGTCTAATGAGAAGTTACACAGCAATTGCTGTGGATCAATGATTTTCCAAAACTGACATGCACAAGTAATAATGGAAATACTGATCCTAATTCTGCAAAAATGTACACTGACGTCTGCCTGCTTTGAGCACCATGCAGTTCCCTTAAATTGAATGAAGATACTCACATGCATCTTTGTAGGCTACTTGGAACTCAAATGTGCAAGCACTTATGAGATCAAGATTATTGATGGGACAAAAGTGCACATAAAGCTTTAAGGAACATAAACAGCTCCTGATTTTGTATGTCAGCAATTAATAAGTTTTAAGAGATGTCAAAACAAGCATCATTCATTTCAGTTTCCAGTAAACACTGAATTGAAATAACATATTAAATTTTTGTGAGCAGAAATGGAGATAATACCCATATTTACTTTAGGATGCATCTATTATATAAAAGGGAAGAAACATATTAAGTAATTTGTATATCTGTTGAATCATGAAGTACTGATGACAAAATTACGTGTTACATTGCTATCAAGCAGCACATTTCACAGAATCACAGAATGGCCAGGGTTGGAAGAGACCTCAAGGATCATGAATTTCCAACCCCCCTGCCACGTGCAGGGCCACCAACCTCCTCATTTAATGCTAGACCAGCTGCTCAGGGCCCCATCCAACCTGGCCTTGAACACCCCCAGGGATGGATGGGGCATCCTCAACCTCTCTGGGCAGCTGTTACAGCACCTCACCACTCTCTCTGTAAAGAACTTCCCCCTGACATCCAACCTAATCTCCCCTCCCTCAACTTAAAACCATTTCCCCTTGTCCTGCAGTTATCTACCCTTTCAAAGAGTTGATTCCCCTCCCCTTTGTAGGCTCCCTTTAGGTATTGAAATGCTGCAATGAAGTCACCCCGACATTACTTTTGAATCTTTCCTCCACACACTTTCAAAACCTGATTCTTATGTTTCGGAGAATTTTGAAAAATCAGGAGTTATACATCTGTTGCATCCAATCAGCAGATAAATATTAGGATCCAGAAAAGTTTTATAAATAAACCAGAATGAAACTGGAATGCCACTGTTTATAGCTGCAGTCACTCTGTCAAAGATCAACCTCAGAACACAATTCAAGGCCATCCTGGAAAGAAATAGCATCAAAGGTGGCCTTTGGATAACATCAAACAACTACAAAACCTGTAATTAGATTATACATAGGTAATGGGATATTGGTGGGAAGGTTCAGCTTCTACTGCCATACCACCAGCATCTGCCTCTAACATCATGGGCCAACATCATAAAATGGAAGGCATTACTTTCGGAGCTGACCTCATGTATACAGGCAGCAAATATAACAATGAAAGTTCTGCAGAACGAATGAACAGAGAAGGTGCTAACCGCTATATTACATGTTTATGTGTTGGACAAAGTTAGCGATCTCACAGCCACCTGCTTCCGTTAACTCAGGTACTCAGACACTAACAGCTTTTTCCCTTTATTAACCTATAGGATATAAAAACAAATCACACTGAGTTATTCCTCTTGTACTAGCTATTCTATTCTACTGAGACAAATAAGAACTGCATGGAAAGATATTAGAAATAGATGATTGTGGGTTATAAGCGCTATCGATGTTTTTAGAAAGAATACTGGCAAATTAAGAAGACTTTCAGCATTGCATATTGTTAAATAATGTTAAATATCCACTGAAGACTTACCGGTAGCTCATCTGCTACACAGTTCTGTAACTGTGAGAGCATTCATCTTTTAGACAATCAGTGCAGGAAAAAATACTCTTTTTAATAAGGGACATTATAAGAGACTTGTCTTGAAGATTTTCATGATCATTTCTGGATATAAATCACTTTTCCAGATAAACTAGAGAGCATACAATTTCATCTTTTCCTTCAACATTTGCCAAATTCACAGCACTTTGTGCACAATCAGTTTTCACTACACAGACACTTATTTTCCTGTTGTTGTGTCTTTCAGGCAGATCATAAGAAATAAAGGTTAACGGTCCAGGGATTTATTGGTGTTTTATGCTGGTGGTGATGGCTTTAGTTTCTTTTTTTTCTTATTTTTTTTTCCTAAGTTTGCTAGATCTGTTTGTTTTTTAATGCAGGGTTATTGAGCAAGCAGTGCAACTTTAAAAAAAAATAAACAAAAAACCCAAAAAACAACCAACTAACCACTACTGATACTCCGGTAAAATTAGCTAATATTAGCTGTCGGATTGACTTTATAATAAGAATTCGTTAATGGACTAGAATACAACTTCCTAACATTGTAAAAGAGACACACAGCAATCAAAAAGTGTAAAATAAATCATGTGATGGGCACAATGCTATTGTTCTTCTAAGGAAATTCATCGTTTGAGAGAAATAAAAAAAAGAAGGAATAAAAATGCATTTGAAATCAGACCACTGTAGCTATTCCTTAATAACCATGTAATAGTCCATCTTCCCCCATTTCATTAAACTTCAAACTAAAATGCTCTATTAAAGCTGCTGATGTGACTATAGGTATAAGAATAGCACTCATTCTCTGATGTATGAAATATGGTCAAATAAAGCATATACCAAATAATGAAGATACAGTAAAACAAAACAAGAAAAATATGTTTCAGCTAAAAACTTCTGAAAAATGACTCAAAGATTTGACACTGAGTGTTGTTCTTTTGTCTATTTGTTTGATTTTTCCAAAATATTATTCTACATAAATCAATTCTGAATCTATCTAGAATAATGATTAAAGCATTTTCTAAATCAATTAGCTTGACTGCTGCTATGATCAAACATTCAGGTCACAGCTAGATTTTTAAAGTTAGCTCACAACCTAAGGATTTAGACAGGTGCCCAGCAGTCTTTCAGAAGTGCACAGTCACTTAAAGTATTTAATTTGAACCATGCAAACATTTCAAAGTGATTCTGAATAAGAAAAAAGCAAGCAAGCATTTGGTCTCACCTTTTAGTACCAACAACCTTTCATTTTTGGTGTTGTTTTCATTTCAGTAAAATATTCTACAAAATTAAATAATTTGCTTCTCTCTATATCTTCTGCATCCTGAACACATTTCCATTCATCACTTTAAGAATTTAACATAGCTTTGACCATCTTCATAAGAAAATAGTCCTACAATGCTACTGCAAACAACAATCTTCAACCCTAGTCTTAGACTTGACTCTAGAAGTTTCCTGCCATTTCATGTATAATTTCTTGATACTTCAACAGCAGACAGCATAGCAATGAGCAGAGAGCACAAATGTTTCTCATGAAGAAATGGGTAATTCAATGCAGGAAAGGATAAATCTAAAAAATAAAGCACCCACCAAACACGATGAGGGTGTAACACAGCTTGGATGCATCCTGAGGAGAGAAAGAAAAAAGCACCGGTAGGCCAATCTTTATAAAGCTTTACCAATTTAGCTTTCTTTCTACTACTATTGGTGCTTAAGAGGTTAAGACTTTATTTGTGAAAACAGAGAGAGATAGCGGGGAATCATGTTGTCTGCGGCTCCATAAGTCTCGCTTAAGATCCTTTTCAATTACCATCCATTTCTCCTTTAAAAAGGGACAAAAAAATAGAGGAGTGGAAACAGGTCAGGGCAGTCTGTGACAATGACAGTGTGATGGGCTTGGACCCCCTGCGGTGTTTCCATCTGCTATCATTAAGGTGACTACTCAGACATGAAAAAATCCCTCTTGCTGTGCTGACAGGCAGACATCAAGAACTATGACAAGGCATTAAGACAGAAAGTAGAGACAGAGATGTCATATTCCACAAACAATACTGCCTCAAACAAGACCTCTAAAATTTTATTGGAATTTAAAATAAAAATCAAAGGGCTTTTACCTGGAGGTTATCAAACTTCCTCTCATGTTAGTTTGACAACGAAGATAGTGCTGACAGTCACAGTCACAAACGCTTGGCTGCTACCTGTAAACTCCACCGTGAGAAACCCAAATTTTTTGCTCACTCCTCAATAAAAGTGAGTTTTTAATTTCCTGCCTTTTCTCACAAAAAAATAAGAAAGATGAAAAGGAGAACTGAGGCCGGCTGCTTAGAACATGTCAAGCATTGGAGTCTTTGGTGGATTGCACACATGATAACGGAAAAATAAATCAACAAGGCAAGCATCTACGACAAACTGTTTTTCCTTCCAAACAAATGATAATTAAATTCATATCGAATGTTAAAGGAAGTGTGAAATGACTGCGATGTTTATCTCGGTGTAAAGTAACAAAATGAGCACAGGCTTTTAACCAGCAGGGGGGGCAACAGGATTAGGGCTGAGCTCTGACCCCTGCGCGGAGCTCCGGCAGCTGCGGCAGCGGGCGGGCCGGGCCTCCGCTCCCAAAAATCGTCCCTCGTGCCCAATGCTTTGCTGCTGCTCTTTCTGAGCTTGGTCAGCTTTTAGCAGAGCTCCCCTCCTTCCTGTCGAGCCGCAGATGATCAATAGTTTGACAACAATATCGCAAGCCTCATTTAACAATTCCCAACTGCGTCTCCTCGCTTTGCCTCATCAGCCAGCCTGGCTGAGCGACTGCGAGCACCAGGCAAGGCTCAGTGCACGTTCTGAATGTCATGACTAAGTGTATTTCATTGGTAGGACTTCAGCCCTCCACCAGCAGCTTCAGAAACACACACAGCCAGTTCTCCAGCACGTAGCACCAAAGCACTGCTCACCATTTCATCCCCAGGTGCACACAACACAAATCTTACCTCGCTTCCTTCTGCCACCTCCACTGGACTGAGAAAGCAATTTCTCTGTGAATGCTACTAACTCTTGAAGTTACATGTTACATAAACGGGGGTTTCTTCAGTCATATAGTTCTGGTGCAAGTTCTCATCTCATCATCTACGTCTTCATACTCCCATGCATTTGTTCCCAAACACGCCTTCACAGGTGGCAGTCTGAATGACCGCCTCACTAAATGGCCTTTTGAGCAGACCTCCCAGAGACTCACTAGAAACACACGGAGGGGGAATGAGGGTTATCCAGAGCAAGAGATACAAGACATCTTCCAAGATAACATTTTTTATGTTAAGCTTCTGGTTTGAGCATAAGATGTATTTATTTTTAAATAATCCAGCTATAGAATGGCTGTAGTTAATAAGAGGGAATCTGAATGCCATACACCAAATAATGTTTTCCAGACTTCTACCAATTGCCCCGGTGTCCAGATATCTATGTAGTAATGAATATTAATCAGAGAAATCAATCTTTGCAGTATCTAACAACTACTCAGGGAAAGAGCAAGACAATGCTCTAATAACTGAAAATCTATTTATTACTCACTTAATCTTATATGCAAATTCAGTCTGTAGCAAAATGTAAAAAACCTCTTATTAATAACTGAAATTTGATTTTCAGTTTTCTCATTTTTGATTTTCTAAATTTACTTAAATCATTAATTTTCATATAATCTATATATAGAAGATAAAGTGAAAAACTACAGATAGTGTTTTTTATTCTGCACAGCTACAGAAGAAGGGGAGACATGACAGCTGTATGAGCTACTGAAATTTCAGTTATTTCAGCTATTAGTTTAACAGGAGATCTTTCTTTATTTAGATTAAAGGAGATTTTAAAAGTTAAATCATTAAGTCTAAGCTAATCATTTAGAATTTCTCTATAGCCTATAGGATCAGATAAGTACCTGGCAATTCATATCGGTTTTAGGATTTGGCAACATTTCACATAATTACCCATTGACAACTTAAACAACCAGCTTATATTAGGTATTTGTAATGCTCTAATGTGACAGAAAGTACAGCAATAATAGCAGGGTAGCAAAGTCTGTGGCCACAGCAAATGAGAACAAGCTCAAACGCAGCAGACACAGATGCAGAAACAAAGGAAAAAAAGCTGTTTATCTTCAGAAGACCTCCAGCAAGCAGGGATCTTCAGCAAAACACTCTCGCCTCCACTGCCAACCCTTAAATGAGGTCTGGGAAGGGGTGGATCCTGGCTCCAGACCTTTCAGTAGCTAAGTGCATTGCATGCAGCTGAGCTCTCCTGGGTTGGCCCTGCCTTCCCACCAGGTGCTCAATCACTGTTTCAGGCCGTGACTTAGCATTTCTGCTACCCTCCACCCCTTCACAGCATGAACCAATGACTGAGCAAGTTAAAAGTAAGCCCTTTCCATTATGGTGATCCAGTATATCATGCCACTTTGTATAATTTGCCTAACACGGTATAGACTGATGAAATATAAGATGATTCATGACTGGTTCATGGTTGAGGTTCATGTTCCTTTGTGGCCCAGTATTAGGTGGCTCTTCTGGGGGCACGTAGTTGCTTAGACCAGGGAAGGTTTGGCTTGCAGTATTTAACTGCTATTAGTAGAGAATATAACCCAGATTTTGGTTTCTTAAGGGAGGATGATTCTAACATGAACTCCAGTGCAAAAAACACCATTTTCATTCAAAAATACTAGCTTGTATTTTGATTACAATGAAAACATTGGAATAATGACACATATATACCAAACAATAATTATAGAATCCACAGTCATGGTTGCCAATGCATCTTGTTATCAAATAATGAAAAACCTTTGCCTTTGAAGTGTCTATGCAAGACCCATCCATGCCTAATTCTTCCTCCTGTTTCCACCAGTGGAACTTATCTGACACTATTTAAGCCCCTCACTTCAGGAAACTTCCAACAGGTTCCAACACATCCCATGACATTCACTGACATGGAGGTGACCACGTTCACAGAGGACTCAGCACCATCAATTTAAGAGACTACAGAAAAGAAAAAAATCATCACCGCTTTTGTCTAGATTTTGAAAGGCTAGTTGTAGATACAAGGATAAAGGAAAAATCAGGAAGTTTTATTTGAGTTAAACTGAAGTCCAGAAAAAAAGTAGAAGAGAAATTCAGAATTTATAGGAATACTCTATGCTAAAAACTACAGACTCAAATTAAAAAGAAATATCTGTCATAAGAGCCAGACTTCTTCTACTCTCTAAATCATCATCACAAATAAAAGTGCTTTCATTAACATTTGAAATGGCAAACACCTCTATTGGTGGCCACAAGTCCAAAGACTGGGACTACAAAAATCATAAACATCATATTTAAGCAGTAGCAGAGACCCAGGTTCCTAGCATAGTCTCTCTGGGATTTTGGAAACACAGGGTGTGCAAGCACTGAAGCTTTATCAGCCAGCACTGGGGCTGAGATCTGCAACCTCTGTGTACCTTGACTGAGATGGGAATGAAACCATTCACCCTTAGCAGGTGGTTTGCAAATACTGGTCCTAAGAAGTGAGCGTGAAGAGGACAGGAATGACAGGCAGGCTGCCTGCCCCTAGAGACTCAATCCAAATACTGACATTACTGAACAACATGCCTGAATAAAATCAGAGGAATGAGAAATAAAAGATTTCCCAATACCTTGCTTCCTTGCTAAACAAAGCTTACTTTTTCCATTATGGAAGTCAGATTGAAGACGCTAAGCATTTACCAAAACAAAACAGAAAAAAACAACAAAAAAGCAAGGAAAGAAAGGAGAGTTTGCACAAACAGTGAGGGGAAATAAGGATATGTCAATAAAAGCAAACATACCACCAAGGAAATTTACAGGGAAAGATTGAGCACGTTACATACAGAATAGCAAAGAAGCTGACATGAACTTCAAGAAGCCATCAAGAAAAGATCAAAGTGTAAATAGATCATAGGGGTCCTTTTTTATTTTTCACAACTTGTTTTATGTGCCTTTTATGTGTTGAGAAAATAAATAAATAATCTTTTGTTTGAACTTTAATCAACTCCCAGATTCCATGAACAAAAGGGCTTATAGGTAGCAATCCCTGTTGTTTTAACAAGAGAAACAAGGGGTTTCATCCATAGAAACCTCTACAGTAAAACCTGGCATCAGTCACCTACAAATAATTTGGGTTTCATTGACACTGAGTGGTGCACTGCCTCCCTGTATAAGAGAATGTTTAATCTAGCAGACAAAAGTAGAACATATCAGGACAATCTGTAAAACAAAGCAGGATGTATTTATTCACTTTTAAGAAACAACTATGCATTAATAGGATAGATTCTTTAATGCACACAACTTTTAAAGTCACTGATCCTTTCTAAGAAAGACTATGTTGTAAGTAGATGATGAGAATCATGCAGGGCAAAATTCCAAGTACAGCTACCATTCTTGGTTTTCTGGTCTGTGAACTGAGCATCTGACAATGATGAATGAGAAGTTAAAGCACCTGCATGTGTTCATCTGAAAGATATCTTCATTCATAAACATACCTTAACAATTGCACATCATGGGCATGCTGTGTATAGGTAGACAAAGTATCCAAAAAGATAGAGTAATTTAAGATCTAATATCTAAGACATTTGTCACTATCCTTCAGCTGAGATATGATAATCATCTAAGAGCCCTTGGTGGATTTCTGTTCCACGTGAAAGAGTTTTGCCTAAATGACCAGACCTTAACATCATGTCTCCAGCCCTAGTGAACTCAGCTAATGTTGGCAATCAATAGCAGCAGACATCTTGCACGTGATGTTATGTGTCACACAACATGACTCTGAACAGATCTACTTAAAACAAGCCTGACATTAATGACTTGCAAGAATAGACTTCCACTGCCTCTGGTATTGATAGGGCAGAACTGATATTAGCAGTGGCAGAGCTCTTCAGAATTTGCCTAGTGGAGGTCATAATTTATTATCATAGGGGAAATTATAAAATTGAGCAAAGCAAAATGAAAGGATGACAACAAACTGAAAAATGGTGAAATATTGACAGTGAAAAACAAATTGTTATTAGACGTGTTGAACTTATGGCAGACATATTTTCACAAAATAATGCCCTCAAGCAATTCTTGAATTAGCCTATTCACAAATGAGACATTTGTGAAAAAGGAAAGAGAAAGAGAAAAAGAGAAAGGAAAAAAAAGAAGACAAACAAAAAAAGAATAAGAAAAAAAATCTTGGGGAAGAGTGAAAAGAATGAGTCATAGCAAACAGGAAGCAGCAGCTACATGTTGTGATGTCACTGAATATTTGTTAATTTCAGCAAGAGGTTGCTTTCAAATGTCTTAAAATATTATTTTGTTGTTATTATTATTATTATCATGTAATTTTCAGCTTATTTTCAGGCATCTTGTCAGCTGGACTAAGAGATCAGTATTTCAACCTGGCAAGAATTAATAGTCCTATCCTAGAGACACCCAAAGGATATCTGATGCTAGAGAATTGAGTTGGGAAAGAAAAAAAGTAAATAAGTGATTAAAATGGCATTCAAAATGAATTTGTATAGGAAAATGGCTATAAACTTGAATGACATTTAAAAATATGTTTTGGACCTTTTTTTTTTTTTTTTGTCATTTGCCAGAAGTTACTGCTACAAGTGGAAATATTTCTCTTGGGGAAAAAAAAAAAATTTCCCTAGCTTAGAGATTTTCAATAAAGAACACCAGAAATAGAGCCACTTTCCACAGCCACTTTCCAATGTGAATGGCTTCTATATAAAGAGCATTAGCTAGCCTTTATACCCACTAGTGCTTCAATGACTCAAAATTAAATGACTCAAAATTTAATTCCTTAATGGATCCACTGTATCAATATTGCTATTATTATTTATTTATTTAGTAATTGTACTCAAGCACAGATAAGATTAGTAGTAGATTCTGTCAGACTTTCCGGGCTATTTTGCTGATACAACAGTGAACTCTGCATTAAGAAAAGACACCTGCTACTGGTACATATGGAGACATGCATAGGAAGTACACTCTATCCAACTGGGAGCCTGTGTTGACTATGAATCTGCAGCCAGAGAACCTCTCCATGAAGAGAACTGGGCTACAGATTGGCAAGTAGTATCACAACTACCCAGTAAGATCCTGTTCCCATTAAACAGGAAGAAAATATAGTTATCACGAAAGCATGAGTCATTTGCCACTTCTGTAAAAAAAAAGTTGCCAGAAGGGACAAAAAAGTAAATACAATTATTTTCAAAACAAATATGTTCATCCAAACAGAACTCAAATTGATTAACAAAGTGGTCATCTGGCTTGACACGTATACATGTGGGTAATCAAGAAATTCTGCATGTTATTTTCATTTAAAAATGTGATGACTATGTAAGGAATGATCTAATACAAGATGGCAGGTGATAGATCAGCTGCTCTCCCACTCAAAATCATATAAACAGAAGCTAAGCCAGTATGTTTGTTAAGTAGCTATAGACCATAAATGCTAGCAAAGGCCTGTACAGGGGATTGAACTGTATTGTCACTTGTCCTCTGAGAATAATTTCTGTGCACTGAAGTCATAGTTATCTTCATTGTACAAGTACAGCAAATCATACTGCTACCTGGCAAATGCCTCACTGTATAAAGGATATTGTTTTAACTCTGACATATGGAACTATATATTGAGCTCTGTTGGCAATGTCAGAGGTCAGCAATTGATAAAGATGTAAATGCCCAAATCTTCTGAATGAAAATTTGAAATCATTTAATTCTGAACAATCTAATGCTTGAATTATAAGTGGTCATTTGCTCACTCATTATCATAGCTCTGGACTGATTCTTAAAATAATTTTCAGATATTTCCATATATAAAGTATTTTAATTTTTCCTTATTATGTAACTGAAAAAAATATGCATTTAAATATGTAAAATAAAATCACAATCAAATCTCAAAAACAATTACATGTCTGCCTCAGAATTTTAATTTAGATTTAGAGAATCCCCTCTAGGCAGATCTCTCAGACTTCCCAACTCCCCACTTTTCTTTTCGCACCATAATTAACCTACAAATACATGAAATTAATTCCTTTCATACAAAGCTAAGCAAAAAGTTGGACTGCTCTAATCACAAACAGACATTCAGTCCACAGAATACATGTGAGCTAATCAAGTAAAAACTATCACTGCATCTAGAGTGATGCAAGACCATCAGCGTTTACTTCATTGCTCTATTGATCTTTTGTGCCACGGTACTTGCTAGAAACAACTCCCAACATATCTCTGACAGTTTTTGTCTAAGAAGAAAACAAGGCAAGGAGGGATTTGACAGCTCCAGATATATCACCATGGGATACAAAAGGTGGCATTAAAATCCTCTGAGTATTTAGTTTTCCTGTCAACTACTATAATATTTGAAACATACCAGATACAAAGGAATTTCTTTTTGTGAATCAGACCTTTGCAATTCATAGTCTTGAACAACATTTTCCAAAAGTATCTCAGATATGTAAAGCCTAAGGTTCCTTAAATCCATCAAGTAATTTGCAAGTTTCAACTTCTGTCCTTCATATTTCATGCTCTATTTCTTTCCTATGAAAAAACTTCATATACTGTTTTCAGCATAAGGACTGAAATAATGCAAGACCAACAAAAAAATTCAGAACTTTCTGTACAAGGTATGAGTTTTGTTATCAGCATATAAATTCTGACATCCTTAGTAATTTTACATGTCCTACACATTGAAGTCATCTATAAGGCAAGTTCCAGGTAGTCTCTGGTATGTCATGTTGATTTACCACTGTGTACAGTACTTTCATAACTAAGACACACAATCGCTTCATGCCCTCTCCCTGCTTCTTTTTTTTTTTTCCCCTGGAATAAAAGGGTGATAATTTGGGGAAATAGGGGAAATCCCTTCAGAACATTTAAGGGATGAGGATAGATTTTTTATGTCTGGCACAATAAAAAGAACCTTCTTCATCCCATATTTTCAACCCTTATTGGATTAAAGGACAATGAAGTTAAGAATAACAGGCTTGGATCACAGCAAATAGGACTATACAGAGGAATTAACAACCATTTATACTTTATGACCTGCTGCTGAAAAATTAGAGATCAGTGAGCTGAAGCGAAGAATGTTAATTGCAAGACATCTTTCTCATTCCTTTTTCTAAATAATTACAAGAATACATTTTTACAGTTTTTTACAGTAGATGTAATATCAAATGAAGAAAATAGAGATCCTTGCCTTTTCTGTCCTTAAACTGTTGGTTTTGCCCTCTCAAACGCTACTACAATGCCTTGAGATGCTGTACTGTAGTGGAACGAAAGACCTCTGAAGAGCAGTGGGAAGTTCACACCAGCTGCCAAACCTGAGATGAATAGGTGATTCTATCGGACAACACAGAAGTCCACGCCAGTTCCTTCCAGCATCACTAAAACTGTTAAAAGTTCTGTCAAATCTCACAGTAGGTGTTACACTAAGAGGCACTGAACACAGCCAAAAAAACTTTTCAGTCCAGATGCAGAGAAACAAACATCCAACTTACAGGTAGAGGGAATGAAATAAAGAATAATTTGGACAGCTTGAAACAAACTGAGTCAAATTTAAATGACTGTACATCACTGCTACAGTAATCCACAGAGAGTTTCTATATCCTTCATAATGGGATTAACAAGATGAATCTTCTAAGAGATGTGAACTACCCAATTCAGTCCCACCAATTTGACTTTCCTTTGCATATGTCTATTTTCCTTACGTATTACAGCACCAGGGAAGAATTAAAATTAGATAAAAAGAAATCATTTTACTGAAATGAATAAAATTGGATAAAAATGCTTTTAATTATCTACATTCTTCCAAGTATATTCTCAAAGATGAGCTTTTCAGCTTTAATCTATGAGGAGAATTAAATCATTAGAGAGATACACTAATCAAATTGTATTGTCAATGCACAATTTCATCCATGAACTATCACCACCTCTTGAAGAGAACTGGCAAAGATAAAACAGTCTGAAACTTGCAATCCAAACAGATAAAAAGATGTGGCAGTCTACGAGGGGACATTTTGTGTTTAGAACTCAACTGAAACAGCAGAATACAAAGAACTGTCTCAGATTTAGTGTTTCTGTAAGTAAGCAGCTACAACTATCCATCAGTGTCATCTGAAGGCCACTACACTGTATGCAAATCAGAGCTCAAAAGCTTTCATCTACAGACCCAGACCTCTATTCCCTGTAGACTTATGACATAATATCTTGGCATTCCACAGAAGTAAGCACTGGCATTTAAGAATAATTTAACCTGTGAGTGCAAGCACAGAAGGATTAAAGGAGATTACAATGCACAAGACTTATGTCAAGAATGCTTTTTGTGTTGTACTCTTCATATCTGTCTTTTTTCATTTTTATTATTTTTAGTAAAAAGACCAAAGAATATGCTTCTTCACCTACAGTACGATTTGGTCAAACATGATTTAATTAAGAACCAGTCTGCACACACACAATGCTTGATTCAATGACAGTTTAATATGGATAGCAAGCATTGTGGATATGGTTAGAGAAGTATTTACTGGATGCTGAAGTGGAATGTGCAATGAAACAGACTTTTTACCTTGCATTCATTATGCAGTGTATTAACCATATTTCAGTGGTCAAAACTGTACCATAAAAAGACAAATAAGCATCTCACTTTGCAATAAAGCTCCAAATGTAACCGCACTTATCCTGACTTTTTATTTTCTTCTTCTAATTAAATTGTTGATCCTGTATTCCTCTGATCACATGAATAATTCTTATGTGGGACCTGCAAGGAAGTATTCTTCATTTGTACAGAAAAAGTGAAAAAATTGTCAGAAAGCATTGAAAAAGTACATTAAAATTATTGTTAGAACACACAAGCCTATTAGAAGAGAGAACTGAAATATATTAGTAGTTTTCATTGAACATAAGCATACACACAGTGTTTTAAGTAAATATTATTCAAGATCTATTCCTGCTCATTCTAACCTCATTTAGCAGAGTTCTAGTACAATCTATGAATAACTTAGTAAGAACAGTGCTGATGGTTGTGTGGAATGCATTTGATCCAATCTGAACTTCATACAATAGAGTATGTTTTCACATTACCTACATAACAAGATATCCAAACATAAGCATCTTAAGATAGTACAAACCTATAAAACAAGAATGAGAAAAATTGTTTGACGCAATTAATAAAAATCAGCATCAAGCCTTTCAAAGATTTTTAACTTTTCATGGGGAAAAAAAAATGCCTGTTGAAATAACCTGTTGGCAGTTACTTTCCTATTGTGATTGTGAGATTGTAGCCACAAGTGTTCCTCTTGACATAGAAAATGAGCTCTTCACAAAAATTATTAATAAGACTGCTGTAAGAGTTTTCACTCTATACTCAGTATTGATGTAACACTGAATAACACAGGTGCTGCAAAGAGAGCAGTCATTCTAAATATTTAGAATAATTTGGGAGGATATTTTAGAAACATATCAAAATATATCATGTGAGATAGATATCAATCACAAAGATATTGGCTATGTTTCCAGTATGTGTTGCTAAACAAGTACTGCTCTTAAAATGTTAAAAATATATATATACTGAATTATTGGTGTTCTTTAAACTAGAAGAAACATTCCTGTAACTCTCAAAAACCTACCTCAGTAGAGTTTCATTCTAATATTTTGGAACAATATCAAAGTTTGAGAAAACCAAAAAATTAAACTAATGTAACTGACAATTATCAGTGGAAAACACATGTGTATGGCTCCTATGAAAAACATGTGAAATACAGTTTATTCTGTGTAACTGCTGAAGTAAATCTAGTAGGCTACCAAAGGCTCATTGGCATGGTATCTTAAGGGCATTTTTGAATGTACAATCCCAGTAGTAGACCCTGAACATTTTATTATTTTATGCAATACTTTGCAAAATACTCAGTGTGTCATGACTTTACAGTAGAACTCTTTAAATACTGACACACTACTAAATTCTGTATCTTTTAAATACAATGCATAATCATTTTAGAACAAAAAACATGGCTTAAGATGTATTATATAGAGTAATCATAGTGTAATTTCACTAGGCAGTGAAATGTTGTTAGCAGTGTCCTCCTATTTGAAGTGTTATATATGTGACTTAAACAGTGTACAATGCAAGAAGCTAGAAGTGCCTTAATTTCAGTAACTCTATCACAACTTGCTTAAATCAGCATAATTTTTAGGTCAATGGAATACCCATAATACATCAAGCTGGCTCAAAATTTCCAGGGTAGCAAATAGAGACATAAATAATAATAATAATACAAGCCCAGACTTTTCATCTTGTTTTCAGCAGTGCAAACAGCACTGCCTGCAATAAGCATTCAGAGGTAGTGCAATTACTCAGGAAATAGGTGTCCTGATTCTTCTCTCAGTAGATTACAGGACACTGGCAACAGTGACAGAGAATCAAGTGTTTCCATAGCATAGCCTGCATGAGGCAAGTTCATATCTTATTTTCTTGCTGATTAATTCAGGAAACATTAAGGTTAGCCACATGCCTCCACTGATATGCAAGTATTTTAGCTCCATACAGTTTTTCATTCTGAATGATTCTGAATACGAAAGCATGATTATGGATTGATTTTAGCTGAGAAATGTCCACACAGGGGAGTACAAATGCAGCTCCTGATCTGTTCTGCTACCTAGGTACCCATACAGCCTCTTCACAAGCATACAGAAGCTAAACAACAGAGTATTAACTGCAAGCTCTAATTGGCTATGCTAATTATTTCCAAGTTAGTTTTAACAGGTATTATAACAAATGTTTTCTCATGTCTGTCTTTTTTTTTTTCTTTAATTCAGAATATGAAAAAAAATGCTTTATTTTAGTTTTGAGGAGCATCAAATCATATTTCACTCCCAGTTACTGTTTGGATAATACAACATGGCCAGTAATAAAGAGGTTCTCTTCCATTTATGGATTTTTAATATCAGACATAGGTCTTCAAAATATCTCCAAATATCTCCAAATGAATTACGATGGAGTTGTACAGGTTTTCCAGAATCTTTGTCAAAAACAGCTGATACAAAACAAAACAAATTATACCAATACAAAGTTATCTGAGATAAAACTTCTTTTCTTCTGATGAAGAAGTATGTTTGCTTTTTTTTTTTTTTCTTCCCAAAAATACAAAGTCAAAAAGTACAACATGTAGAGAAGCAGAATGTTGTACTATGAAAAGGAAAAATCCTGGATTTAGAACTAGGCCTTCCTGGAAGAGGTAGGACTATTATATAAACAACTACAGGGTTTTTCCTGGAATACCTCAGTGACTTTTCTTAAACATATTCACTAGAGTAGAAGGAAGATTTTACTCAAGTTCTTCTTTAGTGTTTTTGTTCCTTAGGTAGCAAGTTATTCAAAAAGGTAACCCTCCAAGTGACCCAAATGAGATATATTAAAATCTAGTAATACAATACCCCTGGACTATTTTACATAATAAGATTTTTTTTTTCAACTCCCAGATGTTGCTAAAGGACAGAAAAAAAAGACCTGTAAAATTCTTCATCATGAATCTTTTTTTCTGCAAATCCCTTTTTTCCCTCCTTTCAAAAGCAATTCTGAATAGAGGTAAAAGAAGACAAAACTTGACCTTTTGTGATCCCAGCATTAATAGGTCTGTTCATAATTCAATCTGTGTGTGTGTAGAAGCATCCATGTGGAAACATGCAGGCCTGAGAGACATAAAGCCTTTCCCTTTAAACATTATCTGACCCTATGAGTCTTATTCACAAAAGAAGGCTTACGTACGCATAAGTTGAAAAAAATGCAAGCTTTCATTGTGCTACAGAGGGCCTACACATTTTACTCCTCATTCTCCAGGAAAACTCATCATGGAAGTGACACTTGTACAGGAACTGGACGAGGGAATGGCAAATGAACACAACACAGCAGAAAAAAAAAGCACATATAAAGAATAAGCTACATTTCTCATTAAAATATAGGAGTGTCCTTTCTTTGGCTGGCATACAATGGGGTAACTGTACCCATATGAGAGAAGTTGAGGTCCCTACATGCTGCAGCCTTGCAGAATTCTACCTTGTGAGATGATTATGTTTTTCTTGTTACACTAAAATTATTTTCTTCTTTCATAAACTCTGTCCACTAAGGTGAGGGATGCTATTTCATTCATACCTGGATTGGTAAATATTTTCAATATGGTATTCATAATTCTTTAAAGTCTAATAAACTGCTTATGAATATGCACAGGATTCAAGACAACACTGCAAAGTATTTTATACTTTAAAGTCTGCTGATGCTACTGTAGTCCACAGAAATAAGAGTATTGATTATATTTATTATGATTGTATATAAAGCCCATGTATTACCTTCATCTCTTCTGTTTAGTTTGACAGTGTACAGTCAGCTGTCAGTTGAAATGTTATATAACTGAGTCCACTCATGTCATTCAGAGCGTGTGCTAAGTCACTTTGTGCTGAACTGGTCAACTGAAATCTGTACAAGAGCAGGAGTTATACAGTTGTAAGAATAACAATAAGAGTTTACATCTAGTGAAACAAATCCTCAGCTGGTATAGATCAGCTAAGCTTCAGCAGCTTCAGTATTGATTTATACTGGAATCTGAGCTCGGCATCTGTAATTATTTTCTAAACCAGGGAAAACCAGATTTTCTAAATCAGGAATCAGGGACTCCGAGATAGACTTTTTAGTAAGCAATGAGTGATCTAGTTTTGCAGAAGTATAACTTTTGAAAACCATCAGTTTCCAGTATCTTCCCTGACAGCAGAAAGGGAATGTTGCAGAGAGTCAGAAAATTTCATTCTGTACACATCTGCATCTTCATATATATGCCCAACCATTTTCCAAACACAGAGTTGACAGCCCTTACCTTCTAGAATCTTAGAGGAGGAACATTAAGGAAAGGAAGAAATAGAAGTGCAATGGGCCTTTTTTATATATCACTTGGTGATCCTTAAGGTCCCTTCTGATGCAAGCCAGTCTATGACTCTATGTGATTTACTACATGTACAAATGTTATGATTCAGCACCTTTTAACTAAGTAACACAGAAAATATCATATAGCCCAGTGATATTACTCATGTTAAGCTATTGGTCATCATTAGCTTGAATATCTAATTCAGTTGCCACTGAATAAAAACTTATTTTTTTTATTTATTGACTACCTATATCTACATTTGATTATTTTGGATAACACACCTGACAATATGTCTACTGATGTGATACAGCAACTTTTACTTGAATTACACATAAGAAATTGTTTAGTTAGACGCATTAAAAAAACATATTTAGAGGTAAAGCTGGATTATTTAACATGGAAGTGTTGTTGAATCAATATTCACACTGATGTCAAATGCTATTAAATTTAATATCGTCACTTAAGGAGATACAGACAACTGATTGGGTACTTGAAAACACAAAAAATATGGGCCTACATTCCTAGAGCAATGGCTGTTGGAATTCCATCAGAGAGAGTCAGAGAGCTGTGACTATATCCCACCCAGCCCCTTCTATTACCTTCATCATTGCTCAGAGGTTAAAACTGCTCACAGATATAATGACAAGTTCTGCCATTCAAGTTCAGACTCGTGCAAACATAAATGTGACCTTTCCTGTACCATGTTCTTGGGATTGGGCTGTGCACCACTTCCATGCTTTCCAGTGCACCAGAAGTCTTTAGGAGGATAGTAAAAATATCCTGCAGAAGATTAATGAAACACCTGGGCAGCTACCTCATTTGATTTGTAAACGTGAAATTAAAGTAAGTGGATTTCTATATCTAGGAGAAATATCTAGAATAAATATTTGCATGCATGGAAATTGTAATGACAGTAAATTAATTGAATTACATGGACAGAAGGATTTTAAGCATTAGAACTAGAAGGAAGAATTTTATCCAAATAATACGTATTTTTCACTCTTTCTCTACGTAAATTTTGTGGTTCCTCTTTATTTTCATGGCCTTCTAAACATTTCAAGGACAGTTCTGGGCAATATCTCTGATATTGTAAACATAAACGGTTGTTTTCTATCTCCATACTTATGGTAACCTGGTGGGTAGTCCAAAAGCCCTTTTGCTACTCATCTTTCAGGGGACAGAAGTAAGATTACCAAGAATATGGAATTGGAAAAGCTATTCAAACTAATCTCAGGCAGACATTCTTAGTTTTTTGCCAAGAAACAAGCTAGAGATTAAAGTCTGCATGTATATGCCACTTACTGAGTCTGTAATAAAAAAAATGAGTTGTTAGAAATTACTAGATTGCAAGGAAAAGTTATGTTACTGGAAACAAGTTAATGCCAAACAAAAGAAAATGAAATATCATTGACACATTTATAACAAGATAGTTAATTATTTTAATTATTAAATTTAACATGATATAGATTTGCTGGCAGTATTGCAATAACGTGCAAGTACCTGAGGGAATAAGGGTTTCTGCCATCACAAAGCCTATATGGAAATCATTCTTCACTTCTACCTGCCATCAGTTTTGCATATTTCACTTACAGAATATGCCATCTGCTTCACGGCATGGCCTACTGTAAGAAAAGTGTTTCATTTTACAGTTTTGATAATAATTCTTCCTGCATAATATCCTGATAAGCTTACAAAATATTGACATTGTAAACTACACTTCTTACCTGAAAAAGCAGGAGACCTTATCACTTTTCTTTAAACTAGAAACACCGCTGCAACAAAAGCAGAGTTACTTAAACTCTTAACTGAGTACTGAAATATTTTGCTGGAATGAAAAATCTCTTTTACAAGTTGATTTTCTAGCAAGAATAATCCAGTACTTTTGACAAAAATTACGTCATACACCAAATCTATTCAGTAGATGGGACAAAGTTTTCATACTTAGTGAAGTCAAGGAGGTTTTTCCTAGTACAAGTCAAACACACTTCCATGGGGTCAAATACAGTGCTGGAGTAACATATGAAATTAAACTCATTTTCAGCTACATATGTATAAGAAATTCTTTGAAATTTTGCCTCATTTCAGTCTTTCCACTTCTCCTTTGATTGAAACACCTAATTTCTTGGCTGTTCTCACTTTGTTCCAACCATGGTGGCCGAAAGCAGCTGGCAGCCCTAGGGAGATGGGAGGGCAGAACAGAATGCTGCACACTCACTGCTTCCTAGACAGAACTATGAACTAGAAACTTTAAATTGGAAAAAAATACATTTTTAAAATTCAGTGCTAGAAGTCAACCAAAAACAGTATTTGATTGTAACCATGAGTCCTAATGACACTACTCAGAGATTTTTGGCCATTTGGTTTTGATTTAATTGAAGCTAGAAGTTAATCTTTAATGTATATATATCTTTACAGTATAGAATACATGTAAATAGGAAGGTCTAGAAAGAAGGATAATAAAGTAAATAGTCCATGTCTACTCTATATGGATCTACTCTATATGGAATTAGGAAGATAAAAAAGAAAAAAAGATTTGGGAGAGGGGAATTCAATAACTGGAATGACAGGTGAGTTAACAGTCAAAAATGTAAAAAGCAACATCTTAAGCAACTCCTTTATAGAGAAAAAAATATTAGTTTAAAAACATGGCTAAAAAATCACATGTTGTTTGTCTGCATGTACACAGAAATCTTTCAAGAACTGCCATTTCCAATAGTTATTATGCCTTAGACATTACCTGGCCTCCATATTTTCCAGGTAAATAGTTTGCATTCCAGAATAGATCAGAACCATAATTATGAGCGTTCCTAACCACTTAAATCTTTTGTATTATAATCTAATATACCACTTAATATTTTGTATTTTGTTATATGTAAGTTATGAAAGGTTTGTCATGTTATAAGAATG
Organism: Phasianus colchicus; assembly: GCF_987193195.1. NCBI lineage: Eukaryota > Metazoa > Chordata > Aves > Galliformes > Phasianidae > Phasianus > Phasianus colchicus. The sequence continues at coordinate 1,520,868 of NC_143440.1, read as the reverse complement.
TTTAAACAAAATAATTTGTTAAACACTTTTGACATTTCTGAGATATGTTGGAATCTTGTATCAACAAAACAGGTATGTTTCACTTTCTGTATATTTTTCACCCCTTTAACTGTATATGAAATAGTTTAGAGAATGACTGATAAGCATTGGTCAGCAGAGGATTGCTTTTTGTAGTCAGAAATAATCTATGCAGTTGCAAATTCATAAATCCAATTTTAAAGAGGAACTGAAATCAAAATGGTAAGATAGTTGTTGTCTGCATAGAGATAAAAGAACACATATACTTACCATGACTCACCTAAAGAACATATAAACACCATCCAAGAATTTTCACAGATATACAGTATTATCAAAGTTTTATATCCAGAGACATTCCAGAGTACTAATAATTTTTTAAAAAATAAATAAAGATTAACGAAAGCCATCATTCACTGTGAAGTTAATTCACCTCAGTAAGAGCATGAGTGTGATTGTGCTGGTCAGTATCAATACTGATTTTCCAAGGTATTTATTTTTTCTGATAAGCACAGTTAAGTTTATTAATTGAATTGAATTAATAGCCAGTGAGAGAACAAGCTTAATATAGGATCATATATTTGCATCATTGGAGGCATTTTTGTCTCTTCCCAAAGCCAACACACACAAGGTGTTAGCTAAAGCATTTGTTCTTTCTGTTAGGATAATTTTTCTTTGCATCCTGGCACCACAGTGATCCACAGAAAAAAAGTAAATCTAATGATTCAAAAATCCATATGCTATATGCATATGAAATTATTCTTGGTAATTGCTTTACTAGGTCACTAGGAAGCATACTGCTGGAAAACTGTCCCATTTTTATGTGAAGACTGAAATCAGCTTTTTAAATTCGGTTACAAAAATTTAACTGTTCTAACCTTTTCTTCTAACCTTGAATATAGTTCTTATATTTGTTCTGCACATCAATCAATAAAATCACTTCATGTAACTTATTTACTTTATCCTGCTTTAATTTTAATTCCCCTCTTGCAATTGAAAGAATGCCTAAAGATATTCCAGTTCTGAACAACAATAGCAAAATCCAACTGGAAAATGAAAAATGTATGTTGAATATTAGGAAAAATTTCTTCTCCAAAAGAGCACTCTGGTGCTGGAACAGGCTGTCAAGGGAGGTGGTTGAGTCACCATTCCTGCAGGTGGTCAAGAAACATTTAGATGTGGTACTAAGGGACACGATCTAGTGGACAGTTGTCTGGATGATCTTGGAGGTCTTTTCCAACCTTGGTGACACTATGATTCTATGAATTAAAAACTGAGTATGGTGCACTTTCCTATATACATATATGGCATTTCTTTTGCTAGTATTCATTCGCGCATTCGTTTTTTATTCCACATCAACTTGCAAAGGCATAGATTTTAATAGGGAAGGATTGATTTGCAGTATAACTAAAAAATTGACACATCTTTTGGAACAAATAATGTAAAAACTTCACACATCCCCATAAGGTTTTACAGTGGTTAGTATTTTGAAGTTGGAAAAAACGAGGTCTAATTTATATGCACTAGAGACGAGTTTGAAAAATGAAGACTACGCTATTTTCAACACTAGTCGATTGCTTTAGTGTGGATTGTTTAAATCCAACAATCTCCAACTCACTGAGGTGGTCTCATAACCAATAATTGCTCTCTAGCTATGAGAGAGGTGGCTTTGCGTCTGCATTTTCCATCTGTGCAGAAGGCATGCTTCAACATTTTTGCCTTTTTCTAGGCACCTGTCAGAATGGATCTGTATGAGAGAATTAACTGAAACCAGGACTTCATCTAATGTCTCAAACTTTGGAACAATTAACAGTATCTACCTAGGTGTGGTAATGAAATCTCTAGAAAGGAAAAAGAGTCTTTATATACTTGCTATCACAAGGCCATTTCATTGACACTAGAGCACCCACTGGTCTCAGGCAGTTGCAGCTGAAAACGACCAAAAAACAGCAGCAGATGGGTAAGATTTTAAGTAAATAAAAAAAGGTGATTAGATTAGTTTTATCACAGAAAGGTTTTCTTCCTGACACAAACAAAAGACTAATAAAGTTTGCTATACAAGACATGCTTTTCATATGACAAAAAAAATACTTTAAAACTTTGACTCCAAATATATGAGGAAACTCCTGGATGCTTGCAAAGAAGACATAAACTTATTTTGTCAAACTGTAATGGCGCTACTAAGGAATTCACAAACACATAGACCTGCATTTTTATGTAAAGTGGAAATTAAAGTAAAACATCTTTAAAGGAAAAAACAAAATATTTTGTATAATTTGTTTGCTTCTTTAACTGAAATGAAAAATACAAATACTGTACTACTTCTTCAGTATATATATTTTATTTTACTCTTGTATTGGGTTTATCTCTATCAAATAGTATTCTAATGGTTGAAAAGATATTTATTCTGATGGTTGCACTTCAGACAGAAAACAGATATGTTTCCTCCAGTAAAATGAGTGCGATTTGTCCAATAAAACATACTCGATAATTGCAAAATATGTATTTAAAAGACCAGGATTGGTTCCTAATCTGTTTACTTGCATAAGACCTGAAGCTGCAAGAGAGACAAAAATTAAAAAGTTCTACAAAGCTGCTGTTCAGAGATTGTCTGAAAGTCTTTGGTGAAGGCGTGAGTCCAGGTTTGTATGTCACTCAATTAAATGAGCAAAAAGCCACCAACTTCAACTGACACCACTTTAGTGCATCTAAGGGTCTGTCCCAGGACATTCAGATACACAAGGGGAGGGTCCAGTCAATTGTAAGTATGGATACATTGAGATCACAGGGAAATCCTATGGATCTCTGGGTCTCCACAAAAGGCTACAGAAGCTACACAGAAGAATAGCTTTTCCTTTTCCTCCCCCGACCCCCCACAACCAGTTAAGAATAATGCTGCTATGAGCTCTTGATGAATATCCACAGGACACAGAACAAGATACACAGAAGTTAGAGATACCAAGACAAGCATTAATTTCTGCAGCAAATTTTTTGCCCTGTGCATGGATTTCTATAGAAAGCATAGCTCTTTCAAGACCCTCTCTGCCCTGTTTATACAGGTTTTTCAAATGTATGCTAATTCCTGGTGTTCATGTGAGAATGGAAAAGAGAAAAGACATTTAGTTAAATCTTTTCATCCTGCTACTTCCTCACTACTTTTTAAATATTCAATCTCTGTTCATTTTATCTAGATTCTAGCAATGCTTAGAGAATATCAAAATATTATTGGTAATATCATACCTATATTAGTGCTGTACATTTTGTTAATCAGATCAGGATTAATGATATGAGGAAACTGGTAGTCCATCTGGGCTAGCATTCCAAAAAGAGTTGAATAAAGTTAGGAAAATTATGTTATAGAAACAGAAAAGGAAGTGAATACATAGAGAAAAGTATTTTTGTTTCAAAAAAAAAGAAAAAAAAACCCATAAGATGAAGAATTAATAATTCACACACAAAACAGAGTAGGAATACAAATCTGCAAAAGCAAGGTTTGCTATGATTAGGTTAAAGACCTAGAATAAAAAAAAAATTGGCAAGTTTCTTGCCTGATCATCCAGATTAGAAATACAGAATTTACACTTTCCGAGTTTTCTTCTTACAGCCACAGAAACCTACACAAACAAAAAAATCCTCACTTCCTTACATCTTGTAAGAAACACAAGAATATCCACATCATATAAGAAGTGATACGATACCGTATTTTCTTCCAACCTGTATAACTTTCTACAGAATTGATGTGAAGTTGCAATAAACAGCTAGCATTTTGCATTTGAGCTTCCAGTATTTTATATTCACTGTGACATTGTTAACACATCTTTTCAGGTGCAAAAACATGGAGAATCAGAAGTAATATGGCATTAATTTCATTAATCCTTCCTGACATTTCTATACATGTTAGTAAAATGCATTGAAAAACATACCTTCAGGAACATTCTAATGAATGCTTAACTTCCCAGGAATGTTTTTTAACTCACAAATTGTGTAAAAGTCTCCATCCTATTGTTACATATACATTGTTTCGTCAGTTAACAGCTATTCAAGCATTTGTTTAGTTGTTCATATACAAAAAGACAATCAAAAGAATACTTATGGCATATTACTTCAGCAACTGGTGTCAAAAGCAAATAGGAATTTCCCAATAGAAAAACATGGTGCCTATTAATTTTTAAAAGTAAAGATTTGTAAACAAATAGCTACTGTAAATACATTTTAAATTATGCTTTATATATATATATCAATATAAATAATATCATTTAACCAAAATCCAATGACAATCAACCTTCATATATATGTTGACAAGATTCTCCAATGGTTTGTTACCATACAAAAGACTGGGACAAATTACTTATTTATATATACAAAACATGCTTATAAAGGCCAGCTGCAGGTATTTTTTGGAAAGTGCATTTTAATAAGGTCCTATTCAGTGAGGGAACAAATGGGGAAAAAGTAGTTTGCACTACAGAGTTTAGTGCAAGAGCTTTCTCTTTTTCTAACAACGAAATCAATCATTTGTCCAGACTGTGGGGAGTCAGAGTTAGTTACTGAAAAGAGCTCCATATATAAACAAGTCAATAACTCATTGTGTGTTATTGTTGAACTGAAGAAGTCTGCTTTCAAAAAGCTGCCCCTGCTTCTCTGAGAATGAATGTCACTGTATTCAGAGAGTGAGAGAGGGGTCTTTTGTTTCTAGCTATTGCTGACTGCCATTTATGTATGGGAAAAGAGATGTGGTTGCTTGTTGTTCCAGGAAAACCATACCATCACCACTGCACAGTTCTACATTACGGTTGCCCTGGACCTTACTTTTGTAAAGGTATCTCCATAAGAGATTCACACATTTTACTGAATTGATAGTATTGGTAAATATAATTCTCATTTTAGAAAGGCAAAATGTCTGAAGATTAGAGCGAGTAAACATACTTGAGTACTTGATTTTATCTGTGAAAACATAAGGAATATCACTTTAATTATATTGGCCTTAAACTTTACTGAACAAATATCAATATGTTTAATAGCTTAATAGCACATAAGTTCTGTTTAACATGTCTGTGTGCTACTTAGTATTTCTTTTCTGAAAAAGTAAAACCCACAGTTGCTCAATTATTTCAGTTCAGGCTTGAGGAAAAAAAAATAATCAAAGTGTTATTTTTGTTCACCTACCTAAGATTGCTTCCCTACCTTCCAGTCCAACTAATTAAAGAAAGCTCCTGCTCTTGAGATTTAATAATAAAAATCAGTGGTTCTGCAAACAATCTTGTCATTCCAGAAGGGAAGTTAATGGCATCACAATTATATGTGCTAAGCTATTTGCATGTGGAAGTGTTTTCAAGAGAATTCATAGACACAGTCTAGATGTGATTGTTGATAAAAATGACACAGCCCACTAAATAAAATAAATCTTTTTGCCTTTAAAAAGTTTACTTGATATACACCTTACAGTGACACTGAAATTGAATTTCCTTTTTTTTTTTTTTTTAGCTTAATACAACTGAAGCAAGAATAAAATCATGATCAATATACTAGTCATGGGGAAGTAGTGCAGATTCATATAAGAAACGGGCTTTATCCATATTTCAAAATACTTAGAACACCTTCTTAGATTGGAGAACATTTCGTAAGTAAATATATATATATTATTTACACACGCACATATGTAAAAAAACCCACATCCTTTTATCACCAAAAAATTCAAGAAACCAGTATTATTTAGGAAGCAGAATATAGGAAAAGACTAACAGGGAAATCCCATCAATATTGTTCCAGGGAGTAAACTCATGATTGCACTGAAAAATCCCATCTATTACACAGATCTGCAGCTCACTGATTATCTAGTCTGTGCGAACATATATGGTTTTAATGTGCACCACTGCACTAATTCTGCATTTTCAGCATTCACTGCTCCCTATGAGCCCTTGTGTGGCTACAGGACAGATTGAGAGGAGCACACTCTAAAGCTCATATTGACTTGGCTCAACTATGTTTTGAAACTTGATAGTTTTGAATAGTCTTTTTTATTATCAGATGCAGAAACATTTACTTCTGTTATTAAAAAATAGATTCTGCTTACTGAAGATAGCAGGTGAAACCCCTGAGTGAAAATTACCATTGAAGAAATTAAGAAAGATTCAGGAAATTAATCTTTTAAAAGAAATGGTTACTCAAGCTGAGGATGTATTTAAAGGCTTGTTAAAACCCCTATTTGTATACATTACCTAGATTACAGCTCAGCAGTGTTCTAAGAAAAAATAATTCACAAGTGAAGGAAGACTATGTCTGTAATATATCAGCTTGGCGTTTTAGGTTTATGTGGTGCAGTTTTGGTGGTGGAGGGCTGCAAGGGTGCCTTCTGTGACCAGAGTCTGGCAGCTGCTCCACATCAGATTAGGGCCAGCTTTAGCTGGCTCCAGTGGAACCTGGCTCTGGCCAGAGCTGTGAGCTATGAGCAACACTGGGTGTACTCTGGGAGAGAAGATTTAAGGAAGGAAAAAGCTGCTGAACAGCAGCTAGGAGAGAGGAGTGAGAAATGGGAGAGAAAAAGCCCTGTGGACTGCAAGGTCAGTGCAGGAGGAGGGCAGGAAGTGCTGCAGATGTGGAGCAGATGTTCCTTGCAGCCCAGGTGAGGCCCATGAAGGAGCAGGTTGTCCCCTGCAGCCCAGAGGCACCACATGGAGCAGAATGCTATGTGCAGCCATGGAGAAGACCATAGAGCAGCAGTGGACGTGGCCTGAAGGAAGCTGCAGCCCGTGGAGAGGAGCCCGTGATGGAGCAGTTTCTGAAGGATGGGCCCCAAGGTACAGAGCCGTGTTGGAGCAGTAATTGGAAAGATGGAGCCTATGGGATGCCCACACAGGATCAGACTGAGAAGGATGGCACCCTGTGGGAGGGACTCACATGGAGCTGGGGCAGACTAACCACAGAGTGGCAGAGACAAAGCATTACGGGCTCATCACAAAAACCTGTTCCGCTGCACCATTTGGAGGGAGGAGAAAGAAGAGGGTGGATGGGGAGTGAAGGAGTTTTAAGTTTGGTTTTGGTTTCTCATTGCTCTAATCTGTTACTAATAGGCAGTAGACTATATTAATCTCCCTACACCAAGACTTTTTTTTTCTGTGAGGATAACTGGTAAACAATCTCCCTGTACTTATCTAAATACTTGAGCCTTTTTCTCCTCTTCTTCCTTTGAGGAGAGGGAGTGAGGGAGCAGTTGCTGTGGTTCAGCTGCCCATCAGGGTGAAACCACCAGAACTGGTCCATTGATATACCATAAGAGACTGAGTTTGAGTACTAGATGACAACCATGTAACCTCAAATACAGTATGTTATGATAATAATTCTATTACAAAAACAAAGCCAAAAACTTACTTATGTCAAAGTCCCTGAAGGTGATAGATAACAAGCTCAGTATTTATGCTTCAGAAGATTTACAAACATGCTAGCTGGGGGAGAGGGGGGGAAGTATTAGTAAGGGGATATCAGTGAGTGAAATACAAGCAATTTAATCCTCTAGTCCTGCAATGTGCTTTTTTCAGTTGGTAAGTCTGTCAACAAGCAATTACTGAATAGCAACTCATAAAATATTTCAGAATAAAATAAATATCTTGAACAATTAAGTTTATTTAAGGTGGACAAACAATACTAGAAAAATATACGTGAACACTATACAGTATTGGGTAAGCACAAAGTTTTAGAAAAAATCTTATGTGTAAACTTTTAAAAATGCCTTTACTCTGAATGGAGAAGACACTAATAGTTATTAAAGAGAATTCAGGTAAGAAATCTGCTTCATGCAACTCCTTTGTTTTATCAAAATGAAAGAAAACTGATAAAATATTTCAGTTATACACACATCCTAAAAGCTACTTCTTACTAACATCAATTCTCATCCTAATGAAAAGTTCAGATTAAAATTACCCTGTGAGAGACAATCTGAAGCTACATGTTTACATATCATAGAAAATGCAAAGTGGATTTTAAAAAAATGATAAAAATAGGATGTGAAGCAGAAAGAATCTGAGCATTCAAGAAAATAGCTATTAGTAATAACTACCTGGTATTATTTATTTTAACTTATTAGAAAATCAATGTAGTTGAGTTTTGGCCTTCCCTAGTCCTCCTCTATTTCTAGGATTTCTTACATTCCAGAAGAGAGGCACAAAATACAAGAAATATCTGTTGCTCCAGTGACCATAATTCTCCAGTGAGTATTTGAAACCACAGTGCAGCCTCATTTTATTGTGTGAGTATTTGCAAAATATACAATAGACTGCAGAATTCATTGCAGGAATGATTTCACATTAAAATGATCAAGATTTGATACTAGCCATTTAACCTTACTAAAATGCGATTA